>NC_134924.1:3750000-4375000 GCF_051014615.1 Bombus vancouverensis nearcticus
CGTAATACGTTATAACGTAATACCATATAACGTAATACGTTATAACGTTATACCATATAACATAATACGTGATAACGTTATACCATATAACGTAATACGTTAAAACGTTATACCATATAACGTAATACGTTATAGCGTTATACCATATAACGTAATACGTGCTAACGTTATACCATATAACGTAATACGTTATAACGTTATACCATATAACGTAATACGTTATAACGTAATACCATATAACGTAAAACGTCATTTCGTTATACCATATAACGTAATACGTTATAACGTAATGCCATATAACGTAATACGTTATAACGTTATACCATATAACGTAATACGTTATAACGTTATACCATATAACGTAATACGTTATAACGTAATGCCATATAACGTTATTCGTTATAACGTTATACCATATAACGTAATACGTTATAACGTTATACCATATAACGTAATACGGTATAACGTTATACCATATAACGTAATACGTTAAAACGTTATATCACATAACGTAATACGTTATAACGTAATACCATATAACGTAATACGTTATAACGTAATACCATATAACGTAAAACGTCATTTCGTTATACCATATAACGTAATACGGTATAACGTTATACCATATAACGTAATACGTTATAACGATATACCATATAACGTAATACGTTATAACGTTATACCATATAACGTAATACGTTATAACGTAATACCATATAACGTAAAACGTTATTTCGTTATACCATATAACGTAATACGGTATAACGTTATACCATATAACGTAATA
The DNA here is from genome assembly GCF_051014615.1 of Bombus vancouverensis nearcticus. Lineage (NCBI taxonomy): Eukaryota > Metazoa > Arthropoda > Insecta > Hymenoptera > Apidae > Bombus > Bombus vancouverensis. The sequence continues at coordinate 3,750,788 of NC_134924.1, forward strand.
CGTTATAACGTAATGCCATATAACGTAATTCGTTATAACGTTATACCATATAACGTAATAGGTTATAACGTTATACCATATAACGTAATACGTTATAACGTAATACCATATAACGTAACACGTTATAACGTTATACCATATAACGTAATACGTGATAACGTTATACCATATAACGTAATACGTTATAACGTTATACCATATAACGTAATACGTGATACCGTTATACCATATAACGTAATACGTTATAACGTTATACCATATAACGTAATACGTTATAACGTTATACCATATAACGTAATACGTGATAACGTAATACCATATAACGTAATACGTTATGACGTAATACCATATAACGTAATACGTTAAAACGTAATACCATATAACGTAAAACGCCATTTCGTTATACCATATAACGTAATACGTTATAACGTAATGCCATATAACGTAATACGTGATACCGTTATACCATATAACGTAATACGTTATAACGTAATACCATATAACGTAAAACGTCATTTCGTTATACCATATAACGTAATACGTGATAACGTTATACCATATAACGTAATACGTTTAAACGTTATACCATATAACGTAATACGTTATAACGTTATACCATATAACGTAATACGTTATAACGTAATACCATATAACGTAATACGTTATAACGTTATATCATATAACGTAATACGTGATAAGTTATACCATATAACGTAATACGTTAAAACGTTATACCATATAACGTAATACGTTATAACGTTATACCATATAACGTAATACGTGCTAACGTAATACCATATAACGTAATACGTTATAACGTTATACCATATAACGTAATACGATATAACGTTATACCATATAACGTAATACGTTATAACGTAATACCATGTAACGTAAAACGTCATTTCGTTATACCATATAACGTAATACGGTATAACGTTGTACCATATAACGTAATACGTTATAACGATATACCATATAACGTAATACGTTATAACGTTATACCATATAACGTAATACGGTACAACATTATACCATATAACGTGATACGTTATAACGATATACCATATAACGTAGTGCGTTATAACGTTATACCATATAACGTAATACGTTATAACGTTATACCATATAACGTAATACGTTATAACGTTATACCATATAACGTAATACGTTATAACGTAATGCCATATAACGTAATTCGTTATAACGTTATACCATATAACGTAATACGTTATAACGTTATACCATATAACGTAATACGTTATAACGTAATACCATATAACGTAATACGTTATAACGTTATACCATATAACGTAATACGTTAAAACGTAATACCATATAACGTAATACGTTATAACGTTATACCATATAACGTAAAACGTCATTTCGTTATACCATATAACGTAATACGTTAAAACGTAATGCCATGTAACGTAATACGTGATAACGTTATACCATATAACGTAATACGTTATAACGTAATACCATATAACGTAAAACGTCATTTCGTTATACCATATAACGTAATACGTTATAACGTAATACCATATAACGTAATACGTTATAACGTAATACCATATAACGTTAAAACGTCATTTCGTTATACCATATAACGTAAAACGGTATAACGTTATACCATATAACGTAATACGTTATAACGATATACCATATAACGTAATACGTTATAACGTTATACCATATAACGTAATACGTTATAACGTAATGCCATATAACGTAATACGTGATAACGTTATACCATATAACGTAATACGTTATAACGTAATACCATATAACGTAAAACGTCATTTCGTTATACCATATAACGTAATACGGTATAACGTTATACCATATAACGTAATACGTTATAGCGATATACCATATAACGTAATACGTTATAACGTTATACCATATAACGTAATACGTTATAACGTTATACCATATAACGTAATACGTTATAACGTTATACCATATGACGTAATACGGTATAACGTTATACCATATAACGTAATACGTTATAACGTTATACCATATAACGTAGTACGTTATAACGTAATGCCATATAACGTAATACGTTATAACGTTATACCATATAACGTAATACGTTATAACGTTATACCATATAACGTAATACGTTATAACGTAATGCCATATAACGTAATTCGTTATAACGTTATGCCATATAACGTAATAGGTTATAACGTTATACCATATAACGTAATACGTTATAACGTAATACCATATAACGTAATACGTTATAACGTTATACCATATAACGTAATACGTGATAACGTTATACCATATAACGTAATACGTTATAACGTTATACCATATAACGTAATACGTGCTAACGTAATACCATATAACGTAATACGTTATAACGTTATACCATATAACGTAATACGTTATAACGTTATACCATATAACGTAATACGTTATAACGTTATACCATATAACGTAATACGTTATAACGTTATACCATATAACGTAATACGTTAAAACGTAATACCATATAACGTAAAACGCCATTTCGTTATACCATATAACGTAATAAGGTATAACGTCATACCATATAACGTAATACGTTATAACGATATACCATATAACGTAATACGTGATAACATAACACCATATAACGTAATACGTTATGACGTTATACCATATAACGTAATACGTTTTAACGTAATACCATATAACGTAATACGTTATAACGTAATACCATATAACGTAAAACGTCATTTCGTTATACCATATAACGTAATACGGTATAACGTTATACCATATAACGTAATACGTTATTACGATATACCATATAACGTAATACGTTATAACGTTATACCATATAACGTAATACGGTATAACGTTATACCATATAACGTAATACGTTATAACGTTATACCATATAACGTAATACGTTATAACGTTATACCATATAACGTAATACGTTATAACGTAATGCCATATAACGTAATTCGTTATAACGTTGTACCATATAACGTAATACGTTATAACGTTATACCATATAACGTAATACGTTATAACGTAATACCATATAACGTAATACGTTAAAACGTTATACCATATAACGTAATACGTTAAAACGTAATACCATATAACGTAATTCGTTATAACGTTATACCATATAACGTAATACGTGCTAACGTAATACCATATAACGTAATACGTTATAACGTTATACCATATAACGTAATACGTTATAACGTTATACCATATAACGTAATACGTTATAACGTTATACCATATAACGTAATACGTTATAACGTTATACCATATAACGTAATACGTTAAAACGTAATACCATATAACGTAAAACGCCATTTCGTTATACCATATAACGTAATAAGGTATAACGTCATACCATATAACGTAATACGTTATAACGATATACCATATAACGTAATACGTGATAACATAACACCATATAACGTAATACGTTATGACGTTATACCATATAACGTAATACGTTTTAACGTAATACCATATAACGTAATACGTTATAACGTAATACCATATAACGTAAAACGTCATTTCGTTATACCATATAACGTAATACGGTATAACGTTATACCATATAACGTAATACGTTATTACGATATACCATATAACGTAATACGTTATAACGTTATACCATATAACGTAATACGGTATAACGTTATACCATATAACGTAATACGTTATAACGTTATACCATATAACGTAATACGTTATAACGTTATACCATATAACGTAATACGTTATAACGTAATGCCATATAACGTAATTCGTTATAACGTTGTACCATATAACGTAATACGTTATAACGTTATACCATATAACGTAATACGTTATAACGTAATACCATATAACGTAATACGTTAAAACGTTATACCATATAACGTAATACGTTAAAACGTAATACCATATAACGTAATTCGTTATAACGTTATACCATATAACGTAATACGTTATAACGTAATACCATATAACGTAAAACGTCATTTCGTTATACCATATAACGTAATACGGTATAACGTTATACCATATAACGTAATACGTTATAACGATATACCATATAATGTAATACGTTATAACGTTATACCATATAACGTAATACGTTAAAACGTAATACCATATAACGTAAAACGCCATTTCGTTATACCATATAACGTAATAAGGTATAACGTCATACCATATAACGTAATACGTTATAACGATATACCATATAACGTAATACGTGATAACATAACACCATATAACGTAATACGTTATGACGTTATACCATATAACGTAATACGTTTTAACGTAATACCATATAACGTAATACGTTATAACGTAATACCATATAACGTAAAACGTCATTTCGTTATACCATATAACGTAATACGGTATAACGTTATACCATATAACGTAATACGTTATAACGATATACCATATAACGTAATACGTTATAACGTTATACCATATAACGTAATACGGTATAACGTTATACCATATAACGTAATACGTTATAACGATATACCATATAACGCAGTACGTTATAACGTTATACCATATAACGTAAAACGTCATTTCGTTATACCATCTAACGTAATACGTTATAACGTAATGCCATATAACGTAATATGTGATAACGTTATACCATATAACGTAATACGTTATAACGTAATACCATATAACGTAAAACGTCATTTCGTTATACCATATAACGTAATACGTTATAACGTAATACCATATAACGTAATACGTTATAACGTAATACCATATAACGTAAAACGTCATTTCGTTATACCATATAACGTAATACGGTATAACGTTATACCATATAACGTAATACGTTATAACGATATACCATATAACGTAATACGTTATAACGTTATACCATATAACGTAATACGTTATAACGTTATACCATATAACGTAATACGTTATAACGTTATACCATATGACGTAATACGGTATAACGTTATACCATATAACGTAATACGTTAAAACGTTATACCATATAACGTAATACGTTATAACGTTATACCATATAACGTAATACGTGCTAACGTAATACCATATAACGTAATACGTTATAACGTTATACCATATAACGTAATACGTTATAACGTTATACCATATAACGTAATACGTTATAACGTAATACCATGTAACGTAAAACGTCATTTCGTTATACCATATAACGTAATACGGTATAACGTTGTACCATATAACGTAATACGTTATAACGATATACCATATAACGTAATACGTTATAACGTTATACCATATAACGTAATACGTTATAACGTAATGCCATATAACGTAATTCGTTATAACGTTATACCATATAACGTAATACGTTATAACGTTATACCATATAACGTAATACGTTATAACGTAATACCATATAACGTAATACGTTATAACGTTATACCATATAACGTAATACGTGATAACGTTATACCATATAACGTAATACGTTATAACGTTATACCATATAACGTAATACGTGCTAACGTAATACCATATAACGTAATACGTTATAACGTTATACCATATAACGTAATACGTTATAACGTTATACCATATAACGTAATACGTTATAACGTTATACCATATAACGTAATACGTTATAACGTTATACCATATAACGTAATACGTTAAAACGTAATACCATATAACGTAAAACGCCATTTCGTTATACCATATAACGTAATAAGGTATAACGTCATACCATATAACGTAATACGTTATAACGATATACCATATAACGTAATACGTGATAACATAACACCATATAACGTAATACGTTATGACGTTATACCATATAACGTAATACGTTTTAACGTAATACCATATAACGTAATACGTTATAACGTAATACCATATAACGTAAAACGTCATTTCGTTATACCATATAACGTAATACGGTATAACGTTATACCATATAACGTAATACGTTATTACGATATACCATATAACGTAATACGTTATAACGTTATACCATATAACGTAATACGGTATAACGTTATACCATATAACGTAATACGTTATAACGTTATACCATATAACGTAATACGTTATAACGTTATACCATATAACGTAATACGTTATAACGTAATGCCATATAACGTAATTCGTTATAACGTTGTACCATATAACGTAATACGTTATAACGTTATACCATATAACGTAATACGTTATAACGTAATACCATATAACGTAATACGTTAAAACGTTATACCATATAACGTAATACGTTAAAACGTAATACCATATAACGTAATTCGTTATAACGTTATACCATATAACGTAATACGTGCTAACGTAATACCATATAACGTAATACGTTATAACGTTATACCATATAACGTAATACGTTATAACGTTATACCATATAACGTAATACGTTATAACGTTATACCATATAACGTAATACGTTATAACGTTATACCATATAACGTAATACGTTAAAACGTAATACCATATAACGTAAAACGCCATTTCGTTATACCATATAACGTAATAAGGTATAACGTCATACCATATAACGTAATACGTTATAACGATATACCATATAACGTAATACGTGATAACATAACACCATATAACGTAATACGTTATGACGTTATACCATATAACGTAATACGTTTTAACGTAATACCATATAACGTAATACGTTATAACGTAATACCATATAACGTAAAACGTCATTTCGTTATACCATATAACGTAATACGGTATAACGTTATACCATATAACGTAATACGTTATTACGATATACCATATAACGTAATACGTTATAACGTTATACCATATAACGTAATACGGTATAACGTTATACCATATAACGTAATACGTTATAACGTTATACCATATAACGTAATACGTTATAACGTTATACCATATAACGTAATACGTTATAACGTAATGCCATATAACGTAATTCGTTATAACGTTGTACCATATAACGTAATACGATATAACGTTATACCATATAACGTAATACGTTATAACGTAATACCATATAACGTAATACGTTAAAACGTTATACCATATAACGTAATACGTTAAAACGTAATACCATATAACGTAATTCGTTATAACGTTATACCATATAACGTAATACGTTATAACGTAATACCATATAACGTAAAACGTCATTTCGTTATACCATATAACGTAATACGGTATAACGTTATACCATATAACGTAATACGTTATAACGATATACCATATAATGTAATACGTTATAACGTTATACCATATAACGTAATACGTTAAAACGCAATACCATATAACGTAAAACGCCATTTCGTTATACCATATAACGTAATAAGGTATAACGTCATACCATATAACGTAATACGTTATAACGATATACCATATAACGTAATACGTGATAACATAACACCATATAACGTAATACGTTATGACGTTATACCATATAACGTAATACGTTTTAACGTAATACCATATAACGTAATACGTTATAACGTAATACCATATAACGTAAAACGTCATTTCGTTATACCATATAACGTAATACGGTATAACGTTATACCATATAACGTAATACGTTATAACGATATACCATATAACGTAATACGTTATAACGTTATACCATATAACGTAATACGGTATAACGTTATACCATATAACGTAATACGTTATAACGATATACCATATAACGCAGTACGTTATAACGTTATACCATATAACGTAAAACGTCATTTCGTTATACCATCTAACGTAATACGTTATAACGTAATGCCATATAACGTAATATGTGATAACGTTATACCATATAACGTAATACGTTATAACGTAATACCATATAACGTAAAACGTCATTTCGTTATACCATATAACGTAATACGTTATAACGTAATACCATATAACGTAATACGTTATAACGTAATACCATATAACGTAAAACGTCATTTCGTTATACCATATAACGTAATACGGTATAACGTTATACCATATAACGTAATACGTTATAACGATATACCATATAACGTAATACGTTATAACGTTATACCATATAACGTAATACGTTATAACGTTATACCATATAACGTAATACGTTATAACGTTATACCATATGACGTAATACGGTATAACGTTATACCATATAACGTAATACGTTAAAACGTTATACCATATAACGTAATACGTTATAACGTTATACCATATAACGTAATACGTGCTAACGTAATACCATATAACGTAATACGTTATAACGTTATACCATATAACGTAATACGTTATAACGTTATACCATATAACGTAATACGTTATAACGTAATACCATGTAACGTAAAACGTCATTTCGTTATACCATATAACGTAATACGGTATAACGTTGTACCATATAACGTAATACGTTATAACGATATACCATATAACGTAATACGTTATAACGTTATACCATATAACGTAATACGTTATAACGTAATGCCATATAACGTAATTCGTTATAACGTTATACCATATAACGTAATACGTTATAACGTTATACCATATAACGTAATACGTTATAACGTAATACCATATAACGTAATACGTTATAACGTTATACCATATAACGTAATACGTTAAAACGTAATACCATATAACGTAATACGTTATAACGTTATACCATATAACGTAAAACGTCATTTCGTTATACCATATAACGTAATACGTTATAACGTAATGCCATGTAACGTAATACGTGATAACGTTATACCATATAACGTAATACGTTATAACGTAATACCATATAACGTAAAACGTCATTTCGTTATACCATATAATGTAATACGTTATAACGTAATACCATATAACGTAATACATTATAACGTAATACCATATAACGTAAAACGTCATTTCGTTATACCATATAACGTAATACGGTATAACGTTATACCATATAACGTAATACGTTATAACGATATACCATATAACGTAATACGTTATAACGTTATACAATATAACGTAATACGTTATAACGTAATGCCATATAACGTAATACGTGATAACGTTATACCATATAACGTAATACGTTATAACGTAATACCATATAACGTAAAACGTCATTTCGTTATACCATATAACGTAATACGGTATAACGTTATACCATATAACGTAATACGTTATAACGTTATACCATATAACGTAATACGTTATAGCGATATACCATATAACGTAATACGTTATAACGTTATACCATATAACGTAATACGTTATAACGTTATACCATATAACGTAATACGTTATAACGTTATACCATATGACGTAATACGGTATAACGTTATACCATATAACGTAATACGTTATAACGTTATACCATATAACGTAGTACGTTATAACGTAATGCCATATAACGTAATACGTTCTAACGTTATACCATATAACGTAATACGTTATGACGTTATACCATATAACGTAATACGTTATAACGTAATGCCATATAACGTAATTCGTTATAACGTTATACCATATAACGTAATAGGTTATAACGTTATACCATATAACGTAATACGTTATAACGTAATACCATATAACGTAACACGTTATAACGTTATACCATATAACGTAATACGTGATAACGTTATACCATATAACGTAATACGTTATAACGTTATACCATATAACGTAATACGTGCTAACGTAATACCATATAACGTAATACGTTATAACGTTATACCATATAACGTAATACGTTATAACGTTATACCATATAACGTAATACGTTATAACGTTATACCATATAACGTAATACGTTATAACGTTATACCATATAACGTAATACGTTAAAACGTAATACCATATAACGTAAAACGCCATTTCGTTATACCATATAACGTAATAAGGTATAACGTCATACCATATAACGTAATACGTTATAACGATATACCATATAACGTAATACGTGATAACATAACACCATATAACGTAATACGTTATGACGTTATACCATATAACGTAATACGTTTTAACGTAATACCATATAACGTAATACGTTATAACGTAATACCATATAACGTAGTACGTTATAACGTTATACCATATAACGTAATACGTTATAAAGTTATACCATATAACGTAATACGTTATAACGTTATACCATATAACGTAATACGTTATAACGTTATACCATATAACGTAATACGTTATAACGTTATACCATATGACGTAATACGGTATAACGTTATACCATATAACGTAATACGTTATAACGTTATACCATATAACGTAGTACGTTATAACGTAATGCCATATAACGTAATACGTTATAACGTTATACCATATAACGTAATACGTTATAACGTTATACCATATAACGTAATACGTTATAACGTAATGCCATATAACGTTATTCGTTATAACGTTATACCATATAACGTAATACGTTATAACGTTATACCATATAACGTAATACGTTATAACGTAATACCATATAACGTAATACGTTATAACGTTATACCATATAACATAATACGTGATAACGTAATACCATATAACGTAAAACGTCATTTCGTTATACCATATAACGTAATACGGTATAACGTTATACCATATAACGTAATACGTTATAACGATATACCATATAACGTAATACGTTATAACGTTATACCATATAACGTAATACGGTATAACGTTATACCATATAACGTAATACGTTATAACGATATACCATATAACGTAATACGTTATAACGTTATACCATATAACGTAATACGTTATAACGTTATACCATATAACGTATTACGTTAGAACGTTATACCATATAACGTAATACGGTATAACGTTATACCATATAACGTAATACGTTATAACGATATACCATATAACGTAGTACGTTATAACGTTATACCATATAACGTAATACGTTATAAAGTTATACCATATAACGTAATACGTTATAACGTTATACCATATAACGTAATACGTTATAACGTAATGCCATATGACGTAATTCGTTATAACGCTATACCATATAACATAATACGTTATAACGTTATACCATATAACGTAATACGTTATAACGTAATACCATATAACGTAATACGTTATAACGTTATACCATATAACGTAATACGTTATAACGTTATACCATATAACGTAATACGTTATAACGTTATACCATATAACGTAATACGTGCTAACGTAATACCATATAACGTAATACGTTATAACGTTATACCATATAACGTAATACGTGATAACGTTATACCATATAACGTAATACGTTATAACGTAATACCATATAACGTAATACGTGATACCGTTATACCATATAACGTAATACGTTATAACGTAATACCATATAACGTAAAACGTCATTTCGTTATACCATATAACGTAAAACGTCATTTCGTTATACCATATAACGTAATACGTTATAACGTAATGCCATATAACGTAATACGTGATACCGTTATACCATATAACGTAATACGTTATAACGTAATACCATATAACGTAAAACGTCATTTCGTTATACCATATAACGTAATACGTTATAACGATATACCATATAACGTAATACGTTATAACGTTATACCATATAACTTAATACGTTATAACGTAATGCCATATAACGTAATACGTGAAAACGTTATACCATATAACGTAATACGTTATAACGTAATACCATATAACGTAATACGTGATACCGTTATACCATATAACGTAATACGTTATAACGTAATACCATATAACGTAAAACGTCATTTCGTTATACCATATAACGTAAAACGTCATTTCGTTATACCATATAACGTAATACGTTATAACGTAATGCCATATAACGTAATACGTGATACCGTTATACCATATAACGTAATACGTTATAACGTAATACCATATAACGTAAAACGTCATTTCGTTATACCATATAACGTAATACGTGATAACGTTATACCATATAACGTAATACGTTTAAACGTTATACCATATAACGTAATACGTTATAACGTTATACCATATAACGTAATACGTGATAACGTAATACCATATAACGTAATACGTTATAACGTTATACCATATAACGTAATACGTTATAACGTTATACCATATAACGTAATACGTTATAACGATATACCATATAACGTAGTACGTTATAACGTTATACCATATAACGTAATACGTTATAACGTTATACCATATAACGTAATACGTTATAACGTTACACCATATAACGTAATACGTTATAACGTAATGCCATATAACGTAATACGTTATAACGTTATACCATATAACGTAATACGTTATAACGTTATACCATATAACGTAATACGTTATAACGTAATACCATGTAACGTAAAACGTCATTTCGTTATACCATATAACGTAATACGGTATAACGTTGTACCATATAACGTAATACGTTATAACGATATACCATATAACGTAATACGTTATAACGTAATACCATATAATGTAATACGGTATAACGTTATACCATATAACGTAATACGTTATAACGATATACCATATAACGTATTACGTTAGAACGTTATACCATATAACGTAATACGGTATAACGTTATACCATATAACGTAATACGTTATAACGATATACCATATAACGTAGTACGTTATAACGTTATACCATATAACGTAATACGTTATAAAGTTATACCATATAACGTAATACGTTATAACGTTATACCATATAACGTAATACGTTATAACGTAATGCCATATGACGTAATTCGTTATAACGCTATACCATATAACATAATACGTTATAACGTTATACCATATAACGTAATACGTTATAACGTAATACCATATAACGTAATACGTTATAACGTTATACCATATAACGTAATACGTTAAAACGTAATACCATATAACGTAATACGTTATAACGTTATACCATATAACGTAAAACGTCATTTCGTTATACCATATAACTTAATACGTTATAACGTAATGCCATATAACGTAATACGTGATACCGTTATACCATATAACGTAATACGTTATAACGTAATACCATATAATGTAATACGGTATAACGTTATACCATATAACGTAATACGTTATAACGATATACCATATAACGTAATACGTTATAACGTTATACCATATAACGTAATACGTTATAACGTAATGCCATATAACGTAATACGTGATAACGTTATACCATATAACGTAATACGTTATAACGTAATACCATATAACGTAAAACGTCATTTCGTTATACCATATAACGTAATACGGTATAACGTTATACCATATAACGTAATACGTTATAGCGATATACCATATAACGTAATACGTTATAACGTTATACCATATAACGTAATACGTTATAACGTTATACCATATAACGTAATACGTTATAACGTTATACCATATAACGTAATACGTGCTAACGTAATACCATATAACGTAATACGTTATAACGTTATACCATATAACGTAATACGTGATAACGTTATACCATATAACGTAATACGTTATAACGTAATACCATATAACGTAATACGTGATACCGTTATACCATATAACGTAATACGTTATAACGTAATACCATATAACGTAAAACGTCATTTCGTTATACCATATAACGTAATACGTTATAACGTAATGCCATATAACGTAATACGTGATACCGTTATACCATATAACGTAATACGTTATAACGTAATACCATATAACGTAAAACGTCATTTCGTTATACCATATAACGTAATACGTTATAACGATATACCATATAACGTAATACGTTATAACGTTATACCATATAACTTAATACGTTATAACGTAATGCCATATAACGTAATACGTGAAAACGTTATACCATATAACGTAATACGTTATAACGTAATACCATATAACGTAATACGTGATACCGTTATACCATATAACGTAATACGTTATAACGTAATACCATATAACGTAAAACGTCATTTCGTTATACCATATAACGTAAAACGTCATTTCGTTATACCATATAACGTAATACGTTATAACGTAATGCCATATAACGTAATACGTGATACCGTTATACCATATAACGTAATACGTTATAACGTAATACCATATAACGTAAAACGTCATTTCGTTATACCATATAACGTAATACGTGATAACGTTATACCATATAACGTAATACGTTTAAACGTTATACCATATAACGTAATACGTTATAACGTTATACCATATAACGTAATACGTGATAACGTAATACCATATAACGTAATACGTTATAACGTTATACCATATAACGTAATACGTTATAACGTTATACCATATAACGTAATACGTTATAACGATATACCATATAACGTAGTACGTTATAACGTTATACCATATAACGTAATACGTTATAACGTTATACCATATAACGTAATACGTTATAACGTTACACCATATAACGTAATACGTTATAACGTAATGCCATATAACGTAATTCGTTATAACGTTATACCATATAACGTAATACGTTATAACGTTATACCATAAAACGTAATACGTTATAACGTAATACCATATAACGTAATACGTTATAACGTTATACCATATAACGTAATACGTGATAAGTTATACCATATAACGTAATACGTTAAAACGTTATACCATATAACGTTATACGTTATAACGTTATACCATATAACGTAATACGTGCTAACGTAATACCATATAACGTAATACGTTATAACGTTATACCATATAACGTAATACGTTATAACGTTATACCATATAACGTAATACGTTATAACGTAATACCATGTAACGTAAAACGTCATTTCGTTATACCATATAACGTAATACGGTATAACGTTGTACCATATAACGTAATACGTTATAACGATATACCATATAACGTAGTACGTTATAACGTTATACCATATAACGTAATACGTTATAACGTTATACCATATAACGTAATACGTTATAACGTTACACCATATAACGTAATACGTTATAACGTAATGCCATATAACGTAATTCGTTATAACGTTATACCATATAACGTAATACGTTATAACGTTATACCATAAAACGTAATACGTTATAACGTAATACCATATAACGTAATACGTTATAACGTTATACCATATAACGTAATACGTGATAAGTTATACCATATAACGTAATACGTTAAAACGTTATACCATATAACGTTATACGTTATAACGTTATACCATATAAAGTAATACGTGCTAACGTAATACCATATAACGTAATACGTTATAACGTTATACCATATAACGTAATACGTTATAACGTTATACCATATAACGTAATACGTTATAACGTAATACCATGTAACGTAAAACGTCATTTCGTTATACCATATAACGTAATACGGTATAACGTTGTACCATATAACGTAATACGTTATAACGATATACCATATAACGTAATACGTTATAACGTTATACCATATAACGTAATACGGTACAACATTATACCATATAACGTAATACGTTATAACGATATACCATATAACGTAGTACGTTATAACGTTATACCATATAACGTCATACGTTATAACGTTATACCATATAACGTAATACGTTATAACGTTATACCATATAACGTAATACGTTATAACGTAATGCCATATAACGTAATTCGTTATAACGTTATACCATATAACGTAATACGTTAAAACGTAATACCATATAACGTAATACGTTATAACGTTATACCATATAACGTAAAACGTCATTTCGTTATACCATCTAACGTAATACGTTATAACGTAATGCCATATAACGTAATATGTGATAACGTTATACCATATAACGTAATACGTTATAACGTAATACCATATAACGTAAAACGTCATTTCGTTATACCATATAACGTAATACGTTATAACGTAATACCATATAACGTAATACGTTATAACGTAATACCATATAACGTAAAACGTCATTTCGTTATACCATATAACGTAATACGGTATAACGTTATACCATATAACGTAATACGTTATAACGATATACCATATAACGTAATACGTTATAACGTTATACCATATAACGTAATACGTTATAACGTTATACCATATAACGTAATACGTTATAACGTTATACCATATAACGTAATACGTTATAACGTAATGCCATATAACGTTATTCGTTATAACGTTATACCATATAACGTAATACGTTATAACGTTATACCATATAACGTAATACGTTATAACGTAATACCATATAACGTAATACGTTATAACGTTATACCATATAACATAATACGTGATAACGTTATACCATATAACGTAATACGTTATAACGTTATACCATATGACGTAATACGTTATAACGTAATACCATATAACGTAAAACGTCATTTCGTTATACCATATAACGTAATACGGTATAACGTTATACCATATAACGTAATACGTTATAACGATATACCATATAACGTAATACGTTATAACGTTATACCATATAACGTAGTACGTTAAAACGTAATGCCATATAACGTAATACGTTATAACGATATACCATATAACGTAATACGTTATAACGTTATACCATATAACGTAATACGTTATAACGTAATGCCATATAACGTAATACGTGATAACGTTATACCATATAACGTAATACGTTATAACGTAATACCATATAACGCGAAACGTCATTTCGTTATACCATATAACGTAATACGGTATAACGTTATACCATATAACGTACTACGTTATAACGATATACCATATAACGTAATACGTTATAACGTTATACCATATAACGTAATACGTTATAACGTTATACCATATAACGCAATACGTTATAACGTTATACCATATGACGTAATACGGTATAACGTTATACCATATAACGTAATACGTTATAACGTTATACCATATAACGTAGTACGTTATAACGTAATGCCATATAACGTAATACGTTATAACGTTATACCATATAACGTAATACGTTAAAACGTAATACCATATAACGTAATACGTTATAACGTTATACCATATAACGTAAAACGTCATTTCGTTATACCATCTAACGTAATACGTTATAACGTAATGCCATATAACGTAATATGTGATAACGTTATACCATATAACGTAATACGTTATAACGTTATACCATATAACGTAATACGTTATAACGTTATACCATATAACGTAATACGGTACAACATTATACCATATAACGTAATACGTTATAACGATATACCATATAACGTAGTACGTTATAACGTTATACCATATAACGTAATACGTTATAACGTTATACCATATAACGTAATACGTTATAACGTTATACCATATAACGTAATACGTTATAACGTAATGCCATATAACGTTATTCGTTATAACGTTATACCATATAACGTAATACGTTATAACGTTATACCATATAACGTAATACGTTATAACGTAATACCATATAACGTAATACGTTATAACGTTATACCATATAACATAATACGTGATAACGTAATACCATATAACGTAATACGTTATAACGTTATACCATATAACGTAATACGTTATAACGTTATACCATATAACGTAATACGTTATAACGATATACCATATAACGTAATACGTTATAACGTTATACCATATAACGTAGTACGTTATACCGTAATGCCATATAACGTAATACGTTATAACGTTATACCATATAACGTAATACGTTATAACGTTATACCATATAACGTAATACGTTATAACGTAATGCCATATGACGTTATTCGTTATAACGTTATACCATATAACGTAATACGTTATAACGTTATACCATATAACGTAATACGTTATAACGTAATACCATGTAACGTAAAACGTCATTTCGTTATACCATATAACGTAATACGGTATAACGTTGTACCATATAACGTAATACGTTATAACGATATACCATATAACGTAATACGTTATAACGTTATACCATATAACGTAATACGGTACAACATTATACCATATAACGTAATACGTTATAACGATATACCATATAACGTAGTACGTTATAACGTTATACCATATAACGTAATACGTTATAACGTTATACCATATAACGTAATACGTTATAACGTTATACCATATAACGTAATACGTTATAACGTAATGCCATATAACGTAATTCGTTATAACGTTATACCATATAACGTAATACGTTAAAACGTAATACCATATAACGTAATACGTTATAACGTTATACCATATAACGTAAAACGTCATTTCGTTATACCATCTAACGTAATACGTTATAACGTAATGCCATATAACGTAATATGTGATAACGTTATACCATATAACGTAATACGTTATAACGTAATACCATATAACGTAAAACGTCATTTCGTTATACCATATAACGTAATACGTTATAACGTAATACCATATAACGTAATACGTTATAACGTAATACCATATAACGTAAAACGTCATTTCGTTATACCATATAACGTAATACGGTATAACGTTATACCATATAACGTAATACGTTATAACGATATACCATATAACGTAATACGTTATAACGTTATACCATATAACGTAATACGTTATAACGTTATACCATATAACGTAATACGTTATAACGTTATACCATATAACGTAATACGTTATAACGTAATGCCATATAACGTTATTCGTTATAACGTTATACCATATAACGTAATACGTTATAACGTTATACCATATAACGTAATACGTTATAACGTAATACCATATAACGTAATACGTTATAACGTTATACCATATAACATAATACGTTATAACGATATACCATATAACGTAATACGTTATAACGTTATACCATATAACGTAATACGTTATAACGTTATACCATATAACGCAATACGTTATAACGTTATACCATATGACGTAATACGGTATAACGTTATACCATATAACGTAATACGTTATAACGTTATACCATATAACGTAGTACGTTATAACGTAATGCCATATAACGTAATACGATATAACGTTATACCATATAACGTAATACGTTATAACGTTATACCATATAACGTAATACGTTATAACGTAATGCCATATGACGTTATTCGTTATAACGTTATACCATATAACGTAATACGTTATAACGTTATACCATATAACGTAATACGTTATAACGATATACCATATAACGTAATACGTTATAACGTTATACCATATATCGTAATACGTTATAACGTTATACCATATAACGTAATACGTTATAACGTTATACCATATGACGTAATACGTTATAACGTAATACCATATAACGTAAAACGTCATTTCGTTATACCATATAACGTAATACGGTATAACGTTATACCATATAACGTAATACGTTATAACGATATACCACATAACGTAATACGTTATAACGTTATACCATATAACGTAATACGTTATAACGTAATGCCATATAACGTAATACGTGATAACGTTATACCATATAACGTAATACGTTATAACGTAATACCATATAACGTGAAACGTCATTTCGTTATACCATATAACGTAATACGGTATAACGTTACACCATATAACGTAATACGTTATAACGATATACCATATAACGTAATACGTTATAACCTTATACCATATAACGTAATACGTTATAACGTTATACCATATAACGTAATACGTTATAACGTTATACCATATGACGTAATACGGTATAACGTTATACCATATAACGTAATACGTTATAACGTTATACCATATAACGTAGTACGTTATAACGTAATGCCATATAACGTAATACGTTATAACGTTATACCATATAACGTAATACGTTATAACGTTATACCATATAACGTAATACGTTATAACGTAATGCCATATAACGTTATTCGTTATAACGTTATACCATATAACGTAATACGTTATAACGTTATACCATATAACGTAATACGTTATAACGTAATACCATATAACGTAATACGTTATAACGTTATACCATATAACATAATACGTGATAACGTTATACCATATAACGTAATACGTTAAAACGTTATACCATATAACGTAATACGTTATAACGTTATACCATATAACGTAATACGTGCTAACGTTATACCATATAACGTAATACGTTATAACGTTATACCATATAACGTAATACGTTATAACGTAATACCATATAACGTAAAACGTCATTTCGTTATACCATATAACGTAATACGTTATAACGTAATACCATATAACGTAATACGTTATAACGTAATACCATATAACGTAAAACGTCATTTCGTTCTACCATATAACGTAATACGTTATAACGTTATACCATATAACGTAATACGTTATAACGATATACCATATAACGTAATACGTTATAACGTTATACCATATAACGTAATACGTTATAACGTAATGCCATATAACGTAATACGTGATAACGTTATACCATATAACGTAATACGTTATAACGTAATACCATATAACGTAAAACGTCATTTCGTTATACCATATAACGTAATACGGTATAACGTTATACCATATAACGTAATACGTTATAACGATATACCATATAACGTAATACGTTATAACGTTATACCATATAACGTAATACGTTATAACGTTATACCATATAACGTAATACGTTATAACGTTATACCATATGACGTAATACGGTATAACGTTATACCATATGACGTAATACGTTATAACGTTATACCATATAACGTAGTACGTTATAACGTAATGCCATATAACGTAATACGTTATAACGTTATACCATATAACGTAATACGTTATAACGTTATACCATATAACGTAATACGTCATAACGTAATGCCATATAACGTACTTCGTTATAACGTTATACCATATAACGTAATACGTTATAACGTAATACCATATAACGTAAAACGTCATTTCGTTATACCATATAACGTAATACGGTATAACGTTATACCATATAACGTAATACGTTATAACGATATACCATATAACGTAATACGTTATAACGTTATACCATATAACGTAATACGTTATAACGTTATACCATATAACGTAATACGTTATAACGTTATACCATATGACGTAATACGGTATAACGTTATACCATATGACGTAATACGTTATAACGTTATACCATATAACGTAATACGGTATAACGTTACACCATATAACGTAATACGTTATAACGATATACCATATAACGTAATACGTTATAACGTTATACCATATAACGTAATACGTTATAACGTTATACCATATAACGTAATACGTTATAACGTTATACCATATGACGTAATACGGTATAACGTTATACCATATAACGTAATACGTTATAACGTTATACCATATAACGTAGTACGTTATAACGTAATGCCATATAACGTAATACGTTATAACGTTATACCATATAACGTAATACGTTATAACGTAATGCCATATAACGTTATTCGTTATAACGTTATACCATATAACGTAATACGTTATAACGTTATACCATATAACGTAATACGTTATAACGTTATACCATATAACGTAATACGTTATAACGTTATACCATATAACGTAATACGTGATAACGTAATACCATATAACGTAATACGTTATAACGTTATACCATATAACGTAATACGTTATAACGTTATACCATATAACGTAATACGTTATAACGATATACCATATAACGTAATACGTTATAACGTTATACCATATAACGTAGTACGTTATAACGTAATGCCATATAACGTAATACGTTATAACGTTATACCATATAACGTAATACGTTATAACGTTATACCATATAACGTAATACGTTATAACGTAATGCCATATGACGTTATTCGTTATAACGTTATACCATATAACGTAATACGTTATAACGTTATACCATATAACGTAATACGTGATAAGTTATACCATATAACGTAATACGTTAAAACGTTATACCATATAACGTTATACGTTATAACGTTATACCATATAACGTAATACGTTATAACGTAATACCATGTAACGTAAAACGTCATTTCGTTATACCATATAACGTAATACGGTATAACGTTGTACCATATAACGTAATACGTTATAACGATATACCATATAACGTAATACGTTATAACGTTATACCATATAACGTAATACGGTACAACATTATACCATATAACGTAATACGTTATAACGATATACCATATAACGTAGTACGTTATAACGTTATACCATATAACGTAATACGTTATAACGTTATACCATATAACGTAATACGTTATAACGTTATACCATATAACGTAATACGTTATAACGTAATGCCATATAACGTAATTCGTTATAACGTTATACCATATAACGTAATACGTTAAAACGTAATACCATATAACGTAATACGTTATAACGTTATACCATATAACGTAAAACGTCATTTCGTTATACCATCTAACGTAGTACGTTATAACGTAATGCCATATAACGTAATATGTGATAACGTTATACCATATAACGTAATACGTTATAACGTAATACCATATAACGTAAAACGTCATTTCGTTATACCATATAACGTAATACGTTATAACGTAATACCATATAACGTAATACGTTATAACGTAATACCATATAACGTAAAACGTCATTTCGTTATACCATATAACGTAATACGTTATAACGTAATACCATATAACGTAATACGTTATAACGTAATACCATATAACGTAAAACGTCATTTCGTTATACCATATAACGTAATACGGTATAACGTTATACCATATAACGTAATACGTTATAACGTTATACCATATAACGTAATACGTTATAACGTAATGCCATATAACGTTATTCGTTATAACGTTATACCATATAACGTAATACGTTATAACGTTATACCATATAACGTAATACGTTATAACGTAATACCATATAACGTAATACGTTATAACGTTATACCATATAACATAATACGTGATAACGTTATACCATATAACGTAATACGTTATAACGTTATACCATATGACGTAATACGTTATAACGTAATACCATATAACGTAAAACGTCATTTCGTTATACCATATAACGTAATACGGTATAACGTTATACCATATAACGTAATACGTTATAACGATATACCATATAACGTAATACGTTATAACGTTATACCATATAAGGTAGTACGTTAAAACGTAATGCCATATAACGTAATACGTTATAACGATATACCATATAACGTAATACGTTATAACGTTATACCATATAACGTAATACGTTATAACGTAATGCCATATAACGTAATACGTGATAACGTTATACCATATAACGTAATACGTTATAACGTAATACCATATAACGCGAAACGTCATTTCGTTATACCATATAACGTAATACGGTATAACGTTATACCATATAACGTACTACGTTATAACGATATACCATATAACGTAATACGTTATAACGTTATACCATATAACGTAATACGTTATAACGTTATACCATATAACGCAATACGTTATAACGTTATACCATATGACGTAATACGGTATAACGTTATACCATATAACGTAATACGTTATAACGTTATACCATATAACGTAGTACGTTATAACGTAATGCCATATAACGTAATACGTTATAACGTTATACCATATAACGTAATACGTTAAAACGTAATACCATATAACGTAATACGTTATAACGTTATACCATATAACGTAAAACGTCATTTCGTTATACCATCTAACGTAATACGTTATAACGTAATGCCATATAACGTAATATGTGATAACGTTATACCATATAACGTAATACGTTATAACGTTATACCATATAACGTAATACGTTATAACGTTATACCATATAACGTAATACGGTACAACATTATACCATATAACGTAATACGTTATAACGATATACCATATAACGTAGTACGTTATAACGTTATACCATATAACGTAATACGTTATAACGTTATACCATATAACGTAATACGTTATAGCGTTATACCATATAACGTAATACGTTATATCGTAATGCCATATAACGTTATTCGTTATAACGTTATACCATATAACGTAATACGTTATAACGTTATACCATATAACGTAATACGTTATAACGTAATACCATATAACGTAATACGTTATAACGTTATACCATATAACATAATACGTGATAACGTAATACCATATAACGTAATACGTTATAACGTTATACCATATAACGTAATACGTTATAACGTTATACCATATAACGTAATACGTTATAACGATATACCATATAACGTAATACGTTATAACGTTATACCATATAACGTAGTACGTTATAACGTAATGCCATATAACGTAATACGTTATAACGTTATACCATATAACGTAATACGTTATAACGTTATACCATATAACGTAATACGTTATAACGTAATGCCATATGACGTTATTCGTTATAACGTTATACCATATAACGTAATACGTTATAACGTTATACCATATAACGTAATACGTTATAACGTAATACCATGTAACGTAAAACGTCATTTCGTTATACCATATAACGTAATACGGTATAACGTTGTACCATATAACGTAATACGTTATAACGATATACCATATAACGTAATACGTTATAACGTTATACCATATAACGTAATACGGTACAACATTATACCATATAACGTAATACGTTATAACGATATACCATATAACGTAGTACGTTATAACGTTATACCATATAACGTAATACGTTATAACGTTATACCATATAACGTAATACGTTATAACGTTATACCATATAACGTAATACGTTATAACGTAATGCCATATAACGTAATTCGTTATAACGTTATACCATATAACGTAATACGTTAAAACGTAATACCATATAACGTAATACGTTATAACGTTATACCATATAACGTAAAACGTCATTTCGTTATACCATCTAACGTAATACGGTATAACGTTATACCATATAACGTAATACGTTATAACGTTATACCATATAACGTAGTACGTTATAACGTAATGACATATAACGTAATACGTTATAACGTTATACCATATAACGTAATACGTTATAACGTAATGCCATATAACGTTATTCGTTATAACGTTATACCATATAACGTAATACGTTATAACGTTATACCATATAACGTAATACGTTATAACGTTATACCATATAACGTAATACGTTATAACGTTATACCATATAACATAATACGTGATAACGTAATACCATATAACGTAATACGTTATAACGTTATACCATATAACGTAATACGTTATAACGTTATACCATATAACGTAATACGTTATAACGATATACCATATAACGTAATACGTTATAACGTTATACCATATAACGTAGTACGTTATAACGTTATACCATATAACGTAATACGTTATAACGTAATACCATATAACGTAATACGTTATAACGTTATACCATATAACATAATACGTTATAACGATATACCATATAACGTAATACGTTATAACGTTATACCATATAACGTAATACGTTATAACGTTATACCATATAACGCAATACGTTATAACGTTATACCATATGACGTAATACGGTATAACGTTATACCATATAACGTAATACGTTATAACGTTATACCATATAACGTAGTACGTTATAACGTAATGCCATATAACGTAATACGATATAACGTTATACCATATAACGTAATACGTTATAACGTTATACCATATAACGTAATACGTTATAACGTAATGCCATATGACGTTATTCGTTATAACGTTATACCATATAACGTAATACGTTATAACGTTATACCATATAACGTAATACGTTATAACGTTATACCATATAACGTAATACGTTATAACGTTATACCATATAACATAATACGTGATAACGTAATACCATATAACGTAATACGTTATAACGTTATACCATATAACGTAATACGTTATAACGTTATACCATATAACGTAATACGTTATAACGATATACCATATAACGTAATACGTTATAACGTTATACCATATAACGTAGTACGTTATAACGTTATACCATATAACGTAATACGTTATAACGTAATACCATATAACGTAATACGTTATAACGTTATACCATATAACATAATACGTTATAACGATATACCATATAACGTAATACGTTATAACGTTATACCATATAACGTAATACGTTATAACGTTATACCATATAACGCAATACGTTATAACGTTATACCATATGACGTAATACGGTATAACGTTATACCATATAACGTAATACGTTATAACGTTATACCATATAACGTAGTACGTTATAACGTAATGCCATATAACGTAATACGATATAACGTTATACCATATAACGTAATACGTTATAACGTTATACCATATAACGTAATACGTTATAACGTAATGCCATATGACGTTATTCGTTATAACGTTATACCATATAACGTAATACGTTATAACGTTATACCATATAACGTAATACGTTATAACGATATACCATATAACGTAATACGTTATAACGTTATACCATATATCGTAATACGTTATAACGTTATACCATATAACGTAATACGTTATAACGTTATACCATATGACGTAATACGTTATAACGTAATACCATATAACGTAAAACGTCATTTCGTTATACCATATAACGTAATACGGTATAACGTTATACCATATAACGTAATACGTTATAACGATATACCACATAACGTAATACGTTATAACGTTATACCATATAACGTAATACGTTATAACGTAATGCCATATAACGTTATTCGTTATAACGTTATACCATATAACGTAATACGTTATAACGTTATACCATATAACGTAATACGTTATAACGTAATACCATATAACGTAATACGTTATAACGTTATACCATATAACATAATACGTGATAACGTTATACCATATAACGTAATACGTTAAAACGTTATACCATATAACGTAATACGTTATAACGTTATACCATATAACGTAATACGTGCTAACGTTATACCATATAACGTAATACGTTATAACGTTATACCATATAACGTAATACGTTATAACGTAATACCATATAACGTAAAACGTCATTTCGTTATACCATATAACGTAATACGTTATAACGTAATACCATATAACGTAATACGTTATAACGTAATACCATATAACGTAAAACGTCATTTCGTTCTACCATATAACGTAATACGTTATAACGTTATACCATATAACGTAATACGTTATAACGATATACCATATAACGTAATACGTTATAACGTTATACCATATAACGTAATACGTTATAACGTAATGCCATATAACGTAATACGTGATAACGTTATACCATATAACGTAATACGTTATAACGTAATACCATATAACGTAAAACGTCATTTCGTTATACCATATAACGTAATACGGTATAACGTTATACCATATAACGTAATACGTTATAACGATATACCATATAACGTAATACGTTATAACGTTATACCATATAACGTAATACGTTATAACGTTATACCATATAACGTAATACGTTATAACGTTATACCATATAACGTAATACGTTATAACGTTATACCATATGACGTAATACGGTATAACGTTATACCATATGACGTAATACGTTATAACGTTATACCATATAACGTAGTACGTTATAACGTAATGCCATATAACGTAATACGTTATAACGTTATACCATATAACGTAATACGTTATAACGTAATGCCATATAACGTAATTCGTTATAACGTTATACCATATAACGTAATACGTTAAAACGTAATACCATATAACGTAATACGTTATAACGTTATACCATATAACGTAAAACGTCATTTCGTTATACCATCTAACGTAATACGTTATAACGTAATGCCATATAACGTAATATGTGATAACGTTATACCATATAACGTAATACGTTATAACGTAATACCATATAACGTAAAACGTCATTTCGTTATACCATATAACGTAATACGTTATAACGTAATACCATATAACGTAATACGTTATAACGTAATACCATATAACGTAAAACGTCATTTCGTTATACCATATAACGTAATACGTTATAACGTAATACCATATAACGTAATACGTTATAACGTAATACCATATAACGTAAAACGTCATTTCGTTATACCATATAACGTAATACGGTATAACGTTATACCATATAACGTAATACGTTATAACGTTATACCATATAACGTAATACGTTATAACGTAATGCCATATAACGTTATTCGTTATAACGTTATACCATATAACGTAATACGTTATAACGTTATACTATATAACGTAATACGTTATAACGTAATACCATATAACGTAATACGTTATAACGTTATACCATATAACATAATACGTGATAACGTTATACCATATAACGTAATACGTTATAACGTTATACCATATGACGTAATACGTTATAACGTAATACCATATAACGTAAAACGTCATTTCGTTATACCATATAACGTAATACGGTATAACGTTATACCATATAACGTAATACGTTATAACGATATACCATATAACGTAATACGTTATAACGTTATACCATATAACGTAGTACGTTAAAACGTAATGCCATATAACGTAATACGTTATAACGATATACCATATAACGTAATACGTTATAACGTTATACCATATAACGTAATACGTTATAACGTAATGCCATATAACGTAATACGTGATAACGTTATACCATATAACGTAATACGTTATAACGTAATACCATATAACGCGAAACGTCATTTCGTTATACCATATAACGTAATACGGTATAACGTTATACCATATAACGTACTACGTTATAACGATATACCATATAACGTAATACGTTATAACGTTATACCATATAACGTAATACGTTATAACGTTATACCATATAACGCAATACGTTATAACGTTATACCATATGACGTAATACGGTATAACGTTATACCATATAACGTAATACGTTATAACGTTATACCATATAACGTAGTACGTTATAACGTAATGCCATATAACGTAATACGTTATAACGTTATACCATATAACGTAATACGTTAAAACGTAATACCATATAACGTAATACGTTATAACGTTATACCATATAACGTAAAACGTCATTTCGTTATACCATCTAACGTAATACGTTATAACGTAATGCCATATAACGTAATATGTGATAACGTTATACCATATAACGTAATACGTTATAACGTTATACCATATAACGTAATACGTTATAACGTTATACCATATAACGTAATACGGTACAACATTATACCATATAACGTAATACGTTATAACGATATACCATATAACGTAGTACGTTATAACGTTTTACCATATAACGTAATACGTTATAACGTTATACCATATAACGTAATACGTTATAGCGTTATACCATATAACGTAATACGTTATATCGTAATGCCATATAACGTTATTCGTTATAACGTTATACCATATAACGTAATACGTTATAACGTTATACCATATAACGTAATACGTTATAACGTAATACCATATAACGTAATACGTTATAACGTTATACCATATAACATAATACGTGATAACGTAATACCATATAACGTAATACGTTATAACGTTATACCATATAACGTAATACGTTATAACGTTATACCATATAACGTAATACGTTATAACGATATACCATATAACGTAATACGTTATAACGTTATACCATATAACGTAGTACGTTATAACGTAATGCCATATAACGTAATACGTTATAACGTTATACCATATAACGTAATACGTTATAACGTTATACCATATAACGTAATACGTTATAACGTAATGCCATATGACGTTATTCGTTATAACGTTATACCATATAACGTAATACGTTATAACGTTATACCATATAACGTAATACGTTATAACGTAATACCATGTAACGTAAAACGTCATTTCGTTATACCATATAACGTAATACGGTATAACGTTGTACCATATAACGTAATACGTTATAACGATATACCATATAACGTAATACGTTATAACGTTATACCATATAACGTAATACGGTACAACATTATACCATATAACGTAATACGTTATAACGATATACCATATAACGTAGTACGTTATAACGTTATACCATATAACGTAATACGTTATAACGTTATACCATATAACGTAATACGTTATAACGTTATACCATATAACGTAATACGTTATAACGTAATGCCATATAACGTAATTCGTTATAACGTTATACCATATAACGTAATACGTTAAAACGTAATAC
Organism: Bombus vancouverensis nearcticus; assembly: GCF_051014615.1. Taxonomy (NCBI): domain Eukaryota; kingdom Metazoa; phylum Arthropoda; class Insecta; order Hymenoptera; family Apidae; genus Bombus; species Bombus vancouverensis. The sequence continues at coordinate 3,780,921 of NC_134924.1, forward strand.
CATATAACGTAATACGTTATAACGTTATACCATATAACGTAAAACGTCATTTCGTTATACCATCTAACGTAATACGTTATAACGTAATGCCATATAACGTAATATGTGATAACGTTATACCATATAACGTAATACGTTATAACGTAATACCATATAACGTAAAACGTCATTTCGTTATACCATATAACGTAATACGTTATAACGTAATACCATATAACGTAATACGTTATAACGTAATACCATATAACGTAAAACGTCATTTCGTTATACCATATAACGTAATACGGTATAACGTTATACCATATAACGTAATACGTTATAACGATATACCATATAACGTAATACGTTATAACGTTATACCATATAACGTAATACGTTATAACGTTATACCATATAACGTAATACGTTATAACGTTATACCATATAACGTAATACGTTATAACGTAATGCCATATAACGTTATTCGTTATAACGTTATACCATATAACGTAATACGTTATAACGTTATACCATATAACGTAATACGTTATAACGTAATACCATATAACGTAATACGTTATAACGTTATACCATATAACATAATACGTTATAACGATATACCATATAACGTAATACGTTATAACGTTATACCATATAACGTAATACGTTATAACGTTATACCATATAACGCAATACGTTATAACGTTATACCATATGACGTAATACGGTATAACGTTATACCATATAACGTAATACGTTATAACGTTATACCATATAACGTAGTACGTTATAACGTAATGCCATATAACGTAATACGATATAACGTTATACCATATAACGTAATACGTTATAACGTTATACCATATAACGTAATACGTTATAACGTAATGCCATATGACGTTATTCGTTATAACGTTATACCATATAACGTAATACGTTATAACGTTATACCATATAACGTAATACGTTATAACGATATACCATATAACGTAATACGTTATAACGTTATACCATATATCGTAATACGTTATAACGTTATACCATATAACGTAATACGTTATAACGTTATACCATATGACGTAATACGTTATAACGTAATACCATATAACGTAAAACGTCATTTCGTTATACCATATAACGTAATACGGTATAACGTTATACCATATAACGTAATACGTTATAACGATATACCACATAACGTAATACGTTATAACGTTATACCATATAACGTAATACGTTATAACGTAATGCCATATAACGTTATTCGTTATAACGTTATACCATATAACGTAATACGTTGTAACGTTATACCATATAACGTAATACGTTATAACGTAATACCATATAACGTAATACGTTATAACGTTATACCATATAACATAATACGTGATAACGTTATACCATATAACGTAATACGTTAAAACGTTATACCATATAACGTAATACGTTATAACGTTATACCATATAACGTAATACGTGCTAACGTTATACCATATAACGTAATACGTTATAACGTTATACCATATAACGTAATACGTTATAACGTAATACCATATAACGTAAAACGTCATTTCGTTATACCATATAACGTAATACGTTATAACGTAATACCATATAACGTAATACGTTATAACGTAATACCATATAACGTAAAACGTCATTTCGTTCTACCATATAACGTAATACGTTATAACGTTATACCATATAACGTAATACGTTATAACGATATACCATATAACGTAATACGTTATAACGTTATACCATATAACGTAATACGTTATAACGTAATGCCATATAACGTAATACGTGATAACGTTATACCATATAACGTAATACGTTATAACGTAATACCATATAACGTAAAACGTCATTTCGTTATACCATATAACGTAATACGGTATAACGTTATACCATATAACGTAATACGTTATAACGATATACCATATAACGTAATACGTTATAACGTTATACCATATAACGTAATACGTTATAACGTTATACCATATAACGTAATACGTTATAACGTTATACCATATGACGTAATACGGTATAACGTTATACCATATGACGTAATACGTTATAACGTTATACCATATAACGTAGTACGTTATAACGTAATGCCATATAACGTAATACGTTATAACGTTATACCATATAACGTAATACGTTATAACGTTATACCATATAACGTAATACGTCATAACGTAATGCCATATAACGTAATTCGTTATAACGTTATACCATATAACGTAATACGTTATAACGTAATACCATATAACGTAAAACGTCATTTCGTTATACCATATAACGTAATACGGTATAACGTTATACCATATAACGTAATACGTTATAACGATATACCATATAACGTAATACGTTATAACGTTATACCATATAACGTAATACGTTATAACGTTATACCATATAACGTAATACGTTATAACGTTATACCATATGACGTAATACGGTATAACGTTATACCATATGACGTAATACGTTATAACGTTATACCATATAACGTAATACGGTATAACGTTACACCATATAACGTAATACGTTATAACGATATACCATATAACGTAATACGTTATAACGTTATACCATATAACGTAATACGTTATAACGTTATACCATATAACGTAATACGTTATAACGTTATACCATATGACGTAATACGGTATAACGTTATACCATATAACGTAATACGTTATAACGTTATACCATATAACGTAGTACGTTATAACGTAATGCCATATAACGTAATACGTTATAACGTTATACCATATAACGTAATACGTTATAACGTAATGCCATATAACGTTATTCGTTATAACGTTATACCATATAACGTAATACGTTATAACGTTATACCATATAACGTAATACGTTATAACGTTATACCATATAACGTAATACGTTATAACGTTATACCATATAACATAATACGTGATAACGTAATACCATATAACGTAATACGTTATAACGTTATACCATATAACGTAATACGTTATAACGTTATACCATATAACGTAATACGTTATAACGATATACCATATAACGTAATACGTTATAACGTTATACCATATAACGTAGTACGTTATAACGTCATGCCATATAACGTAATACGTTATAACGTTATACCATATAACGTAATACGTTATAACGTTATACCATATAACGTAATACGTTATAACGTAATGCCATATGACGTTATTCGTTATAACGTTATACCATATAACGTAATACGTTATAACGTTATACCATATAACGTAATACGTGATAAGTTATACCATATAACGTAATACGTTAAAACGTTATACCATATAACGTTATACGTTATAACGTTATACCATATAACGTAATACGTGCTAACGTAATACCATATAACGTAATACGTTATAACGTTATACCATATAACGTAATACGTTATAACGTTATACCATATAACGTAATACGTTATAACGTAATACCATGTAACGTAAAACGTCATTTCGTTATACCATATAACGTAATACGGTATAACGTTGTACCATATAACGTAATACGTTATAACGATATACCATATAACGTAATACGTTATAACGTTATACCATATAACGTAATACGGTACAACATTATACCATATAACGTAATACGTTATAACGATATACCATATAACGTAGTACGTTATAACGTTATACCATATAACGTAATACGTTATAACGTTATACCATATAACGTAATACGTTATAACGTTATACCATATAACGTAATACGTTATAACGTAATGCCATATAACGTAATTCGTTATAACGTTATACCATATAACGTAATACGTTAAAACGTAATACCATATAACGTAATACGTAATAACGTTATACCATATAACGTAAAACGTCATTTCGTTATACCATCTAACGTAATACGTTATAACGTAATGCCATATAACGTAATATGTGATAACGTTATACCATATAACGTAGTACGTTATAACGTAATGCCATATAACGTAATACGTTATAACGTTATACCATATAACGTAGTACGTTATAACGTTATACCATATAACGTAATACGTTATAACGTAATACCATATAACGTAATACGTTATAACGTAATACCATATAACGTAAAACGTCATTTCGTTATACCATATAACGTAATACGTTATAACGTAATACCATATAACGTAATACGTTATAACGTAATACCATATAACGTAAAACGTCATTTCGTTATACCATATAACGTAATACGGTATAACGTTATACCATATAACGTAATACGTTATAACGTTATACCATATAACGTAATACGTTATAACGTAATGCCATATAACGTTATTCGTTATAACGTTATACCATATAACGTAATACGTTATAACGTTATACCATATAACGTAATACGTTATAACGTAATACCATATAACGTAATACGTTATAACGTTATACCATATAACATAATACGTGATAACGTTATACCATATAACGTAATACGTTATAACGTTATACCATATGACGTAATACGTTATAACGTAATACCATATAACGTAAAACGTCATTTCGTTATACCATATAACGTAATACGGTATAACGTTATACCATATAACGTAATACGTTATAACGATATACCATATAACGTAATACGTTATAACGTTATACCATATAACGTAGTACGTTAAAACGTAATGCCATATAACGTAATACGTTATAACGATATACCATATAACGTAATACGTTATAACGTTATACCATATAACGTAATACGTTATAACGTAATGCCATATAACGTAATACGTGATAACGTTATACCATATAACGTAATACGTTATAACGTAATACCATATAACGCGAAACGTCATTTCGTTATACCATATAACGTAATACGGTATAACGTTATACCATGTAACGTACTACGTTATAACGATATACCATATAACGTAATACGTTATAACGTTATACCATATAACGTAATACGTTATAACGTTATACCATATAACGCAATACGTTATAACGTTATACCATATGACGTAATACGGTATAACGTTATACCATATAACGTAATACGTTATAACGTTATACCATATAACGTAGTACGTTATAACGTAATGCCATATAACGTAATACGTTATAACGTTATACCATATAACGTAATACGTTAAAACGTAATACCATATAACGTAATACGTTATAACGTTATACCATATAACGTAAAACGTCATTTCGTTATACCATCTAACGTAATACGTTATAACGTAATGCCATATAACGTAATATGTGATAACGTTATACCATATAACGTAATACGTTATAACGTTATACCATATAACGTAATACGTTATAACGTTATACCATATAACGTAATACGGTACAACATTATACCATATAACGTAATACGTTATAACGATATACCATATAACGTAGTACGTTATAACGTTATACCATATAACGTAATACGTTATAACGTTATACCATATAACGTAATACGTTATAACGTTATACCATATAACGTAATACGTTATATCGTAATGCCATATAACGTTATTCGTTATAACGTTATACCATATAACGTAATACGTTATAACGTTATACCATATAACGTAATACGTTATAACGTAATACCATATAACGTAATACGTTATAACGTTATACCATATAACATAATACGTGATAACGTAATACCATATAACGTAATACGTTATAACGTTATACCATATAACGTAATACGTTATAACGTTATACCATATAACGTAATACGTTATAACGATATACCATATAACGTAATACGTTATAACGTTATACCATATAACGTAGTACGTTATAACGTAATGCCATATAACGTAATACGTTATAACGTTATACCATATAACGTAATACGTTATAACGTTATACCATATAACGTAATACGTTATAACGTAATGCCATATGACGTTATTCGTTATAACGTTATACCATATAACGTAATACGTTATAACGTTATACCATATAACGTAATACGTTATAACGTAATACCATGTAACGTAAAACGTCATTTCGTTATACCATATAACGTAATACGGTATAACGTTGTACCATATAACGTAATACGTTATAACGATATACCATATAACGTAATACGTTATAACGTTATACCATATAACGTAATACGGTACAACATTATACCATATAACGTAATACGTTATAACGATATACCATATAACGTAGTACGTTATAACGTTATACCATATAACGTAATACGTTATAACGTTATACCATATAACGTAATACGTTATAACGTTATACCATATAACGTAATACGTTATAACGTAATGCCATATAACGTAATTCGTTATAACGTTATACCATATAACGTAATACGTTAAAACGTAATACCATATAACGTAATACGTTATAACGTTATACCATATAACGTAAAACGTCATTTCGTTATACCATCTAACGTAATACGTTATAACGTAATGCCATATAACGTAATATGTGATAACGTTATACCATATAACGTAATACGTTATAACGTAATACCATATAACGTAAAACGTCATTTCGTTATACCATATAACGTAATACGTTATAACGTAATACCATATAACGTAATACGTTATAACGTAATACCATATAACGTAAAACGTCATTTCGTTATACCATATAACGTAATACGGTATATCGTTATACCATATAACGTAATACGTTATAACGATATACCATATAACGTAATACGTTATAACGTTATACCATATAACGTAATACGTTATAACGTTATACCATATAACGTAATACGTTATAACGTTATACCATATAACGTAATACGTTATAACGTAATGCCATATAACGTTATTCGTTATAACGTTATACCATATAACGTAATACGTTATAACGTTATACCATATAACGTAATACGTTATAACGTAATACCATATAACGTAATACGTTATAACGTTATACCATATAACATAATACGTTATAACGATATACCATATAACGTAATACGTTATAACGTTATACCATATAACGTAATACGTTATAACGTTATACCATATAACGCAATACGTTATAACGTTATACCATATGACGTAATACGGTATAACGTTATACCATATAACGTAATACGTTATAACGTTATACCATATAACGTAGTACGTTATAACGTAATGCCATATAACGTAATACGATATAACGTTATACCATATAACGTAATACGTTATAACGTTATACCATATAACGTAATACGTTATAACGTAATGCCATATGACGTTATTCGTTATAACGTTATACCATATAACGTAATACGTTATAACGTTATACCATATAACGTAATACGTTATAACGATATACCATATAACGTAATACGTTATAACGTTATACCATATATCGTAATACGTTATAACGTTATACCATATAACGTAATACGTTATAACGTTATACCATATGACGTAATACGTTATAACGTAATACCATATAACGTAAAACGTCATTTCGTTATACCATATAACGTAATACGGTATAACGTTATACCATATAACGTAATACGTTATAACGATATACCACATAACGTAATACGTTATAACGTTATACCATATAACGTAATACGTTATAACGTAATGCCATATAACGTAATACGTGATAACGTTATACCATATAACGTAATACGTTATAACGTAATACCATATAACGTGAAACGTCATTTCGTTATACCATATAACGTAATACGGTATAACGTTACACCATATAACGTAATACGTTATAACGATATACCATATAACGTAATACGTTATAACGTTATACCATATAACGTAATACGTTATAACGTTATACCATATAACGTAATACGTTATAACGTTATACCATATGACGTAATACGGTATAACGTTATACCATATAACGTAATACGTTATAACGTTATACCATATAACGTAGTACGTTATAACGTAATGCCATATAACGTAATACGTTATAACGTTATACCATATAACGTAATACGTTATAACGTTATACCATATAACGTAATACGTTATAACGTAATGCCATATAACGTTATTCGTTATAACGTTATACCATATAACGTAATACGTTATAACGTTATACCATATAACGTAATACGTTATAACGTAATACCATATAACGTAATACGTTATAACGTTATACCATATAACATAATACGTGATAACGTTATACCATATAACGTAATACGTTAAAACGTTATACCATATAACGTAATACGTTATAACGTTATACCATATAACGTAATACGTGCTAACGTTATACCATATAACGTAATACGTTATAACGTTATACCATATAACGTAATACGTTATAACGTAATACCATATAACGTAAAACGTCATTTCGTTATACCATATAACGTAATACGTTATAACGTAATACCATATAACGTAATACGTTATAACGTAATACCATATAACGTAAAACGTCATTTCGTTCTACCATATAACGTAATACGTTATAACGTTATACCATATAACGTAATACGTTATAACGATATACCATATAACGTAATACGTTATAACGTTATACCATATAACGTAATACGTTATAACGTAATGCCATATAACGTAATACGTGATAACGTTATACCATATAACGTAATACGTTATAACGTAATACCATATAACGTAAAACGTCATTTCGTTATACCATATAACGTAATACGGTATAACGTTATACCATATAACGTAATACGTTATAACGATATACCATATAACGTAATACGTTATAACGTTATACCATATAACGTAATACGTTATAACGTTATACCATATAACGTAATACGTTATAACGTTATACCATATGACGTAATACGGTATAACGTTATACCATATGACGTAATACGTTATAACGTTATACCATATAACGTAGTACGTTATAACGTAATGCCATATAACGTAATACGTTATAACGTTATACCATATAACGTAATACGTTATAACGTTATACCATATAACGTAATACGTCATAACGTAATGCCATATAACGTAATTCGTTATAACGTTATACCATATAACGTAATACGTTATAACGTAATACCATATAACGTAAAACGTCATTTCGTTATACCATATAACGTAATACGGTATAACGTTATACCATATAACGTAATACGTTATAACGATATACCATATAACGTAATACGTTATAACGTTATACCATATAACGTAATACGTTATAACGTTATACCATATAACGTAATACGTTATAACGTTATACCATATGACGTAATACGGTATAACGTTATACCATATGACGTAATACGTTATAACGTTACACCATATAACGTAATACGGTATAACGTTACACCATATAACGTAATACGTTATAACGATATACCATATAACGTAATACGTTATAACGTTATACCATATAACGTAATACGTTATAACGTTATACCATATAACGTAATACGTTATAACGTTATACCATATGACGTAATACGGTATAACGTTATACCATATAACGTAATACGTTAAAACGTTATACCATATAACGTAATACGTTATAACGTTATACCATATAACGTAATACGTGCTAACGTTATACCATATAACGTAATACGTTATAACGTTATACCATATAACGTAATACGTTATAACGTAATGCCATATAACGTTATTCGTTATAACGTTATACCATATAACGTAATACGTTATAACGTTATACCATATAACGTAATACGTTATAACGTAATACCATATAACGTAATACGTTATAACGTTATACCATATAACATAATACGTGATAACGTTATACCATATAACGTAATACGTTAAAACGTTATACCATATAACGTAATACGTTATAACGTTATACCATATAACGTAATACGTGCTAACGTTATACCATATAACGTAATACGTTATAACGTTATACCATATAACGTAATACGTTATAACGTAATACCATATAACGTAAAACGTCATTTCGTTATACCATATAACGTAATACGTTATAACGTAATACCATATAACGTAATACGTTATAACGTAATACCATATAACGTAAAACGTCATTTCGTTCTACCATATAACGTAATACGTTATAACGTTATACCATATAACGTAATACGTTATAACGATATACCATATAACGTAATACGTTATAACGTTATACCATATAACGTAATACGTTATAACGTAATGCCATATAACGTAATACGTGATAACGTTATACCATATAACGTAATACGTTATAACGTAATACCATATAACGTAAAACGTCATTTCGTTATACCATATAACGTAATACGGTATAACGTTATACCATATAACGTAATACGTTATAACGATATACCATATAACGTAATACGTTATAACGTTATACCATATAACGTAATACGTTATAACGTTATACCATATAACGTAATACGTTATAACGTTATACCATATGACGTAATACGGTATAACGTTATACCATATGACGTAATACGTTATAACGTTATACCATATAACGTAGTACGTTATAACGTAATGCCATATAACGTAATACGTTATAACGTTATACCATATAACGTAATACGTTATAACGTTATACCATATAACGTAATACGTCATAACGTAATGCCATATAACGTAATTCGTTATAACGTTATACCATATAACGTAATACGTTATAACGTAATACCATATAACGTAAAACGTCATTTCGTTATACCATATAACGTAATACGGTATAACGTTATACCATATAACGTAATACGTTATAACGATATACCATATAACGTAATACGTTATAACGTTATACCATATAACGTAATACGTTATAACGTTATACCATATAACGTAATACGTTATAACGTTATACCATATGACGTAATACGGTATAACGTTATACCATATGACGTAATACGTTATAACGTTATACCATATAACGTAATACGGTATAACGTTACACCATATAACGTAATACGTTATAACGATATACCATATAACGTAATACGTTATAACGTTATACCATATAACGTAATACGTTATAACGTTATACCATATAACGTAATACGTTATAACGTTATACCATATGACGTAATACGGTATAACGTTATACCATATAACGTAATACGTTATAACGTTATACCATATAACGTAATACGTCATAACGTAATGCCATATAACGTAATTCGTTATAACGTTATACCATATAACGTAATACGTTATAACGTAATACCATATAACGTAAAACGTCATTTCGTTATACCATATATCGTAATACGGTATAACGTTATACCATATAACGTAATACGTTATAACGATATACCATATAACGTAATACGTTATAACGTTATACCATATAACGTAATACGTTATAACGTTATACCATATAACGTAATACGTTATAACGTTATACCATATGACGTAATACGGTATAACGTTATACCATATGACGTAATACGTTATAACGTTATACCATATAACGTAATACGGTATAACGTTACACCATATAACGTAATACGTTATAACGATATACCATATAACGTAATACGTTATAACGTAATACCATGTAACGTAAAACGTCATTTCGTTATACCATATAACGTAATACGGTATAACGTTGTACCATATAACGTAATACGTTATAACGATATACCATATAACGTAATACGTTATAACGTTATACCATATAACGTAATACGGTACAACATTATACCATATAACGTAATACGTTATAACGATATACCATATAACGTAGTACGTTATAACGTTATACCATATAACGTAATACGTTATAACGTTATACCATATAACGTAATACGTTATAACGTTATACCATATAACGTAATACGTTATAACGTAATGCCATATAACGTAATTCGTTATAACGTTATACCATATAACGTAATACGTTAAAACGTAATACCATATAACGTAATACGTTATAACGTTATACCATATAACGTAAAACGTCATTTCGTTATACCATCTAACGTAATACGTTATAACGTAATGCCATATAACGTAATATGTGATAACGTTATACCATATAACGTAATACGTTATAACGTAATACCATATAACGTAAAACGTCATTTCGTTATACCATATAACGTAATACGTTATAACGTAATACCATATAACGTAATACGTTATAACGTAATACCATATAACGTAAAACGTCATTTCGTTATACCATATAACGTAATACGGTATAACGTTATACCATATAACGTAATACGTTATAACGATATACCATATAACGTAATACGTTATAACATTATACCATATAACGTAATACGTTATAACGTTATACCATATAACGTAATACGTTATAACGTTCTACCATATAACGTAATACGTTATAACGTAATGCCATATAACGTTATTCGTTATAACGTTATACCATATAACGTAATACGTTATAACGTTATACCATATAACGTAATACGTTATAACGTAATACCATATAACGTAATACGTTATAACGTTATACCATATAACATAATACGTGATAACGTTATACCATATAACGTAATACGTTATAACGTTATACCATATGACGTAATACGTTATAACGTAATACCATATAACGTAAAACGTCATTTCGTTATACCATATAACGTAATACGGTATAACGTTATACCATATAACGTAATACGTTATAACGATATACCATATAACGTAATACGTTATAACGTTATACCATATAACGTAGTACGTTAAAACGTAATGCCATATAACGTAATACGTTATAACGATATACCATATAACGTAATACGTTATAACGTTATACCATATAACGTAATACGTTATAACGTAATGCCATATAACGTAATACGTGATAACGTTATACCATATAACGTAATACGTTATAACGTAATACCATATAACGCGAAACGTCATTTCGTTATACCATATAACGTAATACGGTATAACGTTATACCATATAACGTACTACGTTATAACGATATACCATATAACTTAATACGTTATAACGTTATACCATATAACGTAATACGTTATAACGTTATACCATATAACGCAATACGTTATAACGTTATACCATATGACGTAATACGGTATAACGTTATACCATATAACGTAATACGTTATAACGTTATACCATATAACGTAGTACGTTATAACGTAATGCCATATAACGTAATACGTTATAACGTTATACCATATAACGTAATACGTTATAACGTTATACCATATAACGTAATACGTTATAACGTAATGCCATATGACGTTATTCGTTATAACGTTATACCATATAACGTAATACGTTATAACGTTATACCATATAACGTAATACGTTATAACGATATACCATATAACGTAATACGTTATAACGTTATACCATATATCGTAATACGTTATAACGTTATACCATATAACGTAATACGTTATAACGTTATACCATATGACGTAATACGTTATAACGTAATACCATATAACGTAAAACGTCATTTCGTTATACCATATAACGTAATACGGTATAACGTTATACCATATAACGTAATACGTTATAACGATATACCACATAACGTAATACGTTATAACGTTATATCATATAACGTAATACGTTATAACGTAATGCCATATAACGTAATACGTGATAACGTTATACCATATAACGTAATACGTTATAACGTAATACCATATAACGTGAAACGTCATTTCGTTATACCATATAACGTAATACGGTATAACGTTACACCATATAACGTAATACGTTATAACGATATACCATATAACGTAATACGTTATAACGTTATACCATATAACGTAATACGTTATAACGTTATACCATATAACGTAATACGTTATAACGTTATACCATATGACGTAATACGGTATAACGTTATACCATATAACGTAATACGTTATAACGTTATACCATATAACGTAGTACGTTATAACGTAATGCCATATAACGTAATACGTTATAACGTTATACCATATAACGTAATACGTTATAACGTTATACCATATAACGTAATACGTTATAACGTAATGCCATATAACGTTATTCGTTATAACGTTATACCATATAACGTAATACGTTATAACGTTATACCATATAACGTAATACGTTATAACGTAATACCATATAACGTAATACGTTATAACGTTATACCATATAACATAATACGTGATAACGTTATACCATATAACGTAATACGTTAAAACGTTATACCATATAACGTAATACGTGCTAACGTTATACCATATAACGTAATACGTTATAACGTTATACCATATAACGTAATACGTTATAACGTAATACCATATAACGTAAAACGTCATTTCGTTATACCATATAACGTAATACGTTATAACGTAATACCATATAACGTAATACGTTATAACGTAATACCATATAACGTAAAACGTCATTTCGTTATACCATATAACGTAATACGTTATAACGTTATACCATATAACGTAATACGTTATAACGATATACCATATAACGTAATACGTTATAACGTTGTACCATATAACGTAATACGTTATAACGTAATGCCATATAACGTAATACGTGATAACGTTATACCATATAACGTAATACGTTATAACGTAATACCATATAACGTAAAACGTCATTTCGTTATACCATATAACGTAATACGGTATAACGTTATACCATATAACGTAATACGTTATAACGATATACCATATAACGTAATACGTTATAACGTTATACCATATAACGTAATACGTTATAACGTTATACCATATAACGTAATACGTTATAACGTTATACCATATGACGTAATACGGTATAACGTTATACCATATGACGTAATACGTTATAACGTTATACCATATAACGTAGTACGTTATAACGTAATGCCATATAACGTAATACGTTATAACGTTATACCATATAACGTAATACGTTATAACGTTATACCATATAACGTAATACGTTATAACGTAATGCCATATAACGTAATTCGTTATAACGTTATACCATATAACGTAATACGTTATAACGTAATACCATATAACGTAAAACGTCATTTCGTTATACCATATAACGTAATACGGTATAACGTTATACCATATAACGTAATACGTTATAACGATATACCATATAACGTAATACGTTATAACGTTATACCATATAACGTAATACGTTATAACGTTATACCATATAACGTAATACGTTATAACGTTATACCATATGACGTAATACGGTATAACGTTATACCATATGACGTAATACGTTATAACGTTATACCATATAACGTAGTACGTTATAACGTAATGCCATATAACGTAATACGTTATAACGTTATACCATATAACGTAATACGTTATAACGTTATACCATATAACGTAATACGTTATAACGTAATGAGATATAACGTAATTCGTTATAACGTTATACCATATAGCGTAATACGTTATAACGTTATACCATATAACGTAATACGTTATAAGGTAATACCATATAACGTAATACGTTATAACGTTATACCATATAACGTAATACGTGATAACGTTATACCATATAACGTAATACGTTAAAACGATATACCATATAACGTAATACGTTATAACGTTATACCATATAACGTAATACGTTATAACGTAATGCCATATAACGTAATACGTGATAACGTTATACCATATAACGTAATACGTTATAACGTAATACCATATAACGTAAAACGTCATTTCGTTATACCATATAACGTAATACGGTATAACGTTATACCATATAACGTAATACGTGCTAACGTATTACCATATAACGTAATACGTTATAACGTTATACCATATAACGTAATACGTTATAACGTTATACCATATAACGTAATACGTTATAACGTTATACCATATAACGTAATACGTTAAAACGTAATACCATATAACGTAAAACGCCATTTCGTTATACCATATAACGTAATAAGGTATAACGTTATACCATATAACGTAATACGTTATAACGATATACCATATAACGTAATACGTTATAACATAACACCATATAACGTAATACGTTATGACGTTATACCATATAACCTAATACGTTTTAACGTAATACCATATAACGTAATACGTTATAACGTAATACCATATAACGTAAAACGTCATTTCGTTATACCATATAACGTAATACGGTATAACGTTATACCATATAACGTAATACGTTATAACGATATACCATATAACGTAATACGTTATAACGTTATACCATATAACGTAATACGGTATAACGTTATACCATATAACGTAATACGTTATAACGATATACCATATAACGTAGTACGTTATAACGTTATACCATATAACGTAATACGTTATAATGTTATACCATATAACGTAATACGTTGTAATGTTATACCATATAACGTAATACGTTATAACGTAATGCCATATAACGTAATTCGTTATAACGTAATACCATATAACATAATACGTTATAACGTTATACCATATAACGTAATACGTTATAACGTAATGCCATATAACGTAATACGTTATAACGCTATACCATATAACGTAATACGTTAAAGCGTAATACCATATAACGTAATACGTTATAACGTTATACCATATAACGTAAAACGTCATTTCGTTATACCATATAACGTAATACGTTATAACGTAATGCCATATAACGTAATACGTGATAACGTTATACCATATAACGTAATACGTTATAACGTAATACCATATAACGTAAAACGTCATTTCGTTATACCATATAACGTAATACGTTATAACGTAATACCATATAACGTAATACGTTATAACGTAATACCATATAACGTAAAACGTCATTTCGTTATACCATATGACGTAATACGGTATAACGTTATACCATATAACGTAATACGTTATAACGTTATACCATATAACATAATACGTGATAACGTTATACCATATAACGTAATACGTTAAAACGTTATACCATATAACGTAATACGTTATAACGTTATACCATATGACGTAATACGGTATAACGTTATACCATATAACGTAATACGTTATAACGATATACCATATAACGTAGTACGTTATAACGTTATACCATATAACGTAATACGTTATAATGTTATACCATATAACGTAATACGTTATAACGCTATACCATATAACGTAATACGTTAAAGCGTAATACCATATAACGTAATACGTTATAACGTTATACCATATAACGTAAAACGTCATTTCGTTATACCATATAACGTAATACGTTATAACGATATACCATATAACGTAATACGTTATAACGTTATACCATATAACGTAATACGTTATAACGTTATACCATATAACGTAATACGTTATAACGTTATACCATATGACGTAATACGGTATAACGTTATACCATATGACGTAATACGTTATAACGTTATACCATATAACGTAGTACGTTATAACGTAATGCCATATAACGTAATACGTTATAACGTTATACCATATAACGTAATACGTTATAACGTTATACCATATAACGTAATACGTTATAACGTAATGCCATATAACGTAATTCGTTATAACGTTATACCATATAACGTAATACGTTATAACGTAATACCATATAACGTAAAACGTCATTTCGTTATACCATATAACGTAATACGGTATAACGTTATACCATATAACGTAATACGTTATAACGATATACCATATAACGTAATACGTTATAACGTTATACCATATAACGTAATACGTTATAACGTTATACCATATAACGTAATACGTTATAACGTTATACCATATGACGTAATACGGTATAACGTTATACCATATGACGTAATACGTTATAACGTTATACCATATAACGTAGTACGTTCTAACGTAATGCCATATAACGTAATACGTTATAACGTTATACCATATAACGTAATACGTTATAATGTTATACCATATAACGTAATACGTTATAACGTAATGAGATATAACGTAATTCGTTATAACGTTATACCATATAGCGTAATACGTTATAACGTTATACCATATAACGTAATACGTTATAAGGTAATACCATATAACGTAATACGTTATAACGTTATACCATATAACGTAATACGTGATAACGTTATACCATATAACGTAATACGTTAAAACGATATACCATATAACGTAATACGTTATAACGTTATACCATATAACGTAATACGTTATAACGTAATGCCATATAACGTAATACGTGATAACGTTATACCATATAACGTAATACGTTATAACGTAATACCATATAACGTAAAACGTCATTTCGTTATACCATATAACGTAATACGGTATAACGTTATACCATATAACGTAATACGTGCTAACGTATTACCATATAACGTAATACGTTATAACGTTATACCATATAACGTAATACGTTATAACGTTATACCATATAACGTAATACGTTATAACGTTATACCATATAACGTAATACGTTAAAACGTAATACCATATAACGTAAAACGCCATTTCGTTATACCATATAACGTAATAAGGTATAACGTTATACCATATAACGTAATACGTTATAACGATATACCATATAACGTAATACGTGATAACATAACACCATATAACGTAATACGTTATGAGGTTATACCATATAACGTAATACGTTTTAACGTAATACCATATAACGTAATACGTTATAACGTAATACCATATAACGTAAAACGTCATTTCGTTATACCATATAACGTAATACGGTATAACGTTATACCATATAACGTAATACGTTATAACGATATACCATATAACGTAATACGTTATAACGTTATACCATATAACGTAATACGGTATAACGTTATACCATATAACGTAATACGTTATAACGATATACCATATAACGTAGTACGTTATAACGTTATACCATATAACGTAATACGTTATAATGTTATACCATATAACGTAATACGTTGTAATGTTATACCATATAACGTAACACGTTATAACATAATGCCATATAACGTAATTCGTTATAACGTAATACCATATAACATAATACGTTATAACGTTATACCATATAACGTAATACGTTATAACGTAATGCCATATAACGTAATACGTTATAACGCTATACCATATAACGTAATACGTTAAAGCGTAATACCATATAACGTAATACGATATAACGTTATACCATATAACGTAAAACGTCATTTCGTTATACCATATAACGTAATACGTTATAACGTAATGCCATATAACGTAATACGTGATAACGTTATACCATATAACGTAATACGTTATAACGTAATACCATATAACGTAAAACGTCATTTCGTTATACCATATAACGTAATACGTTATAACGTAATACCATATAACGTAATACGTTATAACGTAATACCATATAACGTAAAACGTCATTTCGTTATACCATATGACGTAATACGGTATAACGTTATACCATATAACGTAATACGTTATAACGTTATACCATATAACATAATACGTGATAACGTTATACCATATAACGTAATACGTTAAAACGTTATACCATATAACGTAATACGTTATAACGTTATACCATATGACGTAATACGGTATAACGTTATACCATATAACGTAATACGTTATAACGATATACCATATAACGTAGTACGTTATAACGTTAAACCATATAACGTAATACGTTATAATGTTATACCATATAACGTAATACGTTATAACGCTATACCATATAACGTAATACGTTAAAGCGTAATACCATATAACGTAATACGTTATAACGTTATACCATATAACGTAAAACGTCATTTCGTTATACCATATAACGTAATACGTTATAACGTAATACCATATAACGTGAAACGTCATTTCGTTATACCATATAACGTAAAACGGTATAACGTTACACCATATAACGTAATACGTTATAACGATATACCATATAACGTAATACGTTATAACGTTATACCATATAACGTAAAACGTCATTTCGTTATACCATATAACGTAATACGTTATAACGTAATACCATATAACGTGAAACGTCATTTCGTTATACCATATAACGTAATACGGTATAACGTTACACCATATAACGTAATACGTTATAACGATATACCATATAACGTAATACGTTATAACGTTATACCATATAACGTAATACGTTATAACGTTATACCATATAACGTAATACGTTATAACTTTATACCATATGACGTAATACGGTATAACGTTATACCATATAACGTAATACGTTATAACGTTATACCATATAACGTAGTACGTTATAACGTAATGCCATATAACGTAATACGTTATAACGTTATACCATATAACGTAATACGTGCTAACGTAATACCATATAACGTAATACGTTATAACGTTATACCATATAACGTAATACGTTATAACGTTATACCATATAACGTAATACGTTATAACGTTATACCATATAACGTAATACGTTAAAACGTAATACCATATAACGTAAAACGCCATTTCGTTATACCATATAACGTAATAAGGTATAACGTTATACCATATAACGTAATACGTTATAACGATATACCATATAACGTAATACGTGATAACATAACACCATATAACGTAATACGTTATGACGTTATACCATATAACGTAATACGTTTTAACGTAATACCATATAACGTAATACGTTATAACGTAATACCATATAACGTAAAACGTCATTTCGTTATACCATATAACGTAATACGTTATAACGTAATACCATATAACGTAATACGTTATAACGTTATACCATATAACATAATACGTGATAACGTTATACCATATAACGTAATACGTTAAAACGTTATACCATATAACGTAATACGTTATAACGTTATACCATATAACGTAATACGTGCTAACGTAATACCATATAACGTAATACGTTATAACGTTATACCATATGACGTAATACGGTATAACGTTATACCATATAACGTAATACGTTATAACGTTATACCATATAACGTAGTACGTTATAACGTAATGCCATATAACGTAATACGTTATAACGTTATACCATATAACGTACTACGTTATAACGTTATACCATATAACGTAATACGTTATAACGTAATGCCATATGACGTTATTCGTTATAACGTTATACCATATAACGTAATACGTTATAACGTTATACCATATAACGTAATACGTTATAACGATATACCATATAACGTAATACGTTATAACGTTATACCATATAACGTAATACGTTATAACGTTATACCATATAACGTAATACGTTATAACGTTATACCATATGACGTAATACGTTATAACGTAATACCATATAACGTAAAACGTCATTTCGTTATACCATATAACGTAATACGGTATAACGTTATACCATATAACGTAATACGTTATAACGATATACCACATAACGTAATACGTTATAACGTTATACCATATAACGTAATACGTTATAACGTAATGCCATATAACGTAATACGTGATAACGTTATACCATATAACGTAATACGTTATAACGTAATACCATATAACGTGAAACGTCATTTCGTTATACCATATAACGTAATACGGTATAACGTTACACCATATAACGTAATACGTTATAACGATATACCATATAACGTAATACGTTATAACGTTATACCATATAACGTAATACGTTATAACGTTATACCATATAACGTAATACGTTATAACGTTATACCATATGACGTAATACGGTATAACGTTATACCATATAACGTAATACGTTATAACGTAATACCATATAACGTAATACGTTATAACGTTATACCATATGACGTAATACGGTATAACGTTATACCATATAACGTAGTACGTTATAACGTAATGCCATATAACGTAATACGTTATAACGTTATACCATATAACGTAATACGTTATAACGTTATACCATATAACGTACTACGTTATAACGTTATACCATATAACGTAATACGTTATAACGTAATGCCATATGACGTTATTCGTTATAACGTTATACCATATAACGTAGTACGTTATAACGTAATGCCATATAACGTAATACGTTATAACGTTATACCATATAACGTAATACGTTACAACGTTATACCATATAACGTAATACGTTATAACGTAATGCCATATAACGTTATTCGTTATAACGTTATACCATATAACGTAATACGTTATAACGTTATACCATATAACGTAATACGTTATAACGTAATACCATATAACGTAATACGTTATAACGTTATACCATATAACATAATACGTGATAACGTTATACCATATAACGTAATACGTTATAACGATATACCATATAACGTAATACGTTATAACGTTATACCATATAACGTAATACGTTATAACGTTATACCATATAACGTAATACGTTATAACGTTATACCATATGACGTAATACGTTATAACGTAATACCATATAACGTAAAACGTCATTTCGTTATACCATATAACGTAATACGGTATAACGTTATACCATATAACGTAATACGTTATAACGATATACCACATAACGTAATACGTTATAACGTTATACCATATAACGTAATACGTTATAACGTAATGCCATATAACGTAATACGTGATAACGTTATACCATATAACGTAATACGTTATAACGTAATACCATATAACGTGAAACGTCATTTCGTTATACCATATAACGTAATACGGTATAACGTTACACCATATAACGTAATACGTTATAACGATATACCATATAACGTAATACGTTATAACGTTATACCATATAACGTAATACGTTATAACGTTATACCATATAACGTAATACGTTATAACGTTATACCATATGACGTAATACGGTATAACGTTATACCATATAACGTAATACGTTATAACGTTATACCATATAACGTAGTACGTTATAACGTAATGCCATATAACGTAATACGTTATAACGTTATACCATATAACGTAATACGTTACAACGTTATACCATATAACGTAATACGTTATAACGTAATGCCATATAACGTTATTCGTTATAACGTTATACCATATAACGTAATACGTTATAACGTTATACCATATAACGTAATACGTTATAACGTAATACCATATAACGTAATACGTTATAACGTTATACCATATAACATAATACGTGATAACGTTATACCATATAACGTAATACGTTAAAACGTTATACCATATAACGTAATACGTTATAACGTTATACCATATAACGTAATACGTTATAACGTAATGCCATATAACGTAATACGTGATAACGTTATACCATATAACGTAATACGTTATAACGTAATACCATATAACGTAAAACGTCATTTCGTTATACCATATAACGTAATACGGTATAACGTTATACCATATAACGTAATACGTTATAACGTTATACCATATAACGTAATACGTTATAACGATATACCATATAACGTAATACGTTATAACGTTATACCATATAACGTAATACGTTATAACGTAATGCCATATAACGTAATACGTGCTAACGTAATACCATATAACGTAATACGTTATAACGTTATACCATATGACGTAATACGGTATAACGTTATACCATATAACGTAATACGTTATAACGTTATACCATATAACGTAGTACGTTATAACGTAATGCCATATAACGTAATACGTTATAACGTTATACCATATAACGTACTACGTTATAACGTTATACCATATAACGTAATACGTTATAAGGTAATGCCATATGACGTTATTCGTTATAACGTTATACCATATAACGTAATACGTTATAACGTTATACCATATAACGTAATACGTTATAACGATATACCATATAACGTAATACGTTATAACGTTATACCATATAACGTAATACGTTATAACGTAATACCATATAACGTAAAACGTCATTTCGTTATACCATATAACGTAATACGTTATAACGTTATACCATATAACGTAATACGTTATAACGATATACCATATAACGTAATACGTTATAACGTTATACCATATAACGTAATACGTTAAAACGTTATACCATATAACGTAATACGTTATAACGTTATACCACATAACGTAATACGTTAAAACGTTATACCATATAACGTAATACGTTATAACGTTATACCATATAACGTAATACGTGCTAACGTAATACCATATAACGTAATACGTTATAACGTTATACCATATAACGTAATACGTTATAACGTAATACCATATAACGTAAAACGTCATTTCGTTATACCATATAACGTAATACGGTATAACGTTACACCATATAACGTAATACGTTATAACGATATACCATATAACGTAATACGTTATAACGTTATACCATATAACGTAATACGTTATAACGTTATACCATATAACGTAATACGTTATAACGATATACCATATAACGTAATACGTTATAACGTTATACCATATAACGTAATACGTTATAACGCTATACCATATAACGTAATACGTTATAACGTTATACCATATGACGTAATACGTTATAACGTAATACCATATAACGTAAAACGTCATTTCGTTATACCATATAACGTAATACGGTATAACGTTATACCATATAACGTAATACGTTATAACGATATACCACATAACGTAATACGTTATAACGTTATACCATATAACGTAATACGTTATAACGTAATGCCATATAACGTAATACGTGATAACGTTATACCATATAACGTAATACGTTATAACGTAATACCATATAACGTGAAACGTCATTTCGTTATACCATATAACGTAATACGGTATAACGTTACACCATATAACGTAATACGTTATAACGATATACCATATAACGTAATACGTTATAACGTTATACCATATAACGTAATACGTTATAACGTTATACCATATAACGTAATACGTTATAACGTTATACCATATGACGTAATACGGTATAACGTTATACCATATAACGTAATACGTTATAACGTTATACCATATAACGTAGTGCGTTATAACGTAATGCCATATAACGTAATACGTTATAACGTTATACCATATAACGTAATACGTTATAACGTAATGCCATATAACGTTATTCGTTATAACGTTATACCATATAACGTAATACGTTATAACGTTATACCATATAACGTAATACGTTATAACGTAATACCATATAACGTAATACGTTATAACGTTATACCATATAACATAATACGTGATAACGTTATACCATATAACGTAATACGTTATAACGATATACCATATAACGTAATACGTTATAACGTTATACCATATAACGTAATACGTTATAACGTTATACCATATAACGTAATACGTTATAACGTTATACCATATGACGTAATACGTTATAACGTAATACCATATAACGTAAAACGTCATTTCGTTATACCATATAACGTAATACGGTATAACGTTATACCATATAACGTAATACGTTATAACGATATACCACATAACGTAATACGTTATAACGTTATACCATATAACGTAATACGTTATAACGTAATGCCATATAACGTAATACGTGATAACGTTATACCATATAACGTAATACGTTATAACGTAATACCATATAACGTGAAACGTCATTTCGTTATACCATATAACGTAATACGGTATAACGTTACACCATATAACGTAATACGTTATAACGATATACCATATAACGTAATACGTTATAACGTTATACCATATAACGTAATACGTTATAACGTTATACCATATAACGTAATACGTTATAACGTTATACCATATGACGTAATACGGTATAACGTTATACCATATAACGTAATACGTTATAACGTTATACCATATAACGTAGTACGTTATAACGTAATGCCATATAACGTAATACGTTATAACGTTATACCATATAACGTAATACGTTACAACGTTATACCATATAACGTAATACGTTATAACGTAATGCCATATAACGTTATTCGTTATAACGTTATACCATATAACGTAATACGTTATAACGTTATACCATATAACGTAATACGTTATAACGTTATACCATATAACATAATACGTGATAACGTTATACCATATAACGTAATACGTTAAAACGTTATACCATATAACGTAATACGTTATAACGTTATACCATATAACGTAATACGTGCTAACGTAATACCATATAACGTAATACGTTATAACGTTATACCATATAACGTAATACGTTATAACGTAATACCATATAACGTAAAACGTCATTTCGTTATACCATATAACGTAATACGTTATAACGTAATACCATATAACGTAATACGTTATAACGTAATACCATATAACGTAAAACGTCATTCCGTTATACCATATAACGTAATACGTTATAACGTTATACCATATAACGTAATACGTTATAACGATATACCATATAACGTAATACGTTATAACGTTATACCATATAACGTAATACGTTATAACGTAATGCCATATAACGTAATACGTGATAACGTTATACCATATAACGTAATACGTTATAACGTAATACCATATAACGTAAAACGTCATTTCGTTATACCATATAACGTAATACGGTATAACGTTATACCATATAACGTAATACGTTATAACGATATACCATATAACGTAATACGTTATAACGTTATACCATATAACGTAATACGTTATAACGTTATACCATATAACGTAATACGTTATAACGTTATACCATATGACGTAATACGGTATAACGTTATACCATATGACGTAATACGTTATAACGTTATACCATATAACGTAGTACGTTATAACGTAATGCCATATAACGTAATACGTTATAACGTTATACCATATAACGTAATACGTTATAACGTTATACCATATAACGTAATACGTTATAACGTAATGCCATATAACGTAATTCGTTATAACGTTATACCATATAGCGTAATACGTTATAACGTTATACCATATAACGTAATACGTTATAACGTAATACCATATAACGTAAAACGTCATTTCGTTATACCATATAACGTAATACGGTATAACGTTATACCATATAACGTAATACGTTATAACGATATACCATATAACGTAATACGTTATAACGTTATACCATATAACGTAATACGTTATAACGTTATACCATATAACGTAATACGTTATAACGTTATACCATGTGACGTAATACGGTATAACGTATTACCATATAACGTAATACGTTATAACGTTATACCATATAACGTAATACGTTATAACGTTATACCATATAACGTAATACGTTATAACGTTATACCATATAACGTAATACGTTAAAACGTAATACCATATAACGTAAAACGTCATTTCGTTATACCATATAACGTAATACGGTATAACGTTATACCATATAACGTAATACGTTATAACGATATACCATATAACGTAATACGTTATAACGTTATACCATATAACGTAATACGTTATAACGTTATACCATATAACGTAATACGTTATAACGTTATACCATATGACGTAATACGGTATAACGTTATACCATATGACGTAATACGTTATAACGTTATACCATATAACGTAGTACGTTATAACGTAATGCCATATAACGTAATACGTTATAACGTTATACCATATAACGTAATACGTTATAACGTTATACCATATAACGTAATACGTTATAACGTAATGCCATATAACGTAATTCGTTATAACGTTATACCATATAACGTAATACGTTATAACGTAATACCATATAACGTAAAACGTCATTTCGTTATACCATATAACGTAATACGGTATAACGTTATACCATATAACGTAATACGTTATAACGATATACCATATAACGTAATACGTTATAACGTTATACCATATAACGTAATACGTTATAACGTTATACCATATAACGTAATACGTTATAACGTTATACCATATGACGTAATACGGTATAACGTTATACCATATGACGTAATACGTTATAACGTTATACCATATAACGTAGTACGTTATAACGTAATGCCATATAACGTAATACGTTATAACGTTATACCATATAACGTAATACGTTATAACGTTATACCATATAACGTAATACGTTATAACGTAATGAGATATAACGTAATTCGTTATAACGTTATACCATATAGCGTAATACGTTATAACGTTATACCATATAACGTAATACGTTATAAGGTAATACCATATAACGTAATACGTTATAACGTTATACCATATAACGTAATACGTGATAACGTTATACCATATAACGTAATACGTTAAAACGATATACCATATAACGTAATACGTTATAACGTTATACCATATAACGTAATACGTTATAACGTAATGCCATATAACGTAATACGTGATAACGTTATACCATATAACGTAATACGTTATAACGTAATACCATATAACGTAAAACGTCATTTCGTTATACCATATAACGTAATACGGTATAACGTTATACCATATAACGTAATACGTGCTAACGTATTACCATATAACGTAATACGTTATAACGTTATACCATATAACGTAATACGTTATAACGTTATACCATATAACGTAATACGTTATAACGTTATACCATATAACGTAATACGTTAAAACGTAATACCATATAACGTAAAACGCCATTTCGTTATACCATATAACGTAATAAGGTATAACGTTATACCATATAACGTAATACGTTATAACGATATACCATATAACGTAATACGTTATAACATAACACCATATAACGTAATACGTTATGACGTTATACCATATAACCTAATACGTTTTAACGTAATACCATATAACGTAATACGTTATAACGTAATACCATATAACGTAAAACGTCATTTCGTTATACCATATAACGTAATACGGTATAACGTTATACCATATAACGTAATACGTTATAACGATATACCATATAACGTAAAACGTCATTTCGTTATACCATATAACGTAATACGGTATAACGTTATACCATATAACGTAATACGTTATAACGATATACCATATAACGTAATACGTTATAACGTTATACCATATAACGTAATACGTTATAACGTTATACCATATAACGTAATACGTTATAACGTTATACCATATGACGTAATACGGTATAACGTTATACCATATGACGTAATACGTTATAACGTTATACCATATAACGTAGTACGTTATAACGTAATGCCATATAACGTAATACGTTATAACGTTATACCATATAACGTAATACGTTATAACGTTATACCATATAACGTAGTACGTTATAACGTAATGCCATATAACGTAATACGTTATAACGTTATACCATATAACGTAATACGTGCTAACGTAATACCATATAACGTAATACGTTATAACGTTATACCATATAACGTAATACGTTATAACGTTATACCATATAACGTAATACGTTATAACGTTATACCATATAACGTAATACGTTAAAACGTAATACCATATAACGTAAAACGCCATTTCGTTATACCATATAACGTAATAAGGTATAACGTTATACCATATAACGTAATACGTTATAACGATATACCATATAACGTAATACGTGATAACATAACACCATATAACGTAATACGTTATGACGTTATACCATATAACGTAATACGTTTTAACGTAATACCATATAACGTAATACGTTATAACGTAATACCATATAACGTAAAACGTCATTTCGTTATACCATATAACGTAATACGTTATAACGTAATACCATATAACGTAATACGTTATAACGTTATACCATATAACATAATACGTGATAACGTTATACCATATAACGTAATACGTTAAAACGTTATACCATATAACGTAATACGTTATAACGTTATACCATATAACGTAATACGTGCTAACGTAATACCATATAACGTAATACGTTATAACGTTATACCATATGACGTAATACGGTATAACGTTATACCATATAACGTAATACGTTATAACGTTATACCATATAACGTAGTACGTTATAACGTAATGCCATATAACGTAATACGTTATAACGTTATACCATATAACGTAATACGTTATAACGTTATACCATATAACGTAATACGTTATAACGTAATGCCATATGACGTTATTCGTTATAACGTTATAGCATATAACGTAATACGTTATAACGTTATACCATATAACGTAATACGTTATAACGATATACCATATAACGTAATACGTTATAACGTTATACCATATAACGTAATACGTTATAACGTTATACCATATAACGTAATACGTTATAACGTTATACCATATGACGTAATACGTTATAACGTAATACCATATAACGTAAAACGTCATTTCGTTATACCATATAACGTAATACGGTATAACGTTATACCATATAACGTAATACGTTATAACGATATACCACATAACGTAATACGTTATAACGTTATACCATATAACGTAATACGTTATAACGTAATGCCATATAACGTAATACGTGATAACGTTATACCATATAACGTAATACGTTATAACGTAATACCATATAACGTGAAACGTCATTTCGTTATACCATATAACGTAATACGGTATAACGTTACACCATATAACGTAATACGTTATAACGTTATACCATATAACGTAATACGTTAAAACGTTATACCATATAACGTAATACGTTATAACGTTATACCATATAACGTAATACGTGCTAACGTAATACCATATAACGTAATACGTTATAACGTTATACCATGTAACGTAATACGTTATAACGTAATACCATATAACGTAAAACGTCATTTCGTTATACCATATAACGTAATACGTTATAACGTAATACCATATAACGTAATACGTTATAACGTTATACCATATAACGTAATACGTTATAACGTTATACCATATAACGTAATACGTTATAACGTAATGCCATATGACGTTATTCGTTATAACGTTATACCATATAACGTAATACGTTATAACGTAATACCATATAACGTGAAACGTCATTTCGTTATACCATATAACGTAATACGGTATAACGTTACACCATATAACGTAATACGTTATAACGTTATACCATATAACGTAATACGTTAAAACGTTATACCATATAACGTAATACGTTATAACGTTATACCATATAACGTAATACGTGCTAACGTAATACCATATAACGTAATACGTTATAACGTTATACCATATGACGTAATACGGTATAACGTTATACCATATAACGTAATACGTTATAACGTTATACCATATAACGTAGTACGTTATAACGTAATGCCATATAACGTAATACGTTATAACGTTATACCATATAACGTAATACGTTATAACGTTATACCATATAACGTAATACGCTATAACGTAATGCCATATGACGTTATTCGTTATAACGTTATACCATATAACGTAATACGTTATAACGTTATACCATATAACGTAATACGTTATAACGATATACCATATAACGTAATACGTTATAACGTTATACCATATAACGTAATACGTTATAACGTTATACCATATAACGTAATACGTTATAACGTTATACCATATGACGTAATACGGTATAACGTTATACCATATAACGTAATACGTTATAACGTTATACCATATAACGTAGTACGTTATAACGTAATGCCATATAACGTAATACGTTATAACGTTATACCATATAACGTAATACGTTACAACGTTATACCATATAACGTAATACGTTATAACGTAATGCCATATAACGTTATTCGTTATAACGTTATACCATATAACGTAATACGTTATAACGTTATACCATATAACGGAATACGTTATAACCTAATACCATATAACGTAATACGTTATAACGTTATACCATATAACATAATACGTGATAACGTTATACCATATAACGTAATACGTTAAAACGTTATACCATATAACGTAATACGTTATAACGTTATACCATATAACGTAATACGTGCTAACGTAATACCATATAACGTAATACGTTATAACGTTATACCATATAACGTAATACGTTTTAACGTAATACCATATAACGTAATACGTTATAACGTAATACCATATAACGTAAAACGTCATTTCGTTATACCATATAACGTAATACGTTATAACGTAATACCATATAACGTAATACGTTATAACGTTATACCATATAACATAATACGTGATAACGTTATACCATATAACGTAATACGTTAAAACGTTATACCATATAACGTAATACGTTATAACGTTATACCATATAACGTAATACGTGCTAACGTAATACCATATAACGTAATACGTTATAACGTTATACCATATGACGTAATACGGTATAACGTTATACCATATAACGTAATACGTTATAACGTTATACCATATAACGTAGTACGTTATAACGTAATGCCATATAACGTAATACGTTATAACGTTATACCATATAACGTAATACGTTATAACGTTATACCATATAACGTAATACGTTATAACGTAATGCCATATGACGTTATTCGTTATAACGTTATACCATATAACGTAATACGTTATAACGTTATACCATATAACGTAATACGTTATAACGATATACCATATAACGTAATACGTTATAACGTTATACCATATAACGTAATACGTTATAACGTTATACCATATAACGTAATACGTTATAACGTTATACCATATGACGTAATACGTTATAACGTAATACCATATAACGTAAAACGTCATTTCGTTATACCATATAACGTAATACGGTATAACGTTATACCATATAACGTAATACGTTATAACGATATACCACATAACGTAATACGTTATAACGTTATACCATATAACGTAATACGTTATAACGTAATGCCATATAACGTAATACGTGATAACGTTATACCATATAACGTAATACGTTATAACGTAATACCATATAACGTGAAACGTCATTTCGTTATACCATATAACGTAATACGGTATAACGTTACACCATATAACGTAATACGTTATAACGTTATACCATATAACGTAATACGTTAAAACGTTATACCATATAACGTAATACGTTATAACGTTATACCATATAACGTAATACGTGCTAACGTAATACCATATAACGTAATACGTTATAACGTTATACCATGTAACGTAATACGTTATAACGTAATACCATATAACGTAAAACGTCATTTCGTTATACCATATAACGTAATACGTTATAACGTAATACCATATAACGTAATACGTTATAACGTTATACCATATAACGTAATACGTTATAACGTTATACCATATAACGTAATACGTTATAACGTAATGCCATATGACGTTATTCGTTATAACGTTATACCATATAACGTAATACGTTATAACGTAATACCATATAACGTGAAACGTCATTTCGTTATACCATATAACGTAATACGGTATAACGTTACACCATATAACGTAATACGTTATAACGTTATACCATATAACGTAATACGTTAAAACGTTATACCATATAACGTAATACGTTATAACGTTATACCATATAACGTAATACGTGCTAACGTAATACCATATAACGTAATACGTTATAACGTTATACCATATGACGTAATACGGTATAACGTTATACCATATAACGTAATACGTTATAACGTTATACCATATAACGTAGTACGTTATAACGTAATGCCATATAACGTAATACGTTATAACGTTATACCATATAACGTAATACGTTATAACGTTATACCATATAACGTAATACGCTATAACGTAATGCCATATGACGTTATTCGTTATAACGTTATACCATATAACGTAATACGTTATAACGTTATACCATATAACGTAATACGTTATAACGATATACCATATAACGTAATACGTTATAACGTTATACCATATAACGTAATACGTTATAACGTTATACCATATAACGTAATACGTTATAACGTTATACCATATGACGTAATACGGTATAACGTTATACCATATAACGTAATACGTTATAACGTTATACCATATAACGTAGTACGTTATAACGTAATGCCATATAACGTAATACGTTATAACGTTATACCATATAACGTAATACGTTACAACGTTATACCATATAACGTAATACGTTATAACGTAATGCCATATAACGTTATTCGTTATAACGTTATACCATATAACGTAATACGTTATAACGTTATACCATATAACGGAATACGTTATAACCTAATACCATATAACGTAATACGTTATAACGTTATACCATATAACATAATACGTGATAACGTTATACCATATAACGTAATACGTTAAAACGTTATACCATATAACGTAATACGTTATAACGTTATACCATATAACGTAATACGTGCTAACGTAATACCATATAACGTAATACGTTATAACGTTATACCATGTAACGTAATACGTTATAACGTAATACCATATAACGTAAAACGTCATTTCGTTATACCATATAACGTAATACGTTATAACGTAATACCATATAACGTAATACGTTATAACGTAATACCATATAACGTAAAACGTCATTTCGTTATACCATATAACGTAATACGTTATAACGTTATACCATATAACGTAATACGTTATAACGATATACCATATAACGTAATACGTTATAACGTTATACCATATAACGTAATACGTTATAACGTAATGCCATATAACGTAATACGTGATAACGTTATACCATATAACGTAATACGTTATAACGTAATACCATATAACGTAAAACGTCATTTCGTTATACCATATTACGTAATACGGTATAACGTTATACCATATAACGTAATACGTTATAACGATATACCATATAACGTAATACGTTATAACGTTATACCATATAACGTAATACGTTATAACGTTATACCATATAACGTAATACGTTATAACGTTATACCATATGACGTAATACGGTATAACGTTATACCATATCACGTAATACGTTATAACGTTATACCATATAACGTAGTACGTTATAACGTAATGCCATATAACGTAATACGTTATAACGTTATACCATATAACGTAATACGTTATAACGTTATACCATATAACGTAATACGTTATAACGTAATGCCATATAACGTAATTCGTTATAACGTTATACCATATAGCGTAATACGTTATAACGTTATACCATATAACGTAATACGTTATAAGGTAATACCATATAACGTAATAAGTTATAACGTTATACCATATAACGTAATACGTGATAACGTTATACCATATAACGTAATACGTTAAAACGATATACCATATAACGTAATACGTTATAACGTTATACCATATAACGTAATACGTTATAACGTAATGCCATATAACGTAATACGTGATAACGTTATACCATATAACGTAATACGTTATAACGTAATACCATATAACGTAAAACGTCATTTCGTTATACCATATAACGTAATACGGTATAACGTTATACCATATAACGTAATACGTGCTAACGTAATACCATATAACGTAATACGTTATAACGTTATACCATATAACGTAATACGTTATAACGTTATACCATATAACGTAATACGTTATAACGTTATACCATATAACGTAATACGTTAAAACGTAATACCATATAACGTAAAACGCCATTTCGTTATACCATATAACGTAATAAGGTATAACGTTATACCATATAACGTAATACGTTATAACGATATACCATATAACGTAATACGTGATAACATAACACCATATAACGTAATACGTTATGACGTTATACCATATAACGTAATACGTTTTAACGTAATACCATATAACGTAATACGTTATAACGTAATACCATATAACGTAAAACGTCATTTCGTTATACCATATAACGTAATACGGTATAACGTTATACCATATAACGTAATACGTTATAACGATATACCATATAACGTAATACGTTATAACGTTATACCATATAACGTAATACGGTATAACGTTATACCATATAACGTAATACGTTATAACGATATACCATATAACGTAGTACGTTATAACGTTATACCATATAACGTAATACGTTATAATGTTATACCATATAACGTAATACGTTGTAATGTTATACCATATAACGTAATACGTTATAACGTAATGCCATATAACGTAATTCGTTATAACGTAATACCATATAACATAATACGTTATAACGTTATACCATATAACGTAATACGTTATAACGTAATGCCATATAACGTAATACGTTATAACGCTATACCATATAACGTAATACGTTAAAGCGTAATACCATATAACGTAATACGTTATAACGTTATACCATATAACGTAAAACGTCATTTCGTTATACCATATAACGTAATACGTTATAACGTAATGCCATATAACGTAATACGTGATAACGTTATACCATATAACGTAATACGTTATAACGTAATACCATATAACGTAAAACGTCATTTCGTTATACCATATAACGTAATACGTTATAACGTAATACCATATAACGTAATACGTTATAACGTAATACCATATAACGTAAAACGTCATTTCGTTATACCATATAACGTAATACGGTATAACGTTATACCATATAACGTAATACGTTATAACGATATACCATATAACGTAATACGTTATAACGTTATACCATATAACGTAATACGTTATAACGTTATACCATATAACGTAATACGTTATAACGTTATACCATATAACGTAATACGTTATA
Source organism: Bombus vancouverensis nearcticus (assembly GCF_051014615.1). Taxonomy (NCBI): domain Eukaryota; kingdom Metazoa; phylum Arthropoda; class Insecta; order Hymenoptera; family Apidae; genus Bombus; species Bombus vancouverensis. Next base: position 3,817,331 of record NC_134924.1, read on the forward strand.
ACGCTATACCATATGACATAATACGGTATAACGTTATACCATATAACGTAATACGTTATAACGTTATACCATATAACGTAATACGTTACAACGTTATACCATATAACGTAATACGTTATAACGTAATGCCATATAACGTTATTCGTTATAACGTTATACCATATAACGTAATACGTTATAACGTTATACCATATAACGTAAAACGTTATAACGTAATACCATATAACGTAATACGTTATAACGTTATACCATATAACATAATACGTGATAACGTTATACCATATAACGTAATACGTTAAAACGTTATACCATATAACGTAATACGTTATAACGTTATACCATATAACGTAATACGTGCTAACGTAATACCATATAACGTAATACGTTATAACGTTATACCATATAACGTAATACGTTATAACGTTATACCATATAACGTAGTACGTTATAACGTAATGCCATATAACGTAATACGTTATAACGTTATACCATATAACGTAATACGTTACAACGTTATACCATATAACGTAATACGTTATAACGTAATGCCATATAACGTTATTCGTTATAACGTTATACCATATAACGTAATACGTTATAACGTTATACCATATAACGGAATACGTTATAACCTAATACCATATAACGTAATACGTTATAACGTTATACCATATAACATAATACGTGATAACGTTATACCATATAACGTAATACGTTAAAACGTTATACCATATAACGTAATACGTTATAACGTTATACCATATAACGTAATACGTGCTAACGTAATACCATATAACGTAATACGTTATAACGTTATACCATGTAACGTAATACGTTATAACGTAATACCATATAACGTAAAACGTCATTTCGTTATACCATATAACGTAATACGTTATAACGTAATACCATATAACGTAATACGTTATAACGTAATACCATATAACGTAAAACGTCATTTCGTTATACCATATAACGTAATACGTTATAACGTTATACCATATAACGTAATACGTTATAACGATATACCATATAACGTAATACGTTATAACGTTATACCATATAACGTAATACGTTATAACGTAATGCCATATAACGTAATACGTGATAACGTTATACCATATAACGTAATACGTTATAACGTAATACCATATAACGTAAAACGTCATTTCGTTATACCATATTACGTAATACGGTATAACGTTATACCATATAACGTAATACGTTATAACGATATACCATATAACGTAATACGTTATAACGTTATACCATATAACGTAATACGTTATAACGTTATACCATATAACGTAATACGTTATAACGTTATACCATATGACGTAATACGGTATAACGTTATACCATATCACGTAATACGTTATAACGTTATACCATATAACGTAGTACGTTATAACGTAATGCCATATAACGTAATACGTTATAACGTTATACCATATAACGTAATACGTTATAACGTTATACCATATAACGTAATACGTTATAACGTAATGCCATATAACGTAATTCGTTATAACGTTATACCATATAGCGTAATACGTTATAACGTTATACCATATAACGTAATACGTTATAAGGTAATACCATATAACGTAATAAGTTATAACGTTATACCATATAACGTAATACGTGATAACGTTATACCATATAACGTAATACGTTAAAACGATATACCATATAACGTAATACGTTATAACGTTATACCATATAACGTAATACGTTATAACGTAATGCCATATAACGTAATACGTGATAACGTTATACCATATAACGTAATACGTTATAACGTAATACCATATAACGTAAAACGTCATTTCGTTATACCATATAACGTAATACGGTATAACGTTATACCATATAACGTAATACGTGCTAACGTAATACCATATAACGTAATACGTTATAACGTTATACCATATAACGTAATACGTTATAACGTTATACCATATAACGTAATACGTTATAACGTTATACCATATAACGTAATACGTTAAAACGTAATACCATATAACGTAAAACGCCATTTCGTTATACCATATAACGTAATAAGGTATAACGTTATACCATATAACGTAATACGTTATAACGATATACCATATAACGTAATACGTGATAACATAACACCATATAACGTAATACGTTATGACGTTATACCATATAACGTAATACGTTTTAACGTAATACCATATAACGTAATACGTTATAACGTAATACCATATAACGTAAAACGTCATTTCGTTATACCATATAACGTAATACGGTATAACGTTATACCATATAACGTAATACGTTATAACGATATACCATATAACGTAATACGTTATAACGTTATACCATATAACGTAATACGGTATAACGTTATACCATATAACGTAATACGTTATAACGATATACCATATAACGTAGTACGTTATAACGTTATACCATATAACGTAATACGTTATAATGTTATACCATATAACGTAATACGTTGTAATGTTATACCATATAACGTAATACGTTATAACGTAATGCCATATAACGTAATTCGTTATAACGTAATACCATATAACATAATACGTTATAACGTTATACCATATAACGTAATACGTTATAACGTAATGCCATATAACGTAATACGTTATAACGCTATACCATATAACGTAATACGTTAAAGCGTAATACCATATAACGTAATACGTTATAACGTTATACCATATAACGTAAAACGTCATTTCGTTATACCATATAACGTAATACGTTATAACGTAATGCCATATAACGTAATACGTGATAACGTTATACCATATAACGTAATACGTTATAACGTAATACCATATAACGTAAAACGTCATTTCGTTATACCATATAACGTAATACGTTATAACGTAATACCATATAACGTAATACGTTATAACGTAATACCATATAACGTAAAACGTCATTTCGTTATACCATATAACGTAATACGGTATAACGTTATACCATATAACGTAATACGTTATAACGATATACCATATAACGTAATACGTTATAACGTTATACCATATAACGTAATACGTTATAACGTTATACCATATAACGTAATACGTTATAACGTTATACCATATAACGTAATACGTTATAACGCTATACCATATGACATAATACGGTATAACGTTATACCATATAACGTAATACGTTATAACGTTATACCATATAACGTAATACGTTACAACGTTATACCATATAACGTAATACGTTATAACGTAATGCCATATAACGTTATTCGTTATAACGTTATACCATATAACGTAATACGTTATAACGTTATACCATATAACGTAAAACGTTATAACGTAATACCATATAACGTAATACGTTATAACGTTATACCATATAACATAATACGTGATAACGTTATACCATATAACGTAATACGTTAAAACGTTATACCATATAACGTAATACGTTATAACGTTATACCATATAACGTAATACGTGCTAACGTAATACCATATAACGTAATACGTTATAACGTTATACCATATAACGTAATACGTTATAACGTAATACCATATAACGTAAAACGTCATTTCGTTATACCATATAACGTAATACGTTATAACGTAATACCATATAACGTAATACGTTATAACGTAATACCATATAACGTAAAACGTCATTTCGTTATACCATATAACGTAATACGTTATAACGTTATACCATATAACGTAATACGTTATAACGATATACCATATAACGTAATACGTTATAACGTTATACCATATAACGTAATACGTTATAACGTAATGCCATATAACGTAATACGTGATAACGTTATACCATATAACGTAATACGTTATAACGTAATACCATATAACGTAAAACGTCATTTCGTTATACCATATAACGTAATACGGTATAACGTTATACCATATAACGTAATACGTTATAACGATATACCATATAACGTAATACGTTATAACGTTATACCATATAACGTAATACGTTATAACGTTATACCATATAACGTAATACGTTATAACGTTATACCATATGACGTAATACGGTATAACGTTATACCATATGACGTAATACGTTATATCGTTATACCATATAACGTAGTACGTTATAACGTAATGCCATATAACGTAATACGTTATAACGTTATACCATATAACGTAATACGTTATAACGTTATACCATATAACGTAATACGTTATAACGTAATGCCATATAACGTAATTCGTTATAACGTTATACCATATAGCGTAATACGTTATAACGTTATACCATATAACGTAATACGTTATAAGGTAATACCATATAACGTAATAAGTTATAACGTTATACCATATAACGTAATACGTGATAACGTTATACCATATAACGTAATACGTTAAAACGATATACCATATAACGTAATACGTTATAACGTTATACCATATAACGTAATACGTTATAACGTAATGCCATATAACGTAATACGTGATAACGTTATACCATATAACGTAATACGTTATAACGTAATACCATATAACGTAAAACGTCATTTCGTTATACCATATAACGTAATACGGTATAACGTTATACCATATAACGTAATACGTGCTAACGTAATACCATATAACATAATACGTTATAACGTTATACCATATAACGTAATACGTTATAACGTTATACCATATAACGTAATACGTTATAACGTTATACCATATAACGTAATACGTTAAAACGTAATACCATATAACGTAAAACGCCATTTCGTTATACCATATAACGTAATAAGGTATAACGTTATACCATATAACGTAATACGTTATAACGATATACCATATAACGTAATACGTGATAACATAACACCATATAACGTAATACGTTATGACGTTATACCATATAACGTAATACGTTTTAACGTAATACCATATAACGTAATACGTTATAACGTAATACCATATAACGTAAAACGTCATTTCGTTATACCATATAACGTAATACGGTATAACGTTATACCATATAACGTAATACGTTATAACGATATACCATATAACGTAATACGTTATAACGTTATACCATATAACGTAATACGGTATAACGTTATACCATATAACGTAATACGTTATAACGATATACCATATAACGTAGTACGTTATAACGTTATACCATATAACGTAATACGTTATAATGTTATACCATATAACGTAATACGTTGTAATGTTATACCATATAACGTAATACGTTATAACGTAATGCCATATAACGTAATTCGTTATAACGTAATACCATATAACATAATACGTTATAACGTTATACCATATAACGTAATACGTTATAACGTAATGCCATATAACGTAATACGTTATAACGCTATACCATATAACGTAATACGTTAAAGCGTAATACCATATAACGTAATACGTTATAACGTTATACCATATAACGTAAAACGTCATTTCGTTATACCATATAACGTAATACGTTATAACGTAATGCCATATAACGTAATACGTGATAACGTTATACCATATAACGTAATACGTTATAACGTAATACCATATAACGTAAAACGTCATTTCGTTATACCATATAACGTAATACGTTATAACGTAATACCATATAACGTAATACGTTATAACGTAATACCATATAACGTAAAACGTCATTTCGTTATACCAAATAACGTAATACGGTATAACGTTATACCATATAACGTAATACGTTATAACGATATACCATATAACGTAATACGTTATAACGTTATACCATATAACGTAATACGTTATAACGTAATGCCATATAACGTAATACGTGATAACGTTATACCATATAACGTAATACGTTATAACGTAATACCATATAACGTGAAACGTCATTTCGTTATACCATATAACGTAATACGGTATAACGTTATACCATATAACGTAATACGTTATAACGATATACCATATAACGTAATACGTTATAACGTTATACCATATAACGTAATACGTTATAACGTTATACCATATGACGTAATACGGTCTAACGTTATACCACATAACGTAATACGTTATAACGTTATACCATATAACGTAGTACGTTATAACGTAATGCCATATAACGTAATACGTTATAACGTTATACCATATAACGTAATACGTTATAACGTAATACCATATAACGTAATACGATATAACGTTATACCATATAACATAATACGTGATAACGTTATACCATATAACGTAATACGTTAAAACGTTATACCATATAACGTAATACGTTATAACGTTATACCATATAACGTAATACGTGCTAACGTAATACCATATAACGTAATACGTTATAACGTTATACCATATAACGTAATACGGTATAACGTTATACCATATAACGTAATACGTTATAACGATATACCATATAACGTAATACGTTATAACGTTATACCATATAACGTAATACGATATAACGTTATACCATATAACGTAATACGTTATAACGTTATACCATATAACGTAATACGTTATAACGTAATGCCATATGACGTTATTCGTTATAACGTTATACCATATAACGTAATACGTTATAACGTTATACCATATAACGTAATACGTTATAACGATATACCATATAACGTAATACGTTATAACGTTATACCATATATCGTAATACGTTATAACGTTATACCATATAACGTAATACGTTATAACGTTATACCATATGACGTAATACGTTATAACGTAATACCATATAACGTAAAACGTCATTTCGTTATACCATATAACGTAATACGTTATAACGTTATACCATATAACGTAAAACGTCATTTCGTTGTACCATCTAACGTAATACGTTATAACGTAATGCCATATAACGTAATATGTGATAACGTTATACCATATAACGTAATACGTTATAACGTAATACCATATAACGTAAAACGTCATTTCGTTATACCATATAACGTAATACGTTATAACGTAATACCATATAACGTAATACGTTATAACGTAATACCATATAACGTAAAACGTCATTTCGTTATACCATATAACGTAATACGGTATAACGTTATACCATATAACGTAATACGTTATAACGATATACCATATAACGTAATACGTTATAACGTTATACCATATAACGTAATACGGTATAACGTTATACCATATAACGTAATACGTTATAACGATATACCATATAACGTAGTACGTTATAACGTTATACCATATAACGTAATACGTTATAACGTTATACCATATAACGTAATACGTTATAACGTTATACCATATAACGTAATACGTTATAACGTAATGCCATATAACGTAATTCGTTATAACGTTATACCATATAACATAATACGTTATAACGTTGTACCATATAACGTAATACGTTATAACGTAATACCATATAACGTAATACGTTATAACGTTATACCATATAACGTAATACGTTAAAACGTAATACCATATAACGTAATACGTTATAACGTTATATCCTACAACGTAAAACGTCATTTCGTTATACCATCTAACGTAATACGTTATAACGTAATGCCATATAACGTAATATGTGATAACGTTATACCATATAACGTAATACGTTATAACGTAATACCATATAACGTAAAACGTCATTTCGTTATACCATATAACGTAATACGTTATAACGTAATACCATATAACGTAATACGTTATAACGTTATACCATATAACGTAGTACGTTAAAACGTAATGCCATATAACGTAATACGTTATAACGATATACCATATAACGTAATACGTTATAACGTTATACCATATAACGTAATACGTTATAACGTAATGCCATATAACGTAATACGTGATAACGTTATACCATATAACGTAATACGTTATAACGTAATACCATATAACGTGAAACGTCATTTCGTTATACCATATAACGTAATACGGTATAACGTTATACCATATAACGTAATACGTTATAACGATATACCATATAACGTAATACGTTATAACGTTATACCATATAACGTAATACGTTATAACGTTATACCATATAACGTAATACGTTATAACGTTATACCATATGACGTAATACGGTATAACGTTATACAATATAACGTAATACGTTATAACGTTATACCATATAACGTAGTACGTTATAACGTAATGCCATATAACGTAATACGTTATAACGTTATACCATATAACGTAATACGTTATAACGTTATACCATATAACGTAATACGTTATAACGTAATGCCATATGACGTTATTCGTTATAACGTTATACCATATAACGTAATACGTTATAACGTTATACCATATAACGTAATACGTTATAACGATATACCATATAACGTAATACGTTATAACGTTATACCATATAACGTAATACGTTATAACGTTATACCATATAACGTAATACGTTATAACGTTATACCATATGACGTAATACGTTATAACGTAATACCATATAACGTAAAACGTCATTTCGTTATACCATATAACGTAATACGGTATAACGTTGTACCATATAACGTAATACGTTATAACGATATACCACATAACGTAATACGTTATAACGTTATACCATATAACGTAATACGTTATAACGTAATGCCATATAACGTAATACGTGATAACGTTATACCATATAACGTAATACGTTATAACGTAATACCATATAACGTGAAACGTCATTTCGTTATACCATATAACGTAATACGGTATAACGTTACACCATATAACGTAATACGTTATAACGATATACCATATAACGTAATACGTTATAACGTTATACCATATAACGTAATACGTTATAACGTTATACCATATAACGTAATACGTTATAACGTTATACAATATGACGTAATACGGTATAACGTTATACCATATAACGTAATACGTTATAACGTTATACCATATAACGTAGTACGTTATAACGTAATGCCATATAACGTAATACGTTATAACGTTATACCATATAACATAATACGTTATAACGTTATACCATATAACGTAATACGTTATAACGTAATGCCATATAACGTTATTCGTTATAACGTTATACCATATAACGTAATACGTGCTAACGTAATACCATATAACGTAAAACGTCATTTCGTTATACCATATAACGTAATACGGTATAACGTTATACCATATAACGTAATACGTTATAACGATATACCATATAACGTAATACGTTATAACGTTATACCATATAACGTAATACGTTATAACGTTATACCATATAACGTAATACGTTATAACGTTATACCATATGACGTAATACGGTATAACGTTATACCATATGACGTAATACGTTATAACGTTATACCATATAACGTAGTACGTTATAACGTAATGCCATATAACGTAATACGTTATAACGTTATACCATATAACGTAATACGTTATAACGTAATACCATATAACGTAATACGATATAACGTTATACCATATAACATAATACGTGATAACGTTATACCATATAACGTAATACGTTATAACGTAATACCATATAACGTGAAACGTCATTTCGTTATACCATATAACGTAATACGGTATAACGTTATACCATATAACGTAAAACGTCATTTCGTTATACCATATAACGTAATACGTTATAACGTAATACCATATAACGTAATACGTTATAACGTAATACCATATAACGTAAAACGTCATTTCGTTATACCAAATAACGTAATACGGTATAACGTTATACCATATAACGTAATACGTTATAACGTAATGCCATATAACGTAATTCGTTATAACGTTATACCATATAGCGTAATACGTTATAACGTTATACCATATAACGTAATACGTTATAAGGTAATACCATATAACGTAATAAGTTATAACGTTATACCATATAACGTAATACGTGATAACGTTATACCATATAACGTAATACGTTAAAACGATATACCATATAACGTAATACGTTATAACGTTATACCATATAACGTAATACGTTATAACGTAATGCCATATAACGTAATACGTGATAACGTTATACCATATAACGTAATACGTTATAACGTAATACCATATAACGTAAAACGTCATTTCGTTATACCATATAACGTAATACGGTATAACGTTATACCATATAACGTAATACGTGCTAACGTAATACCATATAACATAATACGTTATAACGTTATACCATATAACGTAATACGTTATAACGTTATACCATATAACGTAATACGTTATAACGTTATACCATATAACGTAATACGTTAAAACGTAATACCATATAACGTAAAACGCCATTTCGTTATACCATATAACGTAATAAGGTATAACGTTATACCATATAACGTAATACGTTATAACGATATACCATATAACGTAATACGTGATAACATAACACCATATAACGTAATACGTTATGACGTTATACCATATAACGTAATACGTTTTAACGTAATACCATATAACGTAATACGTTATAACGTAATACCATATAACGTAAAACGTCATTTCGTTATACCATATAACGTAATACGGTATAACGTTATACCATATAACGTAATACGTTATAACGATATACCATATAACGTAATACGTTATAACGTTATACCATATAACGTAATACGGTATAACGTTATACCATATAACGTAATACGTTATAACGATATACCATATAACGTAGTACGTTATAACGTTATACCATATAACGTAATACGTTATAATGTTATACCATATAACGTAATACGTTGTAATGTTATACCATATAACGTAATACGTTATAACGTAATGCCATATAACGTAATTCGTTATAACGTAATACCATATAACATAATACGTTATAACGTTATACCATATAACGTAATACGTTATAACGTAATGCCATATAACGTAATACGTTATAACGCTATACCATATAACGTAATACGTTAAAGCGTAATACCATATAACGTAATACGTTATAACGTTATACCATATAACGTAAAACGTCATTTCGTTATACCATATAACGTAATACGTTATAACGTAATGCCATATAACGTAATACGTGATAACGTTATACCATATAACGTAATACGTTATAACGTAATACCATATAACGTAAAACGTCATTTCGTTATACCATATAACGTAATACGTTATAACGTAATACCATATAACGTAATACGTTATAACGTAATACCATATAACGTAAAACGTCATTTCGTTATACCAAATAACGTAATACGGTATAACGTTATACCATATAACGTAATACGTTATAACGATATACCATATAACGTAATACGTTATAACGTTATACCATATAACGTAATACGTTATAACGTAATGCCATATAACGTAATACGTGATAACGTTATACCATATAACGTAATACGTTATAACGTAATACCATATAACGTGAAACGTCATTTCGTTATACCATATAACGTAATACGGTATAACGTTATACCATATAACGTAATACGTTATAACGATATACCATATAACGTAATACGTTATAACGTTATACCATATAACGTAATACGTTATAACGTTATACCATATGACGTAATACGGTCTAACGTTATACCACATAACGTAATACGTTATAACGTTATACCATATAACGTAGTACGTTATAACGTAATGCCATATAACGTAATACGTTATAACGTTATACCATATAACGTAATACGTTATAACGTAATACCATATAACGTAATACGATATAACGTTATACCATATAACATAATACGTGATAACGTTATACCATATAACGTAATACGTTAAAACGTTATACCATATAACGTAATACGTTATAACGTTATACCATATAACGTAATACGTGCTAACGTAATACCATATAACGTAATACGTTATAACGTTATACCATATAACGTAATACGGTATAACGTTATACCATATAACGTAATACGTTATAACGATATACCATATAACGTAATACGTTATAACGTTATACCATATAACGTAATACGATATAACGTTATACCATATAACGTAATACGTTATAACGTTATACCATATAACGTAATACGTTATAACGTAATGCCATATGACGTTATTCGTTATAACGTTATACCATATAACGTAATACGTTATAACGTTATACCATATAACGTAATACGTTATAACGATATACCATATAACGTAATACGTTATAACGTTATACCATATATCGTAATACGTTATAACGTTATACCATATAACGTAATACGTTATAACGTTATACCATATGACGTAATACGTTATAACGTAATACCATATAACGTAAAACGTCATTTCGTTATACCATATAACGTAATACGTTATAACGTTATACCATATAACGTAAAACGTCATTTCGTTGTACCATCTAACGTAATACGTTATAACGTAATGCCATATAACGTAATATGTGATAACGTTATACCATATAACGTAATACGTTATAACGTAATACCATATAACGTAAAACGTCATTTCGTTATACCATATAACGTAATACGTTATAACGTAATACCATATAACGTAATACGTTATAACGTAATACCATATAACGTAAAACGTCATTTCGTTATACCATATAACGTAATACGGTATAACGTTATACCATATAACGTAATACGTTATAACGATATACCATATAACGTAATACGTTATAACGTTATACCATATAACGTAATACGGTATAACGTTATACCATATAACGTAATACGTTATAACGATATACCATATAACGTAGTACGTTATAACGTTATACCATATAACGTAATACGTTATAACGTTATACCATATAACGTAATACGTTATAACGTTATACCATATAACGTAATACGTTATAACGTAATGCCATATAACGTAATTCGTTATAACGTTATACCATATAACGTAATACGTTATAACGTTGTACCATATAACGTAATACGTTATAACGTAATACCATATAACGTAATACGTTATAACGTTATACCATATAACGTAATACGTTAAAACGTAATACCATATAACGTAATACGTTATAACGTTATACCCTACAACGTAAAACGTCATTTCGTTATACCATCTAACGTAATACGTTATAACGTAATGCCATATAACGTAATATGTGATAACGTTATACCATATAACGTAATACGTTATAACGTAATACCATATAACGTAAAACGTCATTTCGTTATACCATATAACGTAATACGTTATAACGTAATACCATATAACGTAATACGTTATAACGTTATACCATATAACGTAGTACGTTAAAACGTAATGCCATATAACGTAATACGTTATAACGATATACCATATAACGTAATACGTTATAACGTTATACCATATAACGTAATACGTTATAACGTAATGCCATATAACGTAATACGTGATAACGTTATACCATATAACGTAATACGTTATAACGTAATACCATATAACGTGAAACGTCATTTCGTTATACCATATAACGTAATACGGTATAACGTTATACCATATAACGTAATACGTTATAACGATATACCATATAACGTAATACGTTATAACGTTATACCATATAACGTAATACGTTATAACGTTATACCATATAACGTAATACGTTATAACGTTATACCATATGACGTAATACGGTATAACGTTATACAATATAACGTAATACGTTATAACGTTATACCATATAACGTAGTACGTTATAACGTAATGCCATATAACGTAATACGTTATAACGTTATACCATATAACGTAATACGTTATAACGTTATACCATATAACGTAATACGTTATAACGTAATGCCATATGACGTTATTCGTTATAACGTTATACCATATAACGTAATACGTTATAACGTTATACCATATAACGTAATACGTTATAACGATATGCCATATAACGTAATACGTTATAACGTTATACCATATAACGTAATACGTTATAACGTTATACCATATAACGTAATACGTTATAACGTTATACCATATGACGTAATACGTTATAACGTAATACCATATAACGTAAAACGTCATTTCGTTATACCATATAACGTAATACGGTATAACGTTGTACCATATAACGTAATACGTTATAACGATATACCACATAACGTAATACGTTATAACGTTATACCATATAACGTAATACGTTATAACGTAATGCCATATAACGTAATACGTGATAACGTTATACCATATAACGTAATACGTTATAACGTAATACCATATAACGTGAAACGTCATTTCGTTATACCATATAACGTAATACGGTATAACGTTACACCATATAACGTAATACGTTATAACGATATACCATATAACGTAATACGTTATAACGTTATACCATATAACGTAGTACGTTATAACGTAATGCCATATAACGTAATACGTTATAACGTTATACCATATAACATAATACGTTATAACGTTATACCATATAACGTAATACGTTATAACGTAATGCCATATAACGTTATTCGTTATAACGTTATACCATATAACGTAATACGTGCTAACGTAATACCATATAACGTAAAACGTCATTTCGTTATACCATATAACGTAATACGGTATAACGTTATACCATATAACGTAATACGTTATAACGATATACCATATAACGTAATACGTTATAACGTTATACCATATAACGTAATACGTTATAACGTTATACCATATAACGTAATACGTTATAACGTTATACCATATGACGTAATACGGTATAACGTTATACCATATGACGTAATACGTTATAACGTTATACCATATAACGTAGTACGTTATAACGTAATGCCATATAACGTAATACGTTATAACGTTATACCATATAACGTAATACGTTATAACGTTATACCATATAACGTAATACGTTATAACGTAATGCCATATAACGTAATTCGTTATAACGTTATACCATATAACGTAATACGTTATATCGTTATACCATATAACGTAATACGTTATAAGGTAATACCATATAACGTAATACGTTATAACGTTATACCATATAACGTAATACGTGATAACGTTATACCATATAACGTAATACGTTAAAACGTTATACCATATAACGTAATACGTTATAACGTTATACCATATAACGTAATACGTGCTAACGTAATACCATATAACGTAATACGTTATAACGTTATACCATATAACGTAATACGATATAACGTTATACCATATAACGTAATACGTTATAACGTTATACCATATAACGTAATACGTTAAAACGTAATACCATATAACGTAAAACGCCATTTCGTTATACCATATAACGTAATAAGGTATAACGTTATACCATATAACGTAATACGTTATAACGATATACCATATAACGTAATACGTGATAACATAACACCATATAACGTAATACGTTATGACGTTATACCATATAACGTAATACGTTTTAACGTAATACCATATAACGTAATACGTTATAACGTAATACCATATAACGTAAAACGTCATTTCGTTATACCATATAACGTAATACGGTATAACGTTATACCATATAACGTAATACGTTATAACGATATACCATATAACGTAATACGTTATAACGTTATACCATATAACGTAATACGGTATAACGTTATACCATATAACGTAATACGTTATAACGATATACCATATAACGTAGTACGTTATAACGTTATACCATATAACGTAATACGTTATAACGTTATACCATATAACGTAATACGTTGTAATGTTATACCATATAACGTAATACGTTATAACGTAATGCCATATAACGTAATTCGTTATAACGTTATACCATATAACGTAATACGTTATAACGTTATACCATATGACGTAATACGTTATAACGTAATGCCATATAACGTAATACGTTATAACGCTATACCATATAACGTAATACGTTAAAGCGTAATACCATATAACGTAATACGTTATAACGTTATACCATATAACGTAAAACGTCATTTCGTTATACCATATAACGTAATACGTTATAACGTAATGCCATATAACGTAATACGTGATAACGTTATACCATATAACGTAATACGTTATAACGTAATACCATATAACGTAAAACGTCATTTCGTTATACCATATAACGTAATACGTTATAACGTAATACCATATAACGTAATACGTTATAATGTAATACCATATAACGTAAAACGTCATTTCGTTATACCATATAACGTAATACGGTATAACGTTATACCATATAACGTAATACGTTATAACGATATACCATATAACGTAATACGTTATAACGTTATACCATATAACGTAATACGTTATAACGTAATGCCATATAACGTAATACGTGATAACGTTATACCATATAACGTAATACGTTATAACGTAATACCATATAACGTGAAACGTCATTTCGTTATACCATATAACGTAATACGGTATAACGTTATACCATATAACGTAATACGTTATAACGATATACCATATAACGTAATACGTTATAACGTTATACCATATAACGTAATACGTTATAACGTTATACCATATAACGTAATACGTTATAACGTTATACCATATGACGTAATACGGTATAACGTTCTACCATATAACGTAATACGTTATAACGTTATACCATATAACGTAGTACGTTATAACGTAATGCCATATAACGTAATACGTTATAACGTTATACCATATAACGTAATACGTTATAACGTAATACCATATAACGTAATACGTTATAACGTTATACCATATAACGTAATACGTTATAACGTTATACCATATAACGTAATACGTTATAACGTTATACCATATAACGTAATACGTTATAACGTGATGCCATATAACGTAATTCGTTATAACGTTATACCATATAACGTAATACGTTATAACGTTATACCATATAACGTAATACGTTATAAGGTAATACCATATAACGTAATACGTTATAACGTTATACCATATAACGTAGTACGTTATAACGTAATGCCATATAACGTAATACGTTATAACGTTATACGATATAACGTAATACGTTATAACGTTATACCATATAACGTAATACGTTATAAGGTAATACCATATAACGTAATACGTTATAACGTTATACCATATAACGTAATACGTGATAACGTTATACCATATAACGTAATACGTTAAAACGTTATTCCATATAACGTAATACGTTATAACGTTATACCATATAACGTAATACGTGCTAACGTAATACCATATAACGTAATACGTTATAACGTTATACCATATAACGTAATACGTTATAACGTTATACCATATAACGTAATACGTTATAACGTTATACCATATAACGTAATACGTTAAAACGTAATACCATATAACGTAAAACGCCATTTCGTTATACCATATAACGTAATAAGGTATAACGTTATACCATATAACGTAATACGTTATAACGATATACCATATAACGTAATACGTGATAACATAACACCACATAACGTAATACGTTATGACGTTATACCATATAACGTAATACGTTTTAACGTAATACCATATAACGTAATACGTTATAACGTTATACCATATAACGTAATACGTTAAAGCGTAATACCATATAACGTAATACGTTATAACGTTATACCATATAACGTAAAACGTCATTTCGTTATACCATATAACGTAATACGGTATAACGTTATACCATATAACGTAATACGTTATAACGATATACCATATAACGTAATACGTTATAACGTTATACCATATAACGTAATACGGTATAACGTTATACCATATAACGTAATACGTTATAACGATATACCATATAACGTAGTACGTTATAACGTTATACCATATAACGTAATACGTTATAATGTTATACCATATAACGTAATACGTTGTAATGTTATACCATATAACGTAATACGTTATAACGTAATGCCATATAACGTAATTCGTTATAACGTTATACCATATAACGTAATACGTTATAACGTTATACCATATAACGTAATACGTTATAACGTAATGCCATATAACGTAATACGTTATAACGCTATACCATATAACGTAATACGTTAAAGCGTAATACCATATAACGTAATACGTTATAACGTTATACCATATAACGTAAAACGTCATTTCGTTATACCATATAACGTAATACGTTATAACGTAATGCCATATAACGTAATACGTGATAACGTTATACCATATAACGTAATACGTTATAACGTAATACCATATAACGTAAAACGTCATTTCGTTATACCATATAACGTAATACGTTATAACGTAATACCATATAACGTAATACGTTATAACGTAATACCATATAACGTAAAACGTCATTTCGTTATACCATATAACGTAATACGGTATAACGTTATACCATATAACGTAATACGTTATAACGATATACCATATAACGTAATACGTTATAACGTTATACCATATAACGTAATACGTTATAACGTAATACCATATAACGTAATACGTGATAACGTTATACCATATAACGTAATACGTTATAACGTAATACCATATAACGTAAAACGTCATTTCGTTATACCATATAACGTAATACGTTATAACGTAATACCATATAACGTAATACGTTATAACGTAATACCATATAACGTAAAACGTCATTTCGTTATACCATATAACGTAATACGGTATAACGTTATACCATATAACGTAATACGTTATAACGATATACCATATAACGTAATACGTTATAACGTTATACCATATAACGTAATACGTTATAACGTAATACCATATAACGTAATACGTGATAACGTTATACCATATAACGTAATACGTTATAACGTAATGCCATATAACGTAATTCGTTATAACGTTATACCATATAACGTAATACGTTATAACGTTATACCATATAACGTAATACGTTATAAGGTAATACCATATAACGTAATACGTTATAACGTTATACCATATAACGTAGTACGTTATAACGTAATGCCATATAACGTAATACGTTATAACGTTATACGATATAACGTAATACGTTATAACGTTATACCATATAACGTAATACGTTATAAGGTAATACCATATAACGTAATACGTTATAACGTTATACCATATAACGTAATACGTGATAACGTTATACCATATAACGTAATACGTTAAAACGTTATTCCATATAACGTAATACGTTATAACGTTATACCATATAACGTAATACGTGCTAACGTAATACCATATAACGTAATACGTTATAACGTTATACCATATAACGTAATACGTTATAACGTTATACCATATAACGTAATACGTTATAACGTTATACCATATAACGTAATACGTTAAAACGTAATACCATATAACGTAAAACGCCATTTCGTTATACCATATAACGTAATAAGGTATAACGTTATACCATATAACGTAATACGTTATAACGATATACCATATAACGTAATACGTGATAACATAACACCACATAACGTAATACGTTATGACGTTATACCATATAACGTAATACGTTTTAACGTAATACCATATAACGTAATACGTTATAACGTTATACCATATAACGTAAAACGTCATTTCGTTATACCATATAACGTAATACGGTATAACGTTATACCATATAACGTAATACGGTATAACGTTATACCATATAACGTAATACGTTATAACGATATACCATATAACGTAGTACGTTATAACGTTATACCATATAACGTAATACGTTATAATGTTATACCATATAACGTAATACGTTGTAATGTTATACCATATAACGTAATACGTTATAACGTAATGCCATATAACGTAATTCGTTATAACGTTATACCATATAACGTAATACGTTATAACGTTATACCATATAACGTAATACGTTATAACGTAATGCCATATAACGTAATACGTTATAACGCTATACCATATAACGTAATACGTTAAAGCGTAATACCATATAACGTAATACGTTATAACGTTATACCATATAACGTAAAACGTCATTTCGTTATACCATATAACGTAATACGTTATAACGTAATGCCATATAACGTAATACGTGATAACGTTATACCATATAACGTAATACGTTATAACGTAATACCATATAACGTAAAACGTCATTTCGTTATACCATATAACGTAATACGTTATAACGTAATACCATATAACGTAATACGTTATAACGTAATACCATATAACGTAAAACGTCATTTCGTTATACCATATAACGTAATACGGTATAACGTTATACCATATAACGTAATACGTTATAACGATATACCATATAACGTAATACGTTATAACGTTATACCATATAACGTAATACGTTATAACGTAATACCATATAACGTAATACGTGATAACGTTATACCATATAACGTAATACGTTATAACGTAATACCATATAACGTGAAACGTCATTTCGTTATACCATATAACGTAATACGGTATAACGTTATACCATATAACGTAATACGTTATAACGATATACCATATAACGTAATACGTTATAACGTTATACCATATAACGTAATACGTTATAACGTTATACCATATGACGTAATACGGTATAACGTTATACCATATAACGTAATACGTTATAACGTTATACCATATAACGTAGTACGTTATAACGTAATGCCATATAACGTAATACGTTATAACGTTATACCATATAACGTAATACGTTATAACGTAATACCATATAACGTAATACGTTATAACGTTATACCATATAACATAATACGTGATAACGTTATACCATATAACGTAATACGTTAAAACGTTATACCATATAACGTAATACGTTATAACGTTATACCATATAACGTAATACGTGCTAACGTAATACCATATAACATAATACGTTATAACGTTATACCATATAACGTATACGTTATAACGTTATACCATATAACGTAATACGTTAAAACGTTATATCACATAACGTAATACGTTATAACGTAATACCATATAACGTAATACGTTATAACGTAATACCATATAACGTAAAACGTCATTTCGTTATACCATATAACGTAATACGGTATAACGTTATACCATATAACGTAATACGTTATAACGATATACCATATAACGTAATACGTTATAACGTTATACCATATAACGTAATACGTTATAACGTAATACCATATAACGTAAAACGTCATTTCGTTATACCATATAACGTAATACGGTATAACGTTATACCATATAACGTAATACGTTATAACGATATACCATATAACGTAATACGTTATAACGTTATACCATATAACGTAATACGGTATAACGTTATACCATATAACGTAATACGTTATAACGATATACCCAATAACGTAATACGTTATAACGTTATACCATACAACGTAATACGTTATAACGTTATACCATATAACGTATTACGTTAGAACGTTATACCATATAACGTAATACGGTATAACGTTATACCATATAACGTAATACGTTATAACGATATACCATATAACGTAGTACGTTATAACGTTATGCCATATAACGTAATACGTTATAAAGTTATACCATATAACGTAATACGTTATAACGTTATACCATATAACGTAATACGTTATAACGTAATGCCATATGACGTAATTCGTTATAACGCTATACCATATAACGTAATACGTTATAACGTTATACCATATAACGTAATACGTTATAACGTAATACCATATAACGTAATACGTTATAACGTTATACCATATAACGTAAAACGTCATTTCGTTATACCATATAACGTAATACGTTATAACGTAATGCCATATAACGTAATACGTGATACCGTTATACCATATAACGTAATACGTTATAACGTAATACCATATAACGTAAAACGTCATTTCGTTATACCATATAACGTAATACGTGATAACGTTATACCATATAACGTAATACGTTTAAACGTTATACCATATAACGTAATACGTTATAACGTTATACCATATAACGTAATACGTGATAACGTAATACCATATAACGTAATACGTTATGACGTAATACCACATAACGTAATACGTTATAACGTAATACCATATAACGTAAAACGTCATTTCGTTATACCATATAACGTAATACGTGATAACGTTATACCATATAACGTAATACGTTATAACGATATACCATATAACGTAATACGTTATAACGTTATACCATATAACGTAATACGTTATAACGTTATGCAATATAACGAATTACGTTAGAACGTTATACCATATAACGTAATACGGTATAACGTTATACGATATAACGTAATACGTTATAACGATATACCATATAACGTAGTACGTTGTAACGTTATACCATATAACGTAATACGTTATAAAGTTATACCATATAACGTAATACGTTATAACGTTATACCATATATCGTAATACGTTATAACGTAATGCCATATGACGTAATTCGTTATAACGTTATACCATATAACGTAATACGTTATAACGTTATACCATATAACGTAATACGTTATAACGTTATACCATATAACGTAATACGTTAAAACGTAATACCATATAACGTAATACGGTATAACGTTATACCATATAACGTAATACGTTATAACGATATACCATATAACGTAATACGTTATAACGTTATACCATATAACGTAATACGTTATAACGTAATACCATATAACGTAATACGTGATAACGTTATACCATATAACGTAATACGTTATAACGTAATGCCATATAACGTAATTCGTTAT
This sequence comes from Bombus vancouverensis nearcticus, assembly GCF_051014615.1. Taxonomy (NCBI): domain Eukaryota; kingdom Metazoa; phylum Arthropoda; class Insecta; order Hymenoptera; family Apidae; genus Bombus; species Bombus vancouverensis. Next base: position 3,839,889 of record NC_134924.1, read on the forward strand.
AACGTTATACCATATAACGTAATACGTTATAACGTTATACCATATAACGTAATACGTTATAAGGTAATACCATATAACGTAATACGTTATAACGTTATACCATATAACGTAGTACGTTATAACGTAATGCCATATAACGTAATACGTTATAACGTTATACGATATAACGTAATACGTTATAACGTTATACCATATAACGTAATACGTTATAAGGTAATACCATATAACGTAATACGTTATAACGTTATACCATATAACGTAATACGTGATAACGTTATACCATATAACGTAATACGTTAAAACGTTATTCCATATAACGTAATACGTTATAACGTTATACCATATAACGTAATACGTGCTAACGTAATACCATATAACGTAATACGTTATAACGTTATACCATATAACGTAATACGTTATAACGTTATACCATATAACGTAATACGTTATAACGTTATACCATATAACGTAATACGTTAAAACGTAATACCATATAACGTAAAACGCCATTTCGTTATACCATATAACGTAATAAGGTATAACGTTATACCATATAACGTAATACGTTATAACGATATACCATATAACGTAATACGTGATAACATAACACCACATAACGTAATACGTTATGACGTTATACCATATAACGTAATACGTTTTAACGTAATACCATATAACGTAATACGTTATAACGTTATACCATATAACGTAATACGTTAAAGCGTAATACCATATAACGTAATACGTTATAACGTTATACCATATAACGTAAAACGTCATTTCGTTATACCATATAACGTAATACGGTATAACGTTATACCATATAACGTAATACGTTATAACGATATACCATATAACGTAATACGTTATAACGTTATACCATATAACGTAATACGGTATAACGTTATACCATATAACGTAATACGTTATAACGATATACCATATAACGTAGTACGTTATAACGTTATACCATATAACGTAATACGTTATAATGTTATACCATATAACGTAATACGTTGTAATGTTATACCATATAACGTAATACGTTATAACGTAATGCCATATAACGTAATTCGTTATAACGTTATACCATATAACGTAATACGTTATAACGTTATACCATATAACGTAATACGTTATAACGTAATGCCATATAACGTAATACGTTATAACGCTATACCATATAACGTAATACGTTAAAGCGTAATACCATATAACGTAATACGTTATAACGTTATACCATATAACGTAAAACGTCATTTCGTTATACCATATAACGTAATACGTTATAACGTAATGCCATATAACGTAATACGTGATAACGTTATACCATATAACGTAATACGTTATAACGTAATACCATATAACGTAAAACGTCATTTCGTTATACCATATAACGTAATACGTTATAACGTAATACCATATAACGTAATACGTTATAACGTAATACCATATAACGTAAAACGTCATTTCGTTATACCATATAACGTAATACGGTATAACGTTATACCATATAACGTAATACGTTATAACGATATACCATATAACGTAATACGTTATAACGTTATACCATATAACGTAATACGTTATAACGTAATACCATATAACGTAATACGTGATAACGTTATACCATATAACGTAATACGTTATAACGTAATACCATATAACGTGAAACGTCATTTCGTTATACCATATAACGTAATACGGTATAACGTTATACCATATAACGTAATACGTTATAACGATATACCATATAACGTAATACGTTATAACGTTATACCATATAACGTAATACGTTATAACGTTATACCATATGACGTAATACGGTATAACGTTATACCATATAACGTAATACGTTATAACGTTATACCATATAACGTAGTACGTTATAACGTAATGCCATATAACGTAATACGTTATAACGTTATACCATATAACGTAATACGTTATAACGTAATACCATATAACGTAATACGTTATAACGTTATACCATATAACATAATACGTGATAACGTTATACCATATAACGTAATACGTTAAAACGTTATACCATATAACGTAATACGTTATAACGTTATACCATATAACGTAATACGTGCTAACGTAATACCATATAACGTAATACGTTATAACGTTATACCATATAACGTATACGTTATAACGTTATACCATATAACGTAATACGTTAAAACGTTATATCACATAACGTAATACGTTATAACGTAATACCATATAACGTAATACGTTATAACGTAATACCATATAACGTAAAACGTCATTTCGTTATACCATATAACGTAATACGGTATAACGTTATACCATATAACGTAATACGTTATAACGATATACCATATAACGTAATACGTTATAACGTTATACCATATAACGTAATACGTTATAACGTAATACCATATAACGTAAAACGTCATTTCGTTATACCATATAACGTAATACGGTATAACGTTATACCATATAACGTAATACGTTATAACGATATACCATATAACGTAATACGTTATAACGTTATACCATATAACGTAATACGGTATAACGTTATACCATATAACGTAATACGTTATAACGATATACCCAATAACGTAATACGTTATAACGTTATACCATACAACGTAATACGTTATAACGTTATACCATATAACGTATTACGTTAGAACGTTATACCATATAACGTAATACGGTATAACGTTATACCATATAACGTAATACGTTATAACGATATACCATATAACGTAGTACGTTATAACGTTATGCCATATAACGTAATACGTTATAAAGTTATACCATATAACGTAATACGTTATAACGTTATACCATATAACGTAATACGTTATAACGTAATGCCATATGACGTAATTCGTTATAACGCTATACCATATAACGTAATACGTTATAACGTTATACCATATAACGTAATACGTTATAACGTAATACCATATAACGTAATACGTTATAACGTTATACCATATAACGTAAAACGTCATTTCGTTATACCATATAACGTAATACGTTATAACGTAATGCCATATAACGTAATACGTGATACCGTTATACCATATAACGTAATACGTTATAACGTAATACCATATAACGTAAAACGTCATTTCGTTATACCATATAACGTAATACGTGATAACGTTATACCATATAACGTAATACGTTTAAACGTTATACCATATAACGTAATACGTTATAACGTTATACCATATAACGTAATACGTGATAACGTAATACCATATAACGTAATACGTTATGACGTAATACCACATAACGTAATACGTTATAACGTAATACCATATAACGTAAAACGTCATTTCGTTATACCATATAACGTAATACGTGATAACGTTATACCATATAACGTAATACGTTATAACGATATACCATATAACGTAATACGTTATAACGTTATACCATATAACGTAATACGTTATAACGTTATGCAATATAACGAATTACGTTAGAACGTTATACCATATAACGTAATACGGTATAACGTTATACGATATAACGTAATACGTTATAACGATATACCATATAACGTAGTACGTTGTAACGTTATACCATATAACGTAATACGTTATAAAGTTATACCATATAACGTAATACGTTATAACGTTATACCATATATCGTAATACGTTATAACGTAATGCCATATGACGTAATTCGTTATAACGTTATACCATATAACGTAATACGTTATAACGTTATACCATATAACGTAATACGTTATAACGTTATACCATATAACGTAATACGTTAAAACGTAATACCATATAACGTAATACGTTATAACGTTATACCATATAACGTAAAACGTCATTTCGTTATACCATATAACGTAATACGTTATAACGTAATGCCATATAACGTAATACGTGATACCGTTATACCATATAACGTAATACGTTATAACGTAATACCATATAACGTAAAACGTCATTTCGTTATACCATATAACGTAATACGTGATAACGTTATACCATATAACGTAATACGTTTAAACGTTATACCATATAACGTAATACGTTATAACGTTATACCATATAACGTAATACGTGATAACGTAATACCATATAACGTAATACGTTATAACGTTATACCATATAACGTAATACGTTATAACGTTATACCATATAACGTAATACGTTATAACGATATACCATATAACGTTGTACGTTATAACGTTATACCATATAACGTAATACGTTATAACGTTATACCATATAACGTAATACGTTATAACGTTATACCATATAACGTAATACGTTATAACGTAATGCCATATAACGTAATTCGTTATAACGTTATACCATATAACGTAATACGTTATAACGTTATACCATATAACGTAATACGTTATAACGTAATACCATATAACGTAATACGTTATAACGTTATACCATATAACGTAATACGTGATAAGTTATACCATATAACGTAATACTTTAAAACGTTATACCATATAACGTAATACGTTATAACGTTATACCATATAACGTAATACGTGCTAACGTAATACCATATAACGTAATACGTTATAACGTTATACCATATAACGTAATACGTTATAACGTTATACCATATAACGTAATACGTTATAACGTAATACCATGTAACGTAAAACGTCATTTCGTTATACCATATAACGTAATACGGTATAACGTTGTACCATATAACGTAATACGTTATAACGATATACCATATAACGTAATACGTTATAACGTTATACCATATAACGTAATACGGTACAACATTATACCATATAACGTAATACGTTATAACGATATACCATATAACGTAGTACGTTATAACGTTATACCATATAACGTAATACGTGATAACGTAATACCATATAACGTAATAAGTTATGACGTTATACCATATAACGTAATACGTTATAACGTAATACCATATAACGTAATACGTTATAACGTAATACCATATAACGTAAAACGTCATTTCGTTATACCATATAACGTAATACGTTATAACGTAATACCATATAACGTAATACGTTATAACGTTATACCATATAACGTAAAACGTGATAACGTAATACCATATAACGTAATACGTTATGACGTAATACCATATAACGTAATACGTTAAAACGTTATACCATATAACGTAATACGTTATAACGATATACCATATAACGTAGTACGTTATAACGTTATACCATATAACGTAATACGTTATAAAGTTATACCATATAACGTAATACGTTATAGCGTTATACCATATAACGTAATACGGTATAACGTTATACCATATAACGTAATACGTTATAACGATATACCATATAACGTAATACGTTATAACGTTATACCATATAACGTAATACGTTATAACGTAATACCATATAACGTAAAACGTCATTTCGTTATACCATATAACGTAATACGTGATAACGTTATACCATATAACGTAATACGTTTAAACGTTATACCATATAACGTAATACGTTATAACGTTATACCATATAACGTAAAACGTGATAACGTAATACCATATAACGTAATACGTTATGACGTAATACCATATAACGTAATACGTTATAACGTAATACCATATAACGTAAAACGTCATTTCGTTATACCATATAACGTAATACGTGATAACGTTATACCATATAACGTAATACGTTATAACGATATACCATATAACGTAATACGTTATAACGTTATACCATATAACGTAATACGTTATAACGTTATACCATATAACGTATTACGTTAGAACGTTATACCATATAACGTAATACGGTATAACGTTATACCATATAACGTAATACGTTATAACGATATACCATATAACGTAGTACGTTATAACGTTATACCATATAACGTAATACGTTATAAAGTTATACCATATAACGTAATACGTTATAACGTTATACCATATATCGTAATACGTTATAACGTAATGCCATATGACGTAATTTGTTATAACGTTATACCATATAACGTAATACGTTATAACGTTATGCCATATAACGTAATACGTTATAACGTAATACCATATAACGTAATACGTTATAACGTTATACCATATAACGTAATACGTTAAAACGTAATACCATATGACGTAATACGTTATAACGTTATACCATATAACGTAAAACGTCATTTCGTTATACCATATAACGTAATACGTTATAACGTAATGCCATATAACGTAATACGTGATACCGTTATACCATATAACGTAATACGTTATAACGTAATACCATATAACGTAAAACGTCATTTCGTTATACCATATAACGTAATACGTGATAACGTTATACCATATAACGTAATACGTTTAAACGTTATACCATATAACGTAATACGTTATAATGTTATACTATATAACGTAATACGTGATAACGTAATACCATATAACGTAATACGTTATAACGTTATACCATATAACGTAATACGTTATAACGTTATACCATATAACGTAATACGTTATAACGATATACCATATAACGTAGTACGTTATAACGTTATACCATATAACGTAATACGTTATAACGTTATACCATATAACGTAATACGTTATAACGTTATACCATATAACGTAATACGTTATAACGTAATGCCATATAACGTAATTCGTTATAACGTTATACCATATAACGTAATACGTTATAACGTTATACCATATAACGTAATACGTTATAACGTTATACCATATAACGTAATACGTTATAACGTAATACCATATAACGTAAAACGTCATTTCGTTATACCATATAACGTAATACGGTATAACGTTATACCATATAACGTAATACGTTATAACGATATACCATGTAACGTAATACGTTATAGCGTTATACCATATAACGTAGTACGTTATAACGTTATACCATATAACGTAATACGTTATAAAGTTATACCATATAACGTAATACGTTATAACGATATACCATATAACGTAGTACGTTATAACGTTATACCATATAACGTAATACGTTATAAAGTTATACCATATAACGTAATACGTTATAACGTTATACCATATAACGTAATACGTTATAACGTAATGCCATATGACGTAATTCGTTATAACGCTATACCATATAACGTAATACGTTATAACGTTATACCATATAACGTAATACGTTATAACGTAATACCATATAACGTGATACGTTATAACGTTATACCATATAACGTAATACGTAAAAACGTAATACCATATAACGTAATACGTTATAACGTTATACCATATAACGTAAAACGTCATTTCGTTATACCATATAACGTAATACGTTATAACGTAATGCCATATAACGTAATACGTGATACCGTTATACCATATAACGTAATACGTTATAACGTAATACCATATAACGTAAAACGTCATTTCGTTATACCATATAACGTAATACGTGATAACGTTATACCATATAACGTAATACGTTTAAACGTTATACCATATAACGTAATACGTTATAACGTTATACCATATAACGTAAAACGTGATAACGTAATACCATATAACGTAATACGTTATGACGTAATACCATATAACGTAATACGTTATAACGTAATACCATATAACGTAAAACGTCATTTCGTTATACCATATAACGTAATACGTGAAAACGTTATACCATATAACGTAATACGTTATAACGATATACCATATATCGTAATACGTTATAACGTTATACCATATAACGTAATACGTTATAACGTTATACCATATAACGTATTACGTTAGAACGTTATACCATATAACGTAATACGGTATAACGTTATACCATATAACGTAATACGTTATAACGATATACCATATAACGTAGTACGTTATAACGTTATACCATATAACGTAATACGTTATAAAGTTATACCATATAACGTAATACGTTATAACGTTATACCATATATCGTAATACGTTATAACGTAATGCCATATGACGTAATTCGTTATAACGTTATACCATATAACGTAATACGTTATAACGTTATACCATATAACGTAATACGTTATAACGTAATACCATATAACGTAATACGTTATAACGTTATACCATATAACGTAATACGTTAAAACGTAATACCATATAACGTTATACGTTATAACGTTATACCATATAACGTAAAACGTCATTTCGTTATACCATATAACGTAATACGTTATAACGTAATGCCATATAACGTAATACGTGATACCGTTATACCATATAACGTAATACGTTATAACGAAATACCATATAACGTAAAACGTCATTTCGTTATACCATATAACGTAATACGTGATAACGTTATACCATATAACGTAATACGTTTAAACGTTATACCATATAACGTAATACGTTATAATGTTATACCATATAACGTAATACGTGATAACGTAATACCATATAACGTAATACGTTATAACGTTATACCATATAACGTAATACGTTATAACGTTATACCATATAACGTAATACGTTATAACGATATACCATATAACGTAGTACGTTATAACGTTATACCATATAACGTAATACGTTATAACGTTATACCATATAACGTAATACGTTATAACGTTATACCATATAACGTAATACGTTATAACGTTATACCATATAACGTAATACGTTATAACGTTATACCATATAACGTAATACGTTATAACGTTATACCATATAACGTAATACGTTATAACGTAATGCCATATAACGTAATTCGTTATAACGTTATACCATATAACGTAATACGTTATAACGTTATACCATATAACGTAATACGTTATAACGTAATACCATATAACGTAATACGTTATAACGTTATACCATATAACGTAATACGTGATAAGTTATACCATATAACGTAATACGTTAAAACGTTATACCATATAACGTAATACGTTATAACGTTATACCATATAACGTAATACGTGCTAACGTAATACCATATAACGTAATACGTTATAACGTTATACCATATAACGTAATACGTTATAACGTTATACCATATAACGTAATACGTTATAACGTAATACCATGTAACGTAAAACGTCATTTCGTTATACCATATAACGTAATACGGTATAACGTTGTACCATATAACGTAATACGTTATAACGATATACCATATAACGTAATACGTTATAACGTTATACCATATAACGTAATACGGTACAACATTATACCATATAACGTAATACGTTATAACGATATACCATATAACGTAGTACGTTATAACGTTATACCATATAACGTAATACGTGATAACGTAATACCATATAACGTAATAAGTTATGACGTTATACCATATAACGTAATACGTTATAACGTAATACCATATAACGTAATACGTTATAACGTAATACCATATAACGTAAAACGTCATTTCGTTATACCATATAACGTAATACGTTATAACGTAATACCATATAACGTAATACGTTATAACGTTATACCATATAACGTAAAACGTGATAACGTAATACCATATAACGTAATACGTTATGACGTAATACCATATAACGTAATACGTTAAAACGTTATACCATATAACGTAATACGTTATAACGATATACCATATAACGTAGTACGTTATAACGTTATACCATATAACGTAATACGTTATAAAGTTATACCATATAACGTAATACGTTATAACGTTACACCATATAACGTAATACGGTATATCGTTATACCATATAACGTAATACGTTATAACGATATACCATATAACGTAATACGTTATAACGTTATACCATATAACGTAATACGTTATAACGTAATACCATATAACGTAAAACGTCATTTCGTTATACCATATAACGTAATACGTGATAACGTTATACCATATAACGTAATACGTTTAAACGTTATACCATATAACGTAATACGTTATAACGTTATACCATATAACGTAAAACGTGATAACGTAATACCATATAACGTAATACGTTATGACGTAATACCATATAACGTAATACGTTATAACGTAATACCATATAACGTAAAACGTCATTTCGTTATACCATATAACGTAATACGTGATAACGTTATACCATATAACGTAATACGTTATAACGATATACCATATAACGTAATACGTTATAACGTTATACCATATAACGTAATACGTTATAACGTTATACCATATAACGTATTACGTTAGAACGTTATACCATATAACGTAATACGGTATAACGTTATACCATATAACGTAATACGTTATAACGATATACCATATAACGTAGTACGTTATAACGTTATACCATATAACGTAATACGTTATAAAGTTATACCATATAACGTAATACGTTATAACGTTATACCATATATCGTAATACGTTATAACGTAATGCCATATGACGTAATTTGTTATAACGTTATACCATATAACGTAATACGTTATAACGTTATACCATATAACGTAATACGTTATAACGTAATACCATATAACGTAATACGTTATAACGTTATACCATATAACGTAATACGTGATAAGTTATACCATATAACGTAATACGTTAAAACGTTATACCATATAACGTAATACGTTATAACGTTATACCATATAACGTAATACGTGCTAACGTAATACCATATAACGTAATACGTTATAACGTTATACCATATAACGTAATACGTTATAACGTTATACCATATAACGTAATACATTATAACGTAATACCATATAACGTAAAACGTCATTTCGTTATACCATATAACGTAATACGGTATAACGTTATACCATATAACGTAATACGTTATAACGATATACCATATAACGTAATACGTTATAGCGTTATACCATATAACGTAGTACGTTATAACGTTATACCATATAACGTAATACGTTATAAAGTTAAACCATATAACGTAATACGTTATAACGTTATACCATATAACGTAATACGTTATAACGTAATGCCATATGACGTAATTCGTTATAACGCTATACCATATAACGTAATACGTTATAGCGTTATACCATATAACGTAATACGTTATAACGTAATACCATATAACGTAATACGTTATAACGATATACCATATAACGTAATACGTTATAACGTTATACCATATAACGTAATACGTTATAACGTTATACCATATAACGTAATACGTTATAACGTTATACCATATGACGTAATACGGTATAACGTTATAAAATATGACGTAATACGTTATAACGTTATACCATATAACGTAGTACGTTATAACGTAATGCCATATAACGTAATACGTTATAACGTTATACCATATAACGTAATACGTTATAACGTTATACCATATAACGTAATACGTTATAACGTAATGCCATATAACGTAATTCGTTATAACGTTATACCATATAACGTAATACGTTATAACGTTATACCATATAACGTAATACGTTATAACGTAATACCATATAACGTAATACGTTATAGCGTTATACCATATAACGTAATACGTGATAACGTTATACCATATAACGTAATACGTTATAACGATATACCATATAACGTAGTACGTTATAACGTTATACCATATAACGTAATACGTGCTAACGTAATACCATATAACGTAATACGTTATAACGTTATACCATATAACGTAATACGTTATAACGTTATACCATATAACGTAATACGTTATAACGTTATACCATATAACGTAATACGTTAAAACGTAATACCATATAACGTAAAACGCCATTTCGTTATACCATATAACGTAATAAGGTATAACGTTATACCATATAACGTAATACGTTATAACGATATACCATATAACGTAATACGTGATAACATAACACCATATAACGTAATACGTTATGACGTTATACCATATAACGTAATACGTTTTAACGTAATACCATATAACGTAATACGTTATAACGTAATACCATATAACGTAAAACGTCATTTCGTTATACCATATAACGTAATACGGTATAACGTTATACCATATAACGTAATACGTTATAACGATATACCATATAACGTAATACGTTATAACGTTATACCATATAACGTAATACGGTATAACGTTATACCATATAACGTAATACGTTATAACGATATACCATATAACGTAGTACGTTATAACGTTATACCATATAACGTAATACGTTATAATGTTATACCATATAACGTAATACGTTGTAATGTTATACCATATAACGTAATACGTTATAACGTAATGCCATATAACGTAATTCGTTATAACGTTATACCATATAACGTAATACGTTATAACGTTATACCATATAACGTAATACGTTATAACGTAATACCATATAACGCAATACGTTATAACGCTATACCATATAACGTAATACGTTAAAGCGTAATACCTTATAACGTAATACGTTATAACGTTATACCATATAACGTAAAACGTCATTTCGTTATACCATATAACGTAATACGTTATAACGTAATGCCATATAACGTAATACGTGATAACGTTATACCATATAACGTAATACGTTATAACGTAATACCATATAACGTAAAACGTCATTTCGTTATACCATATAACGTAATACGTTATAACGTAATACCATATAACGTAATACGTTATAACGTAATACCATATAACGTAAAACGTCATTTCGTTATACCATATAACGTAATACGGTATAACGTTATACCATATAACGTAATACGTTATAACGATATACCATATAACGTAATACGTTATAACGTTATACCATATAACGTAATACGTTATAACGTAATGCCATATAACGTAATACGTTATAACGTAATACCATATAACGTAAAACGTCATTTCGTTATACCATATAACGTAATACGTGATAACGTTATACCATATAACGTAATACGTTTAAACGTTATACCATATAACGTAATACGTTATAATGTTATACTATATAACGTAATACGTGATAACGTAATACCATATAACGTAATACGTTATAACGTTATACCATATAACGTAATACGTTATAACGTTATACCATATAACGTAATACGTTATAACGATATACCATATAACGTAGTACGTTATAACGTTATACCATATAACGTAATACGTTATAACGTTATACCATATAACGTAATACGTTATAACGTTATACCATATAACGTAATACGTTATAACGTAATGCCATATAACGTAATTCGTTATAACGTTATACCATATAACGTAATACGTTATAACGTTATACCATATAACGTAATACGTTATAACGTAATACCATATAACGTAATACGTTATAACGTTATACCATATAACGTAATACGTGATAAGTTATACCATATAACGTAATACGTTAAAACGTTATACCATATAACGTAATACGTTATAACGTTATACCATATAACGTAATACGTGCTAACGTAATACCATATGACGTAATACGTTATAACGTTATACCATATAACGTAATACGTTATAACGTTATACCATATAACGTAATACGTTATAACGTAATACCATATAACGTAAAACGTCATTTCGTTATACCATATAACGTAATACGGTATAACGTTATACCATATAACGTAATACGTTATAACGATATACCATGTAACGTAATACGTTATAGCGTTATACCATATAACGTAGTACGTTATAACGTTATACCATATAACGTAATACGTTATAAAGTTATACCATATAACGTAATACGTTATAACGATATACCATATAACGTAGTACGTTATAACGTTATACCATATAACGTAATACGTTATAAAGTTATACCATATAACGTAATACGTTATAACGTTATACCATATAACGTAATACGTTATAACGTAATGCCATATGACGTAATTCGTTATAACGCTATACCATATAACGTAATACGTTATAACGTTATACCATATAACGTAATACGTTATAACGTAATACCATATAACGTGATACGTTATAACGTTATACCATATAACGTAATACGTTAAAACGTAATACCATATAACGTAATACGTTATAACGTTATACCATATAACGTAAAACGTCATTTCGTTATACCATATAACGTAATACGTTATAACGTAATGCCATATAACGTAATACGTGATACCGTTATACCATATAACGTAATACGTTATAACGTAATACCATATAACGTAAAACGTCATTTCGTTATACCATATAACGTAATACGTGATAACGTTATACCATATAACGTAATACGTTTAAACGTTATACCATATAACGTAATACGTTATAACGTTATACCATATAACGTAAAACGTGATAACGTAATACCATATAACGTAATACGTTATGACGTAATACCATATAACGTAATACGTTATAACGTAATACCATATAACGTAAAACGTCATTTCGTTATACCATATAACGTAATACGTGAAAACGTTATACCATATAACGTAATACGTTATAACGATATACCATATATCGTAATACGTTATAACGTTATACCATATAACGTAATACGTTATAACGTTATACCATATAACGTATTACGTTAGAACGTTATACCATATAACGTAATACGGTATAACGTTATACCATATAACGTAATACGTTATAACGATATACCATATAACGTAGTACGTTATAACGTTATACCATATAACGTAATACGTTATAAAGTTATACCATATAACGTAATACGTTATAACGTTATACCATATATCGTAATACGTTATAACGTAATGCCATATGACGTAATTCGTTATAACGTTATACCATATAACGTAATACGTTATAACGTTATACCATATAACGTAATACGTTATAACGTAATACCATATAACGTAATACGTTATAACGTTATACCATATAACGTAATACGTTAAAACGTAATACCATATAACGTAATACGTTATAACGTTATACCATATAACGTAAAACGTCATTTCGTTATACCATATAACGTAATACGTTATAACGTAATGCCATATAACGTAATACGTGATACCGTTATACCATATAACGTAATACGTTATAACGAAATACCATATAACGTAAAACGTCATTTCGTTATACCATATAACGTAATACGTGATAACGTTATACCATATAACGTAATACGTTTAAACGTTATACCATATAACGTAATACGTTATAATGTTATACCATATAACGTAATACGTGATAACGTAATACCATATAACGTAATACGTTATAACGTTATACCATATAACGTAATACGTTATAACGTTATACCATATAACGTAATACGTTATAACGATATACCATATAACGTAGTACGTTATAACGTTATACCATATAACGTAATACGTTATAACGTTATACCATACAACGTAATACGTTATAACGTTATACCATATAACGTAATACGTTATAACGTAATGCCATATAACGTAATTCGTTATAACGTTATACCATATAACGTAATACGTTATAACGTTATACCATATAACGTAATACGTTATAACGTAATACCATATAACGTAATACGTTATAACGTTATACCATATAACGTAATACGTGATAAGTTATACCATATAACGTAATACGTTAAAACGTTATACCATATAACGTAATACGTTATAACGTTATACCATATAACGTAATACGTGCTAACGTAATACCATATAACGTAATACGTTATAACGTTATACCATATAACGTAATACGTTATAACGTTATACCATATAACGTAATACGTTATAACGTAATACCATATAACGTAAAACGTCATTTCGTTATACCATATAACGTAATACGGTATAACGTTATACCATATAACGTAATACGTTATAACGATATACCATATAACGTAATACGTTATAGCGTTATACCATATAACGTAGTACGTTATAACGTTATACCATATAACGTAATACGTTATAAAGTTATACCATATAACGTAATACGTTATAACGTTATACCATATAACGTAATACGTTATAACGTAATGCCATATGACGTAATTCGTTATAACGCTATACCATATAACGTAATACGTTATAGCGTTATACCATATAACGTAATACGTTATAACGTAATACCATATAACGTAATACGTTATAACGATATACCATATAACGTAATACGTTATAACGTTATACCATATAACGTAATACGTTATAACGTTATACCATATAACGTAATACGTTATAACGTTATACCATATGACGTAATACGGTATAACGTTATACCATATGACGTAATACGTTATAACGTTATACCATATAACGTAGTACGTTATAACGTAATGCCATATAACGTAATACGTTATAACGTTATACCATATAACGTAATACGTTATAACGTTATACCATATAACGTAATACGTTATAACGTAATGCCATATAACGTAATTCGTTATAACGTTATACCATATAACGTAATACGTTATAACGTTATACCATATAACGTAATACGTTATAACGTAATACCATATAACGTAATACGTTATAGCGTTATACCATATAACGTAATACGTGATAACGTTATACCATATAACGTAATACGTTATAACGATATACCATATAACGTAGTACGTTATAACGTTATACCATATAACGTAATACGTGCTAACGTAATACCATATAACGTAATACGTTATAACGTTATACCATATAACGTAATACGTTATAACGTTATACCATATAACGTAATACGTTATAACGTTATACCATATAACGTAATACGTTAAAACGTAATACCATATAACGTAAAACGCCATTTCGTTATACCATATAACGTAATAAGGTATAACATTATACCATATAACGTAATACGTTATAACGATATACCATATAACGTAATACGTGATAATATAACACCATATAACGTAATACGTTATGACGTTATACCATATAACGTAATACGTTTTAACGTAATACCATATAACGTAATACGTTATAACGTAATACCATATAACGTAAAACGTCATTTCGTTATACCATATAACGTAATACGGTATAACGTTATACCATATAACGTAATACGTTATAACGATATACCATATAACGTAATACGTTATAACGTTATACCATATAACGTAATACGGTATAACGTTATACCATATAACGTAATACGTTATAACGATATACCATATAACGTAGTACGTTATAACGTTATACCATATAACGTAATACGTTATAATGTTATACCATATAACGTAATACGTTGTAATGTTATACCATATAACGTAATACGTTATAACGTAATGCCATATAACGTAATTCGTTATAACGTTATACCATATAACGTAATACGTTATAACGTTATACCATATAACGTAATACGTTATAACGTAATACCATATAACGCAATACGTTATAACGCTATACCATATAACGTAATACGTTAAAGCGTAATACCTTATAACGTAATACGTTATAACGTTATACCATATAACGTAAAACGTCATTTCGTTATACCATATAACGTAATACGTTATAACGTAATGCCATATAACGTAATACGTGATAACGTTATACCATATAACGTAATACGTTATAACGTAATACCATATAACGTAAAACGTCATTTCGTTATACCATATAACGTAATACGTTATAACGTAATACCATATAACGTAATACGTTATAACGTAATACCATATAACGTAAAACGTCATTTCGTTATACCATATAACGTAATACGGTATAACGTTATACCATATAACGTAATACGTTATAACGATATACCATATAACGTAATACGTTATAACGTTATACCATATAACGTAATACGTTATAACGTAATGCCATATAACGTAATACGTTATAACGTAATACCATATAACGTAAAACGTCATTTCGTTATACCATATAACGTAATACGTGATAACGTTATACCATATAACGTAATACGTTTAAACGTTATACCATATAACGTAATACGTTATAATGTTATACTATATAACGTAATACGTGATAACGTAATACCATATAACGTAATACGTTATAACGTTATACCATATAACGTAATACGTTATAACGTTATACCATATAACGTAATACGTTATAACGATATACCATATAACGTAGTACGTTATAACGTTATACCATATAACGTAATACGTTATAACGTTATACCATATAACGTAATACGTTATAACGTTATACCATATAACGTAATACGTTATAACGTAATGCCATATAACGTAATTCGTTATAACGTTATACCATATAACGTAATACGTTATAACGTTATACCATATAACGTAATACGTTATAACGTAATACCATATAACGTAATACGTTATAACGTAATACCATATAACGTAATACGTTATAACGTTATACCATATAACGTAATACGTGCTAACGTAATACCATATGACGTAATACGTTATAACGTTATACCATATAACGTAATACGTTATAACGTTATACCATATAACGTAATACGTTATAACGTAATACCATATAACGTAAAACGTCATTTCGTTATACCATATAACGTAATACGGTATAACGTTATACCATATAACGTAATACGTTATAAAGATATACCATGTAACGTAATACGTTATAGCGTTATACCATATAACGTAGTACGTTATAACGTTATACCATATAACGTAATACGTTATAAAGTTATACCATATAACGTAATACGTTATAACGATATACCATATAACGTAGTACGTTATAACGTTATACCATATAACGTAATACGTTATAAAGTTATACCATATAACGTAATACGTTATAACGTTATACCATATAACGTAATACGTTATAACGTAATGCCATATGACGTAATTCGTTATAACGCTATACCATATAACGTAATACGTTATAACGTTATACCATATAACGTAATACGTTATAACGTAATACCATATAACGTGATACGTTATAACGTTATACCATATAACGTAATACGTTAAAACGTAATACCATATAACGTAATACGTTATAACGTTATACCATATAACGTAAAACGTCATTTCGTTATACCATATAACGTAATACGTTATAACGTAATGCCATATGACGTAATTCGTTATAACGCTATACCATATAACGTAATACGTTATAACGTTATACCATATAACGTAATACGTTATAACGTAATACCATATAACGTAATACGTTATAACGTTATACCATATAACGTAATACGTTATAACGTTATACCATATAACGTAATACGTTATAACGTAATGCCATATGACGTAATTCGTTATAACGCTATACCATATAACGTAGTACGTTATAACGTTATACCATATAACGTAATACGTTATAAAGTTATACCATATAACGTAATACGTTATAACGATATACCATATAACGTAGTACGTTATAACGTTATACCATATAACGTAATACGTTATAAAGTTATACCATATAACGTAATACGTTATAACGTTATACCATATAACGTAATACGTTATAACGTAATACCATATGACGTAATTCGTTATAACGCTATACCATATAACGTAATACGTTATAACGTTATACCATATAACGTAATACGTTATAACGTAATACCATATAACGTAATACGTTATAACGTTATACCATATAACGTAATACGTTATAACGTTATACCATATAACGTAATACGTTATAACGTAATACCATATAACGTAATACGTTATAACGTTATACCATATAACGTAATACGGTATAACGTTATACCATATAACGTAATACGTTATAAAGTTATACCATATAACGTAATACGTTATAACGATATACCATATAACGTAGTACGTTATAACGTTATACCATATAACGTAATACGTTATAAAGTTATACCATATAACGTAATACGTTATAACGCTATACCATATAACGTAATACGTTATAACGTTATACCATATAACGTAATACGTTATAACGTTATACCATATAACGTAATACGTTAAAACGTAATACCATATAACGTAAAACGCCATTTCGTTATACCATATAACGTAATAAGGTATAACGTTATACCATATAACGTAATACGTTATAACGATATACCATATAACGTAATACGTGATAATATAACACCATATAACGTAATACGTTATGACGTTATACCATATAACGTAATACGTTTTAACGTAATACCATATAACGTAATACGTTATAACGTAATACCATATAACGTAAAACGTCATTTCGTTATACCATATAACGTAATACGGTATAACGTTATACCATATAACGTAATACGTTATAACGATATACCATATAACGTAATACGTTATAACGTTATACCATATAACGTAATACGGTATAACGTTATACCATATAACGTAATACGTTATAACGATATACCATATAACGTAGTACGTTATAACGTTATACCATATAACGTAATACGTTATAACGTTATACCATATGACGTAATACGGTATAACGTTATACCATATGACGTAATACGTTATAACGTTATACCATATAACGTAGTACGTTATAACGTAATGCCATATAACGTAATACGTTATAACGTTATACCATATAACGTAATACGTTATAACGTTATACCATATAACGTAATACGTTATAACGTAATGCCATATAACGTTATTCGTTATAACGTTATACCATATAACGTAATACGTTATAACGTTATACCATATAACGTAATACGTTATAACGTAATACCATATAACGTAATACGTTATAGCGTTATACCATATAACGTAATACGTGATAACGTTATACCATATAACGTAATACGTTATAACGATATACCATATAACGTAGTACGTTATAACGTTATACCATATAACGTAATACGTGCTAACGTAATACCATATAACGTAATACGTTATAACGTTATACCATATAACGTAATACGTTATAACGTTATACCATATAACGTAATACGTTATAACGTTATACCATATAACGTAATACGTTAAAACGTAATACCATATAACGTAAAACGCCATTTCGTTATACCATATAACGTAATAAGGTATAACATTATACCATATAACGTAATACGTTATAACGATATACCATATAACGTAATACGTGATAATATAACACCATATAACGTAATACGTTATGACGTTATACCATATAACGTAATACGTTTTAACGTAATACCATATAACGTAATACGTTATAACGTAATACCATATAACGTAAAACGTCATTTCGTTATACCATATAACGTAATACGGTATAACGTTATACCATATAACGTAATACGTTATAACGATATACCATATAACGTAATACGTTATAACGTTATACCATATAACGTAATACGGTATAACGTTATACCATATAACGTAATACGTTATAACGATATACCATATAACGTAGTACGTTATAACGTTATACCATATAACGTAATACGTTATAATGTTATACCATATAACGTAATACGTTGTAATGTTATACCATATAACGTAATACGTTATAACGTAATGCCATATAACGTAATTCGTTATAACGTTATACCATATAACGTAATACGTTATAACGTTATACCATATAACGTAATACGTTATAACGTAATACCATATAACGCAATACGTTATAACGCTATACCATATAACGTAATACGTTAAAGCGTAATACCTTATAACGTAATACGTTATAACGTTATACCATATAACGTAAAACGTCATTTCGTTATACCATATAACGTAATACGTTATAACGTAATGCCATATAACGTAATACGTGATAACGTTATACCATATAACGTAATACGTTATAACGTAATACCATATAACGTAAAACGTCATTTCGTTATACCATATAACGTAATACGTTATAACGTAATACCATATAACGTAATACGTTATAACGTAATACCATATAACGTAAAACGTCATTTCGTTATACCATATAACGTAATACGGTATAACGTTATACCATATAACGTAATACGTTATAACGATATACCATATAACGTAATACGTTATAACGTTATACCATATAACGTAATACGTTATAACGTAATGCCATATAACGTAATACGTTATAACGTAATACCATATAACGTAAAACGTCATTTCGTTATACCATATAACGTAATACGTGATAACGTTATACCATATAACGTAATACGTTTAAACGTTATACCATATAACGTAATACGTTATAATGTTATACTATATAACGTAATACGTGATAACGTAATACCATATAACGTAATACGTTATAACGTTATACCATATAACGTAATACGTTATAACGTTATACCATATAACGTAATACGTTATAACGATATACCATATAACGTAGTACGTTATAACGTTATACCATATAACGTAATACGTTATAACGTTATACCATATAACGTAATACGTTATAACGTTATACCATATAACGTAATACGTTATAACGTAATGCCATATAACGTAATTCGTTATAACGTTATACCATATAACGTAATACGTTATAACGTTATACCATATAACGTAATACGTTATAACGTAATACCATATAACGTAATACGTTATAACGTAATACCATATAACGTAATACGTTATAACGTTATACCATATAACGTAATACGTGCTAACGTAATACCATATGACGTAATACGTTATAACGTTATACCATATAACGTAATACGTTATAACGTTATACCATATAACGTAATACGTTATAACGTAATACCATATAACGTAAAACGTCATTTCGTTATACCATATAACGTAATACGGTATAACGTTATACCATATAACGTAATACGTTATAAAGATATACCATGTAACGTAATACGTTATAGCGTTATACCATATAACGTAGTACGTTATAACGTTATACCATATAACGTAATACGTTATAAAGTTATACCATATAACGTAATACGTTATAACGATATACCATATAACGTAGTACGTTATAACGTTATACCATATAACGTAATACGTTATAAAGTTATACCATATAACGTAATACGTTATAACGTTATACCATATAACGTAATACGTTATAACGTAATGCCATATGACGTAATTCGTTATAACGCTATACCATATAACGTAATACGTTATAACGTTATACCATATAACGTAATACGTTATAACGTAATACCATATAACGTGATACGTTATAACGTTATACCATATAACGTAATACGTTAAAACGTAATACCATATAACGTAATACGTTATAACGTTATACCATATAACGTAAAACGTCATTTCGTTATACCATATAACGTAATACGTTATAACGTAATGCCATATGACGTAATTCGTTATAACGCTATACCATATAACGTAATACGTTATAACGTTATACCATATAACGTAATACGTTATAACGTAATACCATATAACGTAATACGTTATAACGTTATACCATATAACGTAATACGTTATAACGTTATACCATATAACGTAATACGTTATAACGTAATGCCATATGACGTAATTCGTTATAACGCTATACCATATAACGTAGTACGTTATAACGTTATACCATATAACGTAATACGTTATAAAGTTATACCATATAACGTAATACGTTATAACGATATACCATATAACGTAGTACGTTATAACGTTATACCATATAACGTAATACGTTATAAAGTTATACCATATAACGTAATACGTTATAACGTTATACCATATAACGTAATACGTTATAACGTAATACCATATGACGTAATTCGTTATAACGCTATACCATATAACGTAATACGTTATAACGTTATACCATATAACGTAATACGTTATAACGTAATACCATATAACGTAATACGTTATAACGTTATACCATATAACGTAATACGTTATAACGTTATACCATATAACGTAATACGTTATAACGTAATACCATATAACGTAATACGTTATAACGTTATACCATATAACGTAATACGGTATAACGTTATACCATATAACGTAATACGTTATAAAGTTATACCATATAACGTAATACGTTATAACGATATACCATATAACGTAGTACGTTATAACGTTATACCATATAACGTAATACGTTATAAAGTTATACCATATAACGTAATACGTTATAACGTTATACCATATAACGTAATACGTTATAACGTTATACCATATAACGTAATACGTTATAACGTTATACCATATAACGTAATACGTTAAAACGTAATACCATATAACGTAAAACGCCATTTCGTTATACCATATAACGTAATAAGGTATAACGTTATACCATATAACGTAATACGTTATAACGATATACCATATAACGTAATACGTGATAATATAACACCATATAACGTAATACGTTATGACGTTATACCATATAACGTAATACGTTTTAACGTAATACCATATAACGTAATACGTTATAACGTAATACCATATAACGTAAAACGTCATTTCGTTATACCATATAACGTAATACGGTATAACGTTATACCATATAACGTAATACGTTATAACGATATACCATATAACGTAATACGTTATAACGTTATACCATATAACGTAATACGGTATAACGTTATACCATATAACGTAATACGTTATAACGATATACCATATAACGTAGTACGTTATAACGTTATACCATATAACGTAATACGTTATAATGTTATACCATATAACGTAATACGTTGTAATGTTATACCATATAACGTAATACGTTATAACGTAATGCCATATAACGTAATTCGTTATAACGTTATACCATATAACGTAATACGTTATAACGTTATACCATATAACGTAATACGTTATAACGTAATACCATATAACGCAATACGTTATAACGCTATACCATATAACGTAATACGTTAAAGCGTAATACCTTATAACGTAATACGTTATAACGTTATACCATATAACGTAAAACGTCATTTCGTTATACCATATAACGTAATACGTTATAACGTAATGCCATATAACGTAATACGTGATAACGTTATACCATATAACGTAATACGTTATAACGTAATACCATATAACGTAAAACGTCATTTCGTTATACCATATAACGTAATACGTTATAACGTAATACCATATAACGTAATACGTTATAACGTAATACCATATAACGTAAAACGTCATTTCGTTATACCATATAACGTAATACGGTATAACGTTATACCATATAACGTAATACGTTATAACGATATACCATATAACGTAATACGTTATAACGTTATACCATATAACGTAATACGTTATAACGTAATGCCATATAACGTAATACGTTATAACGTAATACCATATAACGTAAAACGTCATTTCGTTATACCATATAACGTAATACGTGATAACGTTATACCATATAACGTAATACGTTTAAACGTTATACCATATAACGTAATACGTTATAATGTTATACTATATAACGTAATACGTGATAACGTAATACCATATAACGTAATACGTTATAACGTTATACCATATAACGTAATACGTTATAACGTTATACCATATAACGTAATACGTTATAACGATATACCATATAACGTAGTACGTTATAACGTTATACCATATAACGTAATACGTTATAACGTTATACCATATAACGTAATACGTTATAACGTTATACCATATAACGTAATACGTTATAACGTAATGCCATATAACGTAATTCGTTATAACGTTATACCATATAACGTAATACGTTATAACGTTATACCATATAACGTAATACGTTATAACGTAATACCATATAACGTAATACGTTATAACGTAATACCATATA
This sequence comes from Bombus vancouverensis nearcticus, assembly GCF_051014615.1. NCBI lineage: Eukaryota > Metazoa > Arthropoda > Insecta > Hymenoptera > Apidae > Bombus > Bombus vancouverensis. The sequence continues at coordinate 3,865,399 of NC_134924.1, forward strand.
ACGTAATACGTTATAACGTTATACCATATAACGTAATACGTGCTAACGTAATACCATATGACGTAATACGTTATAACGTTATACCATATAACGTAATACGTTATAACGTTATACCATATAACGTAATACGTTATAACGTAATACCATATAACGTAAAACGTCATTTCGTTATACCATATAACGTAATACGGTATAACGTTATACCATATAACGTAATACGTTATAAAGATATACCATGTAACGTAATACGTTATAGCGTTATACCATATAACGTAGTACGTTATAACGTTATACCATATAACGTAATACGTTATAAAGTTATACCATATAACGTAATACGTTATAACGATATACCATATAACGTAGTACGTTATAACGTTATACCATATAACGTAATACGTTATAAAGTTATACCATATAACGTAATACGTTATAACGTTATACCATATAACGTAATACGTTATAACGTAATGCCATATGACGTAATTCGTTATAACGCTATACCATATAACGTAATACGTTATAACGTTATACCATATAACGTAATACGTTATAACGTAATACCATATAACGTGATACGTTATAACGTTATACCATATAACGTAATACGTTAAAACGTAATACCATATAACGTAATACGTTATAACGTTATACCATATAACGTAAAACGTCATTTCGTTATACCATATAACGTAATACGTTATAACGTAATGCCATATGACGTAATTCGTTATAACGCTATACCATATAACGTAATACGTTATAACGTTATACCATATAACGTAATACGTTATAACGTAATACCATATAACGTAATACGTTATAACGTTATACCATATAACGTAATACGTTATAACGTTATACCATATAACGTAATACGTTATAACGTAATGCCATATGACGTAATTCGTTATAACGCTATACCATATAACGTAGTACGTTATAACGTTATACCATATAACGTAATACGTTATAAAGTTATACCATATAACGTAATACGTTATAACGATATACCATATAACGTAGTACGTTATAACGTTATACCATATAACGTAATACGTTATAAAGTTATACCATATAACGTAATACGTTATAACGTTATACCATATAACGTAATACGTTATAACGTAATACCATATGACGTAATTCGTTATAACGCTATACCATATAACGTAATACGTTATAACGTTATACCATATAACGTAATACGTTATAACGTAATACCATATAACGTAATACGTTATAACGTTATACCATATAACGTAATACGGTATAACGTTCTACCATATAACGTAATACGTTATAACGATATACCATATAACGTAGTACGTTATAACGTTATACCATATAACGTAATACGTTATAATGTTATACCATATAACGTAATACGTTGTAATGTTATACCATATAACGTAATACGTTATAACGTAATGCCATATAACGTAATTCGTTATAACGTTATACCATATAACGTAATACGTTATAACGTTATACCATATAACGTAATACGTTATAACGTAATACCATATAACGCAATACGTTATAACGCTATACCATATAACGTAATACGTTAAAGCGTAATACCTTATAACGTAATACGTTATAACGTTATACCATATAACGTAAAACGTCATTTCGTTATACCATATAACGTAATACGTTATAACGTAATGCCATATAACGTAATACGTGATAACGTTATACCATATAACGTAATACGTTATAACGTAATACCATATAACGTAAAACGTCATTTCGTTATACCATATAACGTAATACGTTATAACGTAATACCATATAACGTAATACGTTATAACGTAATACCATATAACGTAAAACGTCATTTCGTTATACCATATAACGTAATACGGTATAACGTTATACCATATAACGTAATACGTTATAACGATATACCATATAACGTAATACGTTATAACGTTATACCATATAACGTAATACGTTATAACGTAATGCCATATAACGTAATACGTTATAACGTAATACCATATAACGTAAAACGTCATTTCGTTATACCATATAACGTAATACGTGATAACGTTATACCATATAACGTAATACGTTTAAACGTTATACCATATAACGTAATACGTTATAATGTTATACTATATAACGTAATACGTGATAACGTAATACCATATAACGTAATACGTTATAACGTTATACCATATAACGTAATACGTTATAACGTTATACCATATAACGTAATACGTTATAACGATATACCATATAACGTAGTACGTTATAACGTTATACCATATAACGTAATACGTTATAACGTTATACCATATAACGTAATACGTTATAACGTTATACCATATAACGTAATACGTTATAACGTAATGCCATATAACGTAATTCGTTATAACGTTATACCATATAACGTAATACGTTATAACGTTATACCATATAACGTAATACGTTATAACGTAATACCATATAACGTAATACGTTATAACGTTATACCATATAACGTAATACGTGATAAGTTATACCATATAACGTAATACGTTAAAACGTTATACCATATAACGTAATACGTTATAACGTTATACCATATAACGTAATACGTGCTAACGTAATTCCATATGACGTAATACGTTATAACGTTATACCATATAACGTAATACGTTATAACGTTATACCATATAACGTAATACGTTATAACGTAATACCATATAACGTAAAACGTCATTTCGTTATACCATATAACGTAATACGGTATAACGTTATACCATATAACGTAATACGTTATAAAGATATACCATGTAACGTAATACGTTATAGCGTTATACCATATAACGTAGTACGTTATAACGTTATACCATATAACGTAATACGTTATAAAGTTATACCATATAACGTAATACGTTATAACGATATACCATATAACGTAGTACGTTATAACGTTATACCATATAACGTAATACGTTATAAAGTTATACCATATAACGTAATACGTTATAACGTTATACCATATAACGTAATACGTTATAACGTAATGCCATATGACGTAATTCGTTATAACGCTATACCATATAACGTAATACGTTATAACGTTATACCATATAACGTAATACGTTATAACGTAATACCATATAACGTGATACGTTATAACGTTATACCATATAACGTAATACGTTAAAACGTAATACCATATAACGTAATACGTTATAACGTTATACCATATAACGTAAAACGTCATTTCGTTATACCATATAACGTAATACGTTATAACGTAATGCCATATAACGTAATACGTGATACCGTTATACCATATAACGTAATACGTTATAACGTAATACCATATAACGTAAAACGTCATTTCGTTATACCATATAACGTAATACGTGATAACGTTATACCATATAACGTAATACGTTTAAACGTTATACCATATAACGTAATACGTTATAACGTTATACCATATAACGTAAAACGTGATAACGTAATACCATATAACGTAATACGTTATGACGTAATACCATATAACGTAATACGTTATAACGTAATACCATATAACGTAAAACGTCATTTCGTTATACCATATAACGTAATATGTGAAAACGTTATACCATATAACGTAATACGTTATAACGATATACCATATATCGTAATACGTTATAACGTTATACCATATAACGTAATACGTTATAACGTTATACCATATAACGTATTACGTTAGAACGTTATACCATATAACGTAATACGGTATAACGTTATACCATATAACGTAATACGTTATAACGATATACCATATAACGTAGTACGTTATAACGTTATACCATATAACGTAATACGTTATAAAGTTATACCATATAACGTAATACGTTATAACGTTATACCATATATCGTAATACGTTATAACGTAATGCCATATGACGTAATTCGTTATAACGTTATACCATATAACGTAATACGTTATAACGTTATACCATATAACGTAATACGTTATAACGTAATACCATATAACGTAATACGTTATAACGTTATACCATATAACGTAATACGTTAAAACGTAATACCATATAACGTAATACGTTATAACGTTATACCATATAACGTAAAACGTCATTTCGTTATACCATATAACGTAATACGTTATAACGTAATGCCATATAACGTAATACGTGATACCGTTATACCATATAACGTAATACGTTATAACGAAATACCATATAACGTAAAACGTCATTTCGTTATACCATATAACGTAATACGTGATAACGTTATACCATATAACGTAATACGTTTAAACGTTATACCATATAACGTAATACGTTATAATGTTATACCATATAACGTAATACGTGATAACGTAATACCATATAACGTAAAACGTTATAACGTTATACCATATAACGTAATACGTTATAACGTTATACCATATAACGTAATACGTTATAACGATATACCATATAACGTAGTACGTTATAACGTTATACCATATAACGTAATACGTTATAACGTTATACCATATAACGTAATACGTTAAAACGTTATACCATATAACGTAATACGTTATAACGTTATACCATATAACGTAATACGTGCTAACGTAATACCATATAACGTAATTCGTTATAACGTTATACCATATAACGTAATACGTTATAACGTTATACCATATAACGTAATACGTTATAACGTAATACCATATAACGTAAAACGTCATTTCGTTATACCATATAACGTAATACGGTATAACGTTATACCATATAACGTAATACGTTATAACGATATACCATATAACGTAATACGTTATAGCGTTATACCATATAACGTAGTACGTTATAACGTTATACCATATAACGTAATACGTTATAAAGTTATACCATATAACGTAATACGTTATAACGTTATACCATATAACGTAATACGTTATAACGTAATGCCATATGACGTAATTCGTTATAACGCTATACCATATAACGTAATACGTTATAGCGTTATACCATATAACGTAATACGTTATAACGTAATACCATATAACGTAATACGTTATAACGATATACCATATAACGTAATACGTTATAACGTTATACCATATAACGTAATACGTTATAACGTTATACCATATAACGTAATACGTTATAACGTTATACCATATGACGTAATACGGTATAACGTTATACCATATGACGTAATACGTTATAACGTTATACCATATAACGTAGTACGTTATAACGTAATGCCATATAACGTAATACGTTATAACGTTATACCATATAACGTAATACGTTATAACGTTATACCATATAACGTAATACGTTATAACGTAATGCCATATAACGTAATTCGTTATAACGTTATACCATATAACGTAATACGTTATAACGTTATACCATATAACGTAATACGTTATAACGTAATACCATATAACGTAATACGTTATAGCGTTATACCATATAACGTAATACATGATAACGTTATACCATATAACGTAATACGTTATAACGATATACCATATAACGTAGTACGTTATAACGTTATACCATATAACGTAATACGTGCTAACGTAATACCATATAACGTAATACGTTATAACGTTATACCATATAACGTAATACGTTATAACGTTATACCATATAACGTAATACGTTATAACGTTATACCATATAACGTAATACGTTATAACGTTATACCATATAACGTAATACGTTATAACGTAATGCCATATAACGTAATTCGTTATAACGTTATACCATATAACGTAATACGTTATAACGTTATACCATATAACGTAATACGTTATAACGTAATGCCATATAACGTAATTCGTTATAACGTTATACCATATAACGTAATACGTTATAACGTTATACCATATAACGTAATACGTTATAACGTAATACCATATAACGTAATACGTTATAGCGTTATACCATATAACGTAATACGTGATAACGTTATACCATATAACGTAATACGTTATAACGATATACCATATAACGTAGTACGTTATAACGTTATACCATATAACGTAATACGTGCTAACGTAATACCATATAACGTAATACGTTATAACGTTATACCATATAACGTAATACGTTATAACGTTATACCATATAACGTAATACGTTATAACGTTATACCATATAACGTAATACGTTAAAACGTAATACCATATAACGTAAAACGCCATTTCGTTATACCATATAACGTAAGAAGGTATAACGTTATACCATATAACGTAATACGTTATAACGATATACCATATAACGTAATACGTGATAACATAACACCATATAACGTAATACGTTATGACGTTATACCATATAACGTAATACGTTTTAACGTAATACCATATAACGTAATACGTTATAACGTAATACCATATAACGTAAAACGTCATTTCGTTATACCATATAACGTAATACGGTATAACGTTATACCATATAACGTAATACGTTATAACGATATACCATATAACGTAATACGTTATAACGCTATACCATATAACGTAATACGGTATAACGTTATACCATATAACGTAATACGTTATAACGATATACCATATAACGTAGTACGTTATAACGTTATACCATATAACGTAATACGTTATAATGTTATACCATATAACGTAATACGTTGTAATGTTATACCATATAACGTAATACGTTATAACGTTATACCATATAACGTAATACGTTATAACGTAATGCCATATAACGTAATTCGTTATAACGTTATACCATATAACGTAATACGTTATAACGTTATACCATATAACGTAATACGTTATAACGTAATACCATATAACGTAATACGTTATAACGTTATACCATATAACGTAATACGTGATAAGTTATACCATATAACGTAATACGTTAAAACGTTATACCATATAACGTAATACGTTATAACGTTATACCATATAACGTAATACGTGCTAACGTAATACCATATGACGTAATACGTTATAACGTTATACCATATAACGTAATACGTTATAACGTTATACCATATAACGTAATACGTTATAACGTAATACCATATAACGTAAAACGTCATTTCGTTATACCATATAACGTAATACGGTATAACGTTATACCATATAACGTAATACGTTATAACGATATACCATATAACGTAATACGTTATAGCGTTATACCATATAACGTAGTACGTTATAACGTTATACCATATAACGTAATACGTTATAAAGTTATACCATATAACGTAATACGTTATAACGATATACCATATAACGTAGTACGTTATAACGTTATACCATATAACGTAATACGTTATAAAGTTATACCATATAACGTAATACGTTATAACGTTATACCATATAACGTAATACGTTATAACGTAATGCCATATGACGTAATTCGTTATAACGCTATACCATATAACGTAATACGTTATAACGTTATACCATATAACGTAATACGTTATAACGTAATACCATATAACGTGATACGTTATAACGTTATACCATATAACGTAATACGTTAAAACGTAATACCATATAACGTAATACGTTATAACGTTATACCATATAACGTAAAACGTCATTTGGTTATACCATATAACGTAATACGTTATAACGTAATGCCATATAACGTAATACGTGATACCGTTATACCATATAACGTAATACGTTATAACGTAATGCCATATAACGTAATACGTGATACCGTTATACCATATAACGTAATACGTTATAACGTAATACCATATAACGTAAAACGTCATTTCGTTATACCATATAACGTAAAACGTCATTTCGTTATACCATATAACGTAATACGTTATAACGTAATGCCATATAACGTAATACGTGATACCGTTATACCATATAACGTAATACGTTATAACGAAATACCATATAACGTAAAACGTCATTTCGTTATACCATATAACGTAATACGTTATAACGTAATGCCATATAACGTAATTCGTTATAACGTTATACCATATAACGTAATACGTTATAACGTTATACCATATAACGTAATACGTTATAACGTAATACCATATAACGTAATACGTTATAACGTTATACCATATAACGTAATACGTGATAAGTTATACCATATAACGTAATACGTTGAAACGTTATACCATATAACGTAATACGTTATAACGTTATACCATATAACGTAATACGTGCTAACGTAATACCATATAACGTAATACGTTATAACGTTATACCATATAACGTAATACGTTATAACGTTATACCATATAACGTAATACGTTATAACGTAATACCATATAACGTAAAACGTCATTTCGTTATACCATATAACGTAATACGGTATAACGTTATACCATATAACGTAATACGTTATAACGATATACCATATAACGTAATACGTTATAGCGTTATACCATATAACGTAGTACGTTATAACGTTATACCATATAACGTAATACGTTATAAAGTTATACCATATAACGTAATACGTTATAACGTTATACCATATAACGTAATACGTTATAACGTAATGCCATATGACGTAATTCGTTATAACGCTATACCATATAACGTAATACGTTATAGCGTTATACCATATAACGTAATACGTTATAACGTAATACCATATAACGTAATACGTTATAACGATATACCATATAACGTAATACGTTATAACGTTATACCATATAACGTAATACGTTATAACGTTATACCATATAACGTAATACGTTATAACGTTATACCATATGACGTAATACGGTATAACGTTATACCATATGACGTAATACGTTATAACGTTATACCATATAACGTAGTACGTTATAACGTAATGCCATATAACGTAATACGTTATAACGTTATACCATATAACGTAATACGTTATAACGTTATACCATATAACGTAATACGTTATAACGTAATGCCATATAACGTAATTCGTTATAACGTTATACCATATAACGTAATACGTTATAACGTTATACCATATAACGTAATACGTTATAACGTAATACCATATAACGTAATACGTTATAGCGTTATACCATATAACGTAATACGTGATAACGTTATACCATATAACGTAATACGTTAAAACGTTATACCATATAACGTAATACGTTATAACGTTATACCATATAACGTAATACGTGCTAACGTAATACCATATAACGTAATACGTTATAACGTTATACCATATAACGTAATACGTTATAACGTTATACCATATAACGTAATACGTTGTAATGTTATACCATATAACGTAATACGTTATAACGTAATGCCATATAACGTAATTCGTTATAACGTTATACCATATAACGTAATACGTTATAACGTTATACCATATAACGTAATACGTTAAAACGTAATACCATATAACGTAAAACGCCATTTCGTTATACCATATAACGTAATAAGGTATAACGTTATACCATATAACGTAATACGTTATAACGATATACCATATAACGTAATACGTGATAACATAACACCATATAACGTAATACGTTATGACGTTATACCATATAACGTAATACGTTTTAACGTAATACCATATAACGTAATACGTTATAACGTAATACCATATAACGTAAAACGTCATTTCGTTATACCATATAACGTAATACGGTATAACGTTATACCATATAACGTAATACGTTATAACGATATACCATATAACGTAATACGTTATAACGTTATAGCATATAACGTAATACGGTATAACGTTATACCATATAACGTAATACGTTATAACGATATACCATATAACGTAGTACGTTATAACGTTATACCATATAACGTAATACGTTATAATGTTATACCATATAACGTAATACGTTGTAATGTTATACCATATAACGTAATACGTTATAACGTAATGCCATATAACGTAATTCGTTATAACGTTATACCATATAACGTAATACGTTATAACGTTATACCATATAACGTAATACGTTATAACGTAATACCATATAACGCAATACGTTATAACGCTATACCATATAACGTAATACGTTAAAGCGTAATACCTTATAACGTAATACGTTATAACGTTATACCATATAACGTAAAACGTCATTTCGTTATACCATATAACGTAATACGTTGTAACGTAATGCCATATAACGTAATACGTGATAACGTTATACCATATAACGTAATACGTTATAACGTAATACCATATAACGTAAAACGTCATTTCGTTATACCATATAACGTAATACGTTATAACGTAATACCATATAACGTAATACGTTATAACGTAATACCATATAACGTAAAACGTCATTTCGTTATACCATATAACGTAATACGGTATAACGTTATACCATATAACGTAATACGTTATAACGATATACCATATAACGTAATACGTTATAACGTTATACCATATAACGTAATACGTTATAACGTAATGCCATATAACGTAATACGTGATAACGTAATGCCATATAACGTAATACGTTATAACGTTATACCATATAACGTAATACGTTATAACGTAATACCATATAACGTAATACGTTATAACGTTATACCATATAACATAATACGTGATAACGTTATACCATATAACGTAATACGTTAAAACGTTATACCATATAACGTAATACGTTATAACGTTATACCATATAACGTAATACGTGCTAACGTAATACCATATAACGTAATACGTTAAAACGTTATACCATATAACGTAATACGTTATAACGTTATACCATATAACGTAATACGTGCTAACGTAATACCATATAACGTAATACGTTATAACGATATACCATATAACGTAGTACGTTATAACGTTATACCATATAACGTAATACGTTATAACGTTATACCATATAACGTAATACGTGATAACGTTATACCATATAACGTAATACGTTAAAACGTTATACCATATAACGTAATACGTTATAACGTTATACCATATAACGTAATACGTGCTAACGTAATACCATATAACGTAATACGTTATAACGTTATACCATATAACGTAATACGTTATAACGTTATACCATATAACGTATACGTTATAACGTTATACCATATAACGTAATACGTTAAAACGTTATATCACATAACGTAATACGTTATAACGTAATACCATATAACGTAATACGTTATAACGTAATACCATATAACGTAAAACGTCATTTCGTTATACCATATAACGTAATACGGTATAACGTTATACCATATAACGTAATACGTTATAACGATATACCATATAACGTAATACGTTATAACGTTATACCATATAACGTAATACGTGATAACGTAATACCATATAACGTAATACGTTATGACGTTATACCATATAACGTAATACGTTATAACGTAATACCATATAACGTAATACGTTATAACGTAATACCATATAACGTAAAACGTCATTTCGTTATACCATATAACGTAATACGGTATAACGTTATACCATATAACGTAATACGTTATAACGATATACCATATAACGTAATACGTTATAACGTTATACCATATAACGTAATACGGTATAACGTTATACCATATAACGTAATACGTTATAACGATATACCATATAACGTAATACGTTATAACGTTATACCATATGACGTAATACGTTATAACGTTATACCATATAACGTATTACGTTAGAACGTTATACCATATAACGTAATACGGTATAACGTTATACCATATAACGTAATACGTTATAACGATATACCATATAACGTAGTACGTTATAACGTTATACCATATAACGTAATACGTTATAACGTAATGCCATATGACGTAATTGGTTATAACGCTATACCATATAACGTAATACGTTATAACGTTATACCATATAACGTAATACGTTATAACGTAATACCATATAACGTAATACGTTATAACGTTATACCATATAACGTAATACGTTAAAACGTAATACCATATAACGTAATACGTTATAACGTTATACCATATAACGTAAAACGTCATTTCGTTATACCATATAACGTAATACGCTATAACGTAATGCCATATAACGTAATACGTGATACCGTTATACCATATAACGTAATACGTTATAACGTAATACCATATAACGTAAAACGTCATTTCGTTATACCATATAACGTAATACGTGATAACGTTATACCATATAACGTAATACGTTTAAACGTTATACCATATAACGTAATACGTTATAACGTTATACCATATAACGTAATACGTGATAACGTAATACCATATAACGTAATACGTTATGACGTAATACCATATAACGTAATACGTTATAACGTAATACCATATAACGTAAAACGTCATTTCGTTATACCATATAACGTAATACGTGATAACGTTATACCATATAACGTAATACGTTATAACGATATACCATATAACGTAATACGTTATAACGTTATACCATATAACGTAATACGTTATAACGTTATACCATATAACGTATTACGTTAGAACGTTATACCATATAACGTAATACGGTATAACGTTATACCATATAACGTAGTACGTTATAACGTTATACCATATAACGTAATACGTTATAAAGTTATATCATATAACGTAATACGTTATAACGTTATAGCATATATCGTAATACGTTATAACGTAATGCCATATGACGTAATTCGTTATAACGTTATACCATATAACGTAATACGTTATAACGTTATACCATATAACGTAATACGTTATAACGTAATACCATATAACGTAATACGTTATAACGTTATACCATATAACGTAATACGTTAAAACGTAATACCATATAACGTAATACGTTATAACGTTATACCATATAACGTAAAACGTCATTTCGTTATACCATATAACGTAATACGTTATAACGTAATGCCATATAACGTAATACGTGATACCGTTATACCATATAACGTAATACGTTATAACGTAATACCATATAACGTAAAACGTCATTTCGTTATACCATATAACGTAATACGTGATAACGTTATACCATATAACGTAATACGTTTAAACGTTATACCATATAACGTAATACGTTATAACGTTATACCATATAACGTAATACGTGATAACGTAATACCATATAACGTAATACGTTATAACGTTATACCATATAACGTAATACGTTATAACGTTATACCATATAACGTAATATGTTATAACGATATACCATTTAACGTAGTACGTTATAACGTTATACCATATAACGTAATACGTTATAACGTTATACCATATAACGTAATACGTTATAACGTTATACCATATAACGTAATACGTTATAACGTAATGCCATATAACGTAATTCGTTATAACGTTATACCATATAACGTAATACGCTATAACGTTATACCATATAACGTAATACGTTATAACGTAATACCATATAACGTAATACGTTATAACGTAATACCATATAACGTAATACGTTATAACGTTATACCATATAACGTAATACGTGATAAGTTATACCATATAACGTAATACGTTAAAACGTTATACCATATAACGTAATACGTTATAATGTTATACCATATAACGTAATACGTGCTAACGTAATACCATATAACGTAATACGTTATAACGTTATACCATATAACGTAATACGTTATAACGTTATACCATATAACGTAATATGTTATAACGATATACCATATAACGTAGTACGTTATAACGTTATACCATATAACGTAATACGTTATAACGTTATACCATATAACGTAATACGCTATAACGTTATACCATATAACGTAATACGTTATAACGTAATACCATATAACGTAATACGTTATAACGTTATACCATATAACGTAATACGTTATAACGTTATACCATATAACGTAATATGTTACAACGATATACCATATAACGTAATACGTTATAACGTTATACCATATAACGTAATACGTTATAACGTTATACCATATAACGTAATACGTTATAACGTAATGCCATATAACGTAATACGTTATAACGTTATACCATATAACGTAATACGTTATAACGTTATACCATATAACGTAATACGTTATAACGTTATACCATATAACGTAATACGTTATAACGTTATACCATATAACGTAATACGTTATAACGTAATGCCATATAACGTAATTCGTTATAACGTTATACCATATAACGTAATACGCTATAACGTTATACCATATAACGTAATACGTTATAACGTAATACCATATAACGTAATACGTTATAACGTAATACCATATAACGTAATACGTTATAACGTTATACCATATAACGTAATACGTTATAACGTAATACCATATAACGTAATACGTTAAAACGTTATACCATATAACGTAATACGTTTAAACGTTATACCATATAACGTAATACGTTAAAACGTTATACCATATAACGTAATACGTTTAAACGTTATACCATATAACGTAATACGTTATAACGTTATACCATATAACGTAATACGTGATAACGTAATACCATATAACGTAATACGTTATAACGTAATGCCATATAACGTAATTCGTTATAACGTTATACCATATAACGTAATACGCTATAACGTTATACCATATAACGTAATACGTTATAACGTAATACCATATAACGTAATACGTTATAACGTTATACCATATAACGTAATACGTTAAAACGTAATACCATATAACGTAATACGTTATAACGTTATACCATATAACGTAGTACGTTATAACGTTATACCATATAACGTAATACGTTATAACGTAATGCCATATGACGTAATTGGTTATAACGCTATACCATATAACGTAATACGTTATAACGTTATACCATATAACGTAATACGTTATAACGTAATACCATATAACGTAATACGTTATAACGTTATACCATATAACGTAATACGTTAAAACGTAATACCATATAACGTAATACGTTATAACGTTATACCATATAACGTAATACGTGATAACGTAATACCATATAACGTAATACGTTATAACGTAATGCCATATAACGTAATTCGTTATAACGTTATACCATATAACGTAATACGCTATAGCGTTATACCATATAACGTAATACGTTATAACGTAATACCATATAACGTAATACGTTATAACGTTATACCATATAACGTAATACGTTAAAACGTAATACCATATAACGTAATACGTTATAACGTTATACCATATAACGTAAAACGTCATTTCGTTATACCATATAACGTAATACGTTATAACGTAATGCCATATAACGTAATACGTGATACCGTTATACCATATAACGTAATACGTTATAACGTAATACCATATAACGTAAAACGTCATTTCGTTATACCATATAACGTAATACGTGATAACGTTATACCATATAACGTAATACGTTTAAACGTTATACCATATAACGTAATACGTTATAACGTTATACCATATAACGTAATACGTGATAACGTAATACCATATAACGTAATACGTTATGACGTAATACCATATAACGTAATACGTTATAACGTAATACCATATAACGTAAAACGTTATAACGTTATACCATATAACGTAATACGTGATAACGTTATACCATATAACGTAATACGTTAAAACGTTATACCATATAACGTAATACGTTATAACGTTATACCATATAACGTAATACGTTATAACGTTATACCATATAACGTAATACGTTAAAACGTAATACCATATAACGTAAAACGCCATTTCGTTATACCATATAACGTAATAAGGTATAACGTTATACCATATAACGTAATACGTTATAACGATATACCATATAACGTAATACGTGATAACATAACACCACATAACGTAATACGTTATGACGTTATACCATATAACGTAATACGTTTTAACGTAATACCATATAACGTAATACGTTATAACGTAATACCATATAACGTAAAACGTCATTTCGTTATACCATATAACGTAATACGGTATAACGTTATACCATATAACGTAATACGTTATAACGATATACCATATAACGTAATACGTTATAACGTTATACCATATAACGTAATACGGTATAACGTTATACCATATAACGTAATACGTTATAACGATATACCATATAACGTAGTACGTTATAACGTTATACCATATAACGTAATACGTTATAATGTTATACCATATAACGTAATACGTTGTAATGTTATACCATATAACGTAATACGTTATAACGTAATGCCATATAACGTAATTCGTTATAACGTTATACCATATAACGTAATACGTTATAACGTTATACCATATAACGTAATACGTTATAACGTAATGCCATATAACGTAATACGTTATAACGCTATACCATATAACGTAATACGTTAAAGCGTAATACCATATAACGTAATACGTTATAACGTTATACCATATAACGTAAAACGTCATTTCGTTATACCATATAACGTAATACGTTATAACGTAATGCCATATAACGTAATACGTGATAACGTTATACCATATAACGTAATACGTTATAACGTAATACCATATAACGTAAAACGTCATTTCGTTATACCATATAACGTAATACGTTATAACGTAATACCATATAACGTAATACGTTATAACGTAATACCATATAACGTAAAACGTCATTTCGTTATACCATATAACGTAATACGGTATAACGTTATACCATATAACGTAATACGTTATAACGATATACCATATAACGTAATACGTTATAACGTTATACCATATAACGTAATACGTTATAACGTAATGCCATATAACGTAATACGTGATAACGTTATACCATATAACGTAATACGTTATAACGTAATACCATATAACGTGAAACGTCATTTCGTTATACCATATAACGTAATACGGTATAACGTTATACCATATAACGTAATACGTTATAACGATATACCATATAACGTAATACGTTATAACGTTATACCATATAACGTAATACGTTATAACGTTATACCATATAACGTAATACGTTATAACGTTATACCATATAACGTAATACGGTATAACGTTATACCATATAACGTAATACGTTATAACGTTATACCATATAACGTAGTACGTTATAACGTAATGCCATATAACGTAATACGTTATAACGTTATACCATATAACGTAATACGTTATAACGTAATACCATATAACGTAATACGTTATAACGTTATACCATATAACATAATACGTGATAACGTTATACCATATAACGTAATACGTTAAAACGTTATACCATATAACGTAATACGTTATAACGTTATACCATATAACGTAATACGTGCTAACGTAATACCATATAACGTAATACGTTATAACGTTATACCATATAACGTAATACGTTATAACGTTATACCATATAACGTATACGTTATAACGTTATACCATATAACGTAATACGTTAAAACGTTATATCACATAACGTAATACGTTATAACGTAATACCATATAACGTAATACGTTATAACGTAATACCATATAACGTAAAACGTCATTTCGTTATACCATATAACG
Source organism: Bombus vancouverensis nearcticus (assembly GCF_051014615.1). Classification (NCBI taxonomy): domain Eukaryota; kingdom Metazoa; phylum Arthropoda; class Insecta; order Hymenoptera; family Apidae; genus Bombus; species Bombus vancouverensis. The sequence continues at coordinate 3,882,796 of NC_134924.1, forward strand.
TAATACGGTATAACGTTATACCATATAACGTAATACGTTATAACGATATACCATATAACGTAATACGTTATAACGTTATACCATATAACGTAATACGTTATAACGTAATACCATATAACGTAAAACGTCATTTAGTTATACCATATAACGTAATACGGTATAACGTTATACCATATAACGTAATACGTTATAACGATATACCATATAACGTAATACGTTATAACGTTATACCATATAACGTAATACGGTATAACGTTATACCATATAACGTAATACGTTATAACGATATACCCAATAACGTAATACGTTATAACGTTATACCATACAACGTAATACGTTATAACGTTATACCATATAACGTATTACGTTAGAACGTTATACCATATAACGTAATACGGTATAACGTTATACCATATAACGTAATACGTTATAACGATATACCATATAACGTAGTACGTTATAACGTTATACCATATAACGTAATACGTTATAAAGTTATACCATATAACGTAATACGTTATAACGTTATACCATATAACGTAATACGTTATAACGTAATGCCATATGACGTAATTCGTTATAACGCTATACCATATAACGTAATACGTTATAACGTTATACCATATAACGTAATACGTTATAACGTAATACCATATAACGTAATACGTTATAACGTTATACCATATAACGTAATACGTTAAAACGTAATACCATATAACGTAATACGTTATAACGTTATACCATATAACGTAAAACGTCATTTCGTTATACCATATAACGTAATACGTTATAACGTAATGCCATATAACGTAATACGTGATACCGTTATACCATATAACGTAATACGTTATAACGTAATACCATATAACGTAAAACGTCATTTCGTTATACCATATAACGTAATACGTGATAACGTTATACCATATAACGTTATACGTTTAAACGTTATACCATATAACGTAATACGTTATAACGTTATACCATATAACGTAATACGTGATAACGTAATACCATATAACGTAATACGTTATGACGTAATACCACATAACGTAATACGTTATAACGTAATACCATATAACGTAAAACGTCATTTCGTTATACCATATAACGTAATACGTGATAACGTTATACCATATAACGTAATACGTTATAACGATATACCATGTAACGTAATACGTTATAACGTTATACCATATAACGTAATACGTTATAACGTTATGCCATATAACGAATTACGTTAGAACGTTATACCATATAACGTAATACGGTATAACGTTATACGATATAACGTAATACGTTATAACGATATACCATATAACGTAGTACGTTATAACGTTATACCATATAACGTAATACGTTATAAAGTTATACCATATAACGTAATACGTTATAACGTTATACCATATATCGTAATACGTTATAACGTAATGCCATATGACGTAATTCGTTATAACGTTATACGATATAACGTAATACGTTATAACGTTATACCATATAACGTAATACGTTATAACGTTATACCATATAACGTAATACGTTAAAACGTAATACCATATAACGTAATACGTTATAACGTTATACCCTATAACGTAAAACGTCATTTCGTTATACCATATAACGTAATACGTTATAACGTAATGCCATATAACGTAATACGTGATACCGTTATACCATATAACGTAATACGTTATAACGTAATACCATATAACGTAAAACGTCATTTCGTTATACCATATAACGTAATACGTGATAACGTTATACCATATAACGTAATACGTTTAAACGTTATACCATATAACGTAATACGTTATAACGTTATACCATATAACGTAATACGTGATAACGTAATACCATATAACGTAATACGTTATAACGTTATACCATATAACGTAATACGTTATAACGTTATACCATATAACGTAATACGTTATAACGATATACCATATAACGTAGTACGTTATAACGTTATACCATATAACGTAATACGTTATAAAGTTATACCATATAACGTAATACGTTATAACGTTATACCATATATCGTAATACGTTATAACGTAATGCCATATGACGTAATTCGTTATAACGTTATACCATATAACGTAATACGTTATAACGTTATGCCATATAACGAATTACGTTAGAACGTTATACCATATAACGTAATACGGTATAACGTTATACGATATAACGTAATACGTTATAACGATATACCATATAACGTAGTACGTTATAACGTTATACCATATAACGTAATACGTTATAAAGTTATACCATATAACGTAATACGTTATAACGTTATACCATATATCGTAATACGTTATAACGTAATGCCATATGACGTAATTCGTTATAACGTTATACCATATAACGTAATACGTTATAACGTTATACCATATAACGTAATACGTGATAACGTAATACCATATAACGTAATACGTTATGACGTAATACCACATAACGGAATACGTTATAACGTAATACCATATAACGTAAAACGTCATTTCGTTATACCATATAACGTAATACGTGATAACGTTATACCATATAACGTAATACGTTATAACGATATACCATGTAACGTAATACGTTATAACGTTATACCATATAACGTAATACGTTATAACGTTATGCCATATAACGAATTACGTTAGAACGTTATACCATATAACGTAATACGGTATAACGTTATACGATATAACGTAATACGTTATAACGATATACCATATAACGTAGTACGTTATAACGTTATACCATATAACGTAATACGTTATAAAGTTATACCATATAACGTAATACGTTATAACGTTATACCATATATCGTAATACGTTATAACGTAATGCCATATGACGTAATTCGTTATAACGTTATACCATATAACGTAATACGTTATAACGTTATACCATATAACGTAATACGTTATAACGTAATGCCATATAACTTAATTCGTTATAACGTTATACCATATAACGTAATACGTTATAACGTTATACCATATAACGTAATACGTTATAACGTAATACCATATAACGTAATACGTTATAACGTTATACCATATAACGTAATACGTGATAAGTTATACCATATAACGTAATACGTTATAACGTTATACCATATAACGTAATACGTTATAACGATATACCATATAACGTAGTACGTTATAACGTTATACCATATAACGTAATACGTTATAAAGTTATACCATATAACGTAATACGTTTAAACGTTATACCATATAACGTAATACGTTATAACGTTATACCATATAACGTAATACGTGATAACGTAATACCATATAACGTAATACGTTATAACGTTATACCATATAACGTAATACGTTATAACGTTATACCATATAACGTAATACGTTGTAACGATATACCATATAACGTAGTACGTTATAACGTTATACCATATAACGTAATACGTTATAAAGTTATACCATATAACGTAATACGTTATAACGTTATACCATATATCGTAATACGTTATAACGTAATGCCATATGACGTAATTCGTTATAACGTTATACCATATAACGTAATACGTTATAACGTTATACCATATAACGTAATACGTTATAACGTTATACCATATAACGTAATACGTTAAAACGTAATACCATATAACGTAATACGTTATAACGTTATACCCTATAACGTAAAACGTCATTTCGTTATACCATATAACGTAATATGTTATAACGTAATGCCATATAACGTAATACGTGATACCGTTATACCATATAACGTAATACGTTATAACGTAATACCATATAACGTAAAACGTCATTTCGTTATACCATATAACGTAATACGTGATAACGTTATACCATATAACGTAATACGTTTAAACGTTATACCATATAACGTAATACGTTATAACGTTATACCATATAACGTAATACGTGATAACGTAATACCATATAACGTAATACGTTATAACGTTATACCATATAACGTAATACGTTATAACGTTATACCATATAACGTAATACGTTATAACGATATACCATATAACGTAGTACGATATAACGTTATACCATATAACGTAATACGTTATAACGTTATACCATATAACGTAATACGTTATAACGTTATACCATATAACGTAATACGTTATAACGTAATGCCATATAACGTAATTCGTTATAACGTTATACCATATAACGTAATACGTTATAACGTTATACCATATAACGTAATACGTTATAACGTAATACCATATAACGTAATACGTTATAACGTTATACCATATAACGTAATACGTGATAAGTTATACCATATAACGTAATACGTTAAAACGTTATACCATATAACGTAATACGTTATAACGTTATACCATATAACGTAATACGTGCTAACGTAATACCATATAACGTAATACGTTATAACGTTATACCATATAACGTAATACGTTATAACGTTATACCATATAACGTAATACGTTATAACGTAATACCATGTAACGTAAAACGTCATTTCGTTATCCCATATAACGTAATACGGTATAACGTTGTACCATATAACGTAATACGTTATAACGATATACCATATAACGTAATACGTTATAACGTTATACCATATAACGTAATACGGTACAACATTATACCATATAACGTAATACGTTATAACGATATACCATATAACGTAGTACGTTATAACGTTATACCATATAACGTAATACGTTATAACGTTATACCATATAACGTAATACGTTATAACGTTATACCATATAACGTAATACGTTATAACGTAATGCCATATAACGTAATTCGTTATAACGTTATACCATATAACGTAATACGTTATAACGTTATACCATATAACGTAATACGTTATAACGTAATACCATATAACGTAATACGTTATAACGTTATACCATATAACGTAATACGTTAAAACGTAATACCATATAACGTAATACGTTATAACGTTATACCATATAACGTAAAACGTCATTTCGTTATACCATATAACGTAATACGTTATAACGTAATGCCATGTAACGTAATACGTGATAACGTTATACCATATAACGTAATACGTTATAACGTAATACCATATAACGTAAAACGTCATTTCGTTATACCATATAACGTAATACGTTATAACGTAATACCATATAACGTAATACGTTATAACGTAATACCATATAACGTAAAACGTCATTTCGTTATACCATATAACGTAATACGGTATAACGTTATACCATATAACGTAATACGTTATAACGATATACCATATAACGTAATACGTTATAACGTTGTACCATATAACGTAATACGTTATAACGTAATGCCATATAACGTAATACGTGATAACGTTATACCATATAACGTAGTACGTTATAACGTAATACCATATAACGTAAAACGTCATTTCGTTATACCATATAACGTAATACGGTATAACGTTATACCATATAACGTAATACGTTATAGCGATATACCATATAACGTAATACGTTATAACGTTATACCATATAACGTAATACGTTATAACGTTATACCATATAACGTAATACGTTATAACGTTATACCATATGACGTAATACGGTATAACGTTATACCATATAACGTAATACGTTATAACGTTATACCATATAACGTAGTACGTTATAACGTAATGCCATATAACGTAATACGTTATAACGTTATACCATATAACGTAATACGTTATAACGTTATACCATATAACGTAATACGTTATAACGTAATGCCATATAACGTAATTCGTTATAACGTTATACCATATAACGTAATAGGTTATAACGTTATACCATATAACGTAATACGTTATAACGTAATACCATATAACGTAATACGTTATAACGTTATACCATATAACGTAATACGTGATAACGTTATACCATATAACGTAATACGTTATAACGTTATACCATATAACGTAATACGTGCTAACGTAATACCATATAACGTAATACGTTATAACGTTATACCATATAACGTAATACGTTATAACGTTATACCATATAACGTAATACGTTATAACGTTATACTATATAACGTAATACGTTATAACGTTATACCATATAACGTAATACGTTAAAACGTAATACCATATAACGTAAAACGCCATTTCGTTATACCATATAACGTAATAAGGTATAACGTCATACCATATAACGTAATACGTTATAACGATATACCATATAACGTAATACGTGATAACATAACACCATATAACGTAATACGTTATGACGTTATACCATATAACGTAATACGTTTTAACGTTATACCATATGACGTAATACGGTATAACGTTATACCATATGACGTAATACGTTATAACGTTATACCATATAACGTAGTACGTTATAACGTAATGCCATATAACGTAATACGTTATAACGTTATACCATATAACGTAATACGTTATAACGTTATACCATATAACGTAATACGTTATAACGTAATGCCATATAACGTAATTCGTTATAATGTTATACCATATAACGTAATACGTTATAACGTTATACCATATAACGTAATACGTTATAACGTAATACCATATAACGTAGTACGTTATAACGTTATACGATATAACGTAATACGTTATAATGTTATACCATATAACGTAATACGTTGTAATGTTATACCATATAACGTAATACGTTATAGCGTTATACCATATAACGTAAAACGTCATTTCGTTATACCATATAACGTAATACGTTATAACGTAATACCATATAACGTAATACGTTATAACGTAATACCATATAACGTAAAACGTCATTTCGTTATACCATATAACGTAATACGGTATAACGTTATACCATATAACGTAATACGTTATAACGTTATACCATATAACGTAGTACGTTATAACGTAATGCCATATAACGTAATACGTAATAACGTTATACCATATAACGTAATAAGTTATAACGTAATACCATATAACGTAATACGTTATAACGTTATACCATATAACATAATACGTGATAACGTTATACCATATAACGTAATACGTTAAAACGTTATACCATATAACGTAATACGTTATAACGTTATACCATATAACGTAATACGTGCTAACGTAATACCATATAACGTAATACGTTATAACGTTATACCATATAACGTAATACGCTATAACGTTATACCATATAACGTATACGTTATAACGTTATACCATATAACGTAATACGTTAAAACCTTATATCACATAACGTAATACGTTATAACGTAATACCATATAACGTAATACGTTATAACGTAATACCATATAACGTAAAACGTCATTTCGTTATACCATATAACGTAATACGGTATAACGTTATACCATATAACGTAATACGTTATAACGATATACCATATAACGTAATACGTTATAACGTTAGACCATATAACGTAATACGTGATAACGTAATACCATATAACGTAATACGTTATGACGTTATACCATATAACGTAATACGTTATAACGTAATACCATATAACGTAATACGTTATAACGTAATACCATATAACGTAAAACGTCATTTCGTTATACCATATAACGTAATACGTTATAACGTAATAACATATAACGTAAAACGTCATTTCGTTATACCATATAACGTAATACGGTATAACGTTATACCATATAACGTAATACGTTATAACGATATACCATATAACGTAATACGTTATAACGTTATACCATATAACGTAATACGGTATAACGTTATACCATATAACGTAATACGTTATAACGATATACCATATAACGTAATACGTTATAACGTTATACCATATAACGTGATACGTTATAACGTTATACCATATAACGTAATACGTTAAAACGTAATACCATATAACGTAATACGTTATAACGTTATACCATATAACGTAAAACGTCATTTCGTTATACCATATAACGTAATACGTTATAACGTAATGCCATATAACGTAATACGTGATACCGTTATACCATATAACGTAATACGTTATAACGTAATACCATATAACGTAAAACGTCATATCGTTATACCATATAACGTAATACGTGATAACGTTATACCATATAACGTAATACGTTTAAACGTTATACCATATAACGTAATACGTTATAACGTTATACCATATAACTTAAAACGTGATAACGTAATACCATATAACGTAATACGTTATGACGTAATACCATATAACGTAATACGTTATAACGTAATACCATATAACGTAAAACGTCATTTCGTTATACCATATAACGTAATACGTGATAACGTTATACCATATAACGTAATACGTTATAACGATATACCATATAACGTAATACGTTATAACGTTATACCATATAACGTAATACGTTATAACGTTATACCATATAACGTATTACGTTAGAACGTTATACCATATAACGTAATACGGTATAACGTTATACCATATAAAGTAATACGTTATAACGATATACCATATAACGTAGTACGTTATAACGTTATACCATATAACGTAATACGTTATAAAGTTATACCATATAACGTAATACGTTATAACGTTATACCATATATCGTAATACGTTATAACGTAATGCCATATGACGTAATTCGTTATAACGTTATACCATATAACGTAATACGTTATAACGTTATACCATATAACGTAATACGTTATAACGTAATACCATATAACGTAATACGTTATAACGTTATACCATATAACGTAATACGTTAAAACGTAATACCATATAACGTAATACGTTATAACGTTATACCATATAACGTAAAACATCATTTCGTTATACCATATAACGTAATACGTTATAACGTAATGCCATATAACGTAATACGTGATACCGTTATACCATATAACGTAATACGTTATAACGTAATACCATATAACGTAAAACGTCATTTCGTTATACCATATAACGTAATACGTGATAACGTTATACCATATAACGTAATACGTTTAAACGTTATACCATATAACGTAATACGTTATAATGTTATACCATATAACGTAATACGTGATAACGTAATACCATATAACGTAATACGTTATAACGTTATACCATATAACGTAATACGTTATAACGTTATACCATATAACGTAATACGTTATAACGATATACCATATAACGTAGTACGTTATAACGTTATACCATATAACGTAATACGTTATAACGTTATACCATATAACGTAATACGTTATAACGTTATACCATATAACGTAATACGTTATAACGTAATGCCATATAACGTAATTCGTTATAACGTTATACCATATAACGTAATACGTTATAACGTTATACCATATAACGTAATACGTTATAACGTAATACCATATAACGTAATACGTTATAACGTTATACCATATAACGTAATACGTGATAAGTTATACCATATAACGTAATACGTTAAAACGTTATACCATATAACGTAATACGTTATAACGTTATACCATATAACGTAATACGTGCTAACGTAATACCATATAACGTAATACGTTATAACGTTATACCATATAACGTAAAACGTCATTTCGTTATACCATATAACGTAATACGTTATAACGTAATGCCATATAACGTAATACGTGATACCGTTATACCATATAACGTAATACGTTATAACGTAATACCATATAACGTAAAACGTCATTTCGTTATACCATATAACGTAATACGTTATAACGTTATACCATATAACGTAATACGTTATAACGTTATACCATATAACGTAATACGTTATAACGTAATACCATATAACGTAAAACGTCATTTCGTTATACCATATAACGTAATACGGTATAACGTTATACCATATAACGTAATACGTTATAACGATATACCATATAACGTAATACGTTATAGCGTTATACCATATAACGTAGTACGTTATAACGTTATACCATATAACGTAATACGTTATAAAGTTATACCATATAACGTAATACGTTATAACGATATACCATATAACGTAGTACGTTATAACGTTATACCATATAACGTAATACGTTATAAAGTTATACCATATAACGTAATACGTTATAACGTTATACCATATAACGTAATACGTTATAACGTAATGCCATATGACGTAATTCGTTATAACGCTATACCATATAACGTAATACGTTATAACGTTATACCATATAACGTAATACGTTATAACGTAATACCATATAACGTGATACGTTATAACGTTATACCATATAACGTAATACGTTAAAACGTAATACCATATAACGTAATACGTTATAACGTTATACCATATAACGTAAAACGTCATTTCGTTATACCATATAACGTAATACGTTATAACGTAATGCCATATAACGTAATACGTGATACCGTTATACCATATAACGTAATACGTTATAACGTAATACCATATAACGTAAAACGTCATTTCGTTATACCATATAACGTAATACGTGATAACGTTATACCATATAACGTAATACGTTTAAACGTTATACCATATAACGTAATACGTTATAACGTTATACCATATAACGTAAAACGTGATAACGTAATACCATATAACGTAATACGTTATGACGTAATACCATATAACGTAATACGTTATAACGTAATACCATATAACGTAAAACGTCATTTCGTTATACCATATAACGTAATACGTGATAACGTTATACCATATAACGTAATACGTTATAACGATATACCATATAACGTAATACGTTATAACGTTATACCATATAACGTAATACGTTATAACGTTATACCATATAACGTATTACGTTAGAACGTTATACCATATAACGTAATACGGTATAACGTTATACCATATAACGTAATACGTTATAACGATATACCATATAACGTAGTACGTTATAACGTTATACCATATAACGTAATACGTTATAAAGTTATACCATATAACGTAATACGTTATAACGTTATACCATATATCGTAATACGTTATAACGTAATGCCATATGACGTAATTCGTTATAACGTTATACCATATAACGTAATACGTTATAACGTTACACCATATAACGTAATACGTTATAACGTAATACCATATAACGTAATACGTTATAACGTTATACCATATAACGTAATACGTTAAAACGTAATACCATATAACGTAATACGTTATAACGTTATACCATATAACGTAAAACGTCATTTCGTTATACCATATAACGTAATACGTTATAACGTAATGCCATATAACGTAATACGTGATACCGTTATACCATATAACGTAATACGTTATAACGTAATACCATATAACGTAAAACGTCATTTCGTTATACCATATAACGTAATACGTGATAACGTTATACCATATAACGTAATACGTTTAAACGTTATACCATATAACGTAATACGTTATAATGTTATACCATATAACGTAATACGTGATAACGTAATACCATATAACGTAATACGTTATAACGTTATACCATATAACGTAATACGTTATAACGTTATACCATATAACGTAATACGTTATAACGATATACCATATAACGTAGTACGTTATAACGTTATACCATATAACGTAATACGTTATAACGTTATACCATATAACGTAATACGTTATAACGTTATACCATATAACGTAATACGTTATAACGTAATGCCATATAACGTAATTCGTTATAACGTTATACCATATAACGTAATACGTTATAACGTTATACCATATAACGTAATACGTTATAACGTAATACCATATAACGTAATACGTTATAACGTTATACCATATAACGTAATACGTGATAAGTTATACCATATAACGTAATACGTTAAAACGTTATACCATATAACGTAATACGTTATAACGTTATACCATATAACGTAATACGTGCTAACGTAATACCATATAACGTAATACGTTATAACGTTATACCATATAACGTAAAACGTCATTTCGTTATACCATATAACGTAATACGTTATAACGTAATGCCATATAACGTAATACGTGATACCGTTATACCATATAACGTAATACGTTATAACGTAATACCATATAACGTAAAACGTCATTTCGTTATACCATATAACGTAATACGTTATAACGTTATACCATATAACGTAATACGTTATAACGTTATACCATATAACGTAATACCATATAACGTAATACGTTATAACGTAATACCATATAACGTAAAACGTCATTTCGTTATACCATATAACGTAATACGGTATAACGTTATACCATATAACGTAATACGTTATAACGATATACCATATAACGTAATACGTTATAGCGTTATACCATATAACGTAGTACGTTATAACGTTATACCATATAACGTAATACGTTATAAAGTTATACCATATAACGTAATACGTTATAACGATATACCATATAACGTAGTACGTTATAACGTTATACCATATAACGTAATACGTTATAAAGTTATACCATATAACGTAATACGTTATAACGTTATACCATATAACGTAATACGTTATAACGTAATGCCATATGACGTAATTCGTTATAACGCTATACCATATAACGTAATACGTTATAACGTTATACCATATAACGTAATACGTTATAACGTAATACCATATAACGTGATACGTTATAACGTTATACCATATAACGTAATACGTTAAAACGTAATACCATATAACGTAATACGTTATAACGTTATACCATATAACGTAAAACGTCATTTCGTTATACCATATAACGTAATACGTTATAACGTAATGCCATATAACGTAATACGTGATACCGTTATACCATATAACGTAATACGTTATAACGTAATACCATATAACGTAAAACGTCATTTCGTTATACCATATAACGTAATACGTGATAACGTTATACCATATAACGTAATACGTTTAAACGTTATACCATATAACGTAATACGTTATAACGTTATACCATATAACGTAAAACGTGATAACGTAATACCATATAACGTAATACGTTATGACGTAATACCATATAACGTAATACGTTATAACGTAATACCATATAACGTAAAACGTCATTTCGTTATACCATATAACGTAATACGTGATAACGTTATACCATATAACGTAATACGTTATAACGATATACCATATAACGTAATACGTTATAACGTTATACCATATAACGTAATACGTTATAACGTTATACCATATAACGTATTACGTTAGAACGTTATACCATATAACGTAATACGGTATAACGTTATACCATATAACGTAATACGTTATAACGATATACCATATAACGTAGTACGTTATAACGTTATACCATATAACGTAATACGTTATAAAGTTATACCATATAACGTAATACGTTATAACGTTATACCATATATCGTAATACGTTATAACGTAATGCCATATGACGTAATTCGTTATAACGTTATACCATATAACGTAATACGTTATAACGTAATACCATATAACGTAATACGTTATAACGTTATACCATATAACGTAATACGTTAAAACGTAATACCATATAACGTAATACGTTATAACGTTATACCATATAACGTAAAACGTCATTTCGTTATACCATATAACGTAATACGTTATAACGTAATGCCATATAACGTAATACGTGATACCGTTATACCATATAACGTAATACGTTATAACGTAATACCATATAACGTAAAACGTCATTTCGTTATACCATATAACGTAATACGTGATAACGTTATACCATATAACGTAATACGTTTAAACGTTATACCATATAACGTAATACGTTATAATGTTATACCATATAACGTAATACGTGATAACGTAATACCATATAACTTAATACGTTATAACGTTATACCATATAACGTAATACGTTATAACGTTATACCATATAACGTAATACGTTATAACGATATACCATATAACGTAGTACGTTATAACGTTATACCATATAACGTAATACGTTATAACGTTATACCATATAACGTAATACGTTATAACGTTATACCATATAACGTAATACGTTATAACGTAATGCCATATAACGTAATTCGTTATAACGTTATACCATATAACGTAATACGTTATAACGTTATACCATATAACGTAATACGTTATAACGTAATACCATATAACGTAATACGTTATAACGTTATACCATATAACGTAATACGTGATAAGTTATACCATATAACGTAATACGTTAAAACGTTATATCATATAACGTAATACGTTATAACTTTATACCATATAACGTAATACGTGCTAACGTAATACCATATAACGTAATACGTTATAACGTTATACCATATAACGTAATACGTTATAACGTTATACCATATAACGTAATACGTTATAACGTAATACCATATAACGTAAAACGTCATTTCGTTATACCATATAACGTAATACGGTATAACGTTATACCATATAACGTAATACGTTATAACGATATACCATATAACGTAATACGTTATAGCGTTATACCATAAAACGTAGTACGTTATAACGTTATACCATATAACGTAATACGTTATAAAGTTATACCATATAACGTAATACGTTATAACGTTATACCATATAACGTAATACGTTATAACGTAATGCCATATGACGTAATTCGTTATAACGCTATACCATATAACGTAATACGTTATAGCGTTATACCATATAACGTAATACGTTATAACGTAATACCATATAACGTAATACGTTATAACGATATACCAAATAACGTAATACGTTATAACGTTATACCATATAACGTAATACGTTATAACGTTATACCATATAACGTAATACGTTATAACGTTATACCATATGACGTAATACGGTATAACGTTATACCATATGACGTAATACGTTATAACGTTATACCATATAACGTAGTACGTTATAACGTAATGCCATATAACGTAATACGTTATGACGTTATACCATATAACGTAATACGTTATAACGTTATACCATATAACGTAATACGTTATAACGTAATGCCATATAACGTAATTCGTTATAACGTTATACCATATAACGTAATACGTTATAACGTTATACTATATAACGTAATACGTTGTAACGTAATACCATATAACGTAATACGTTATAACGTTATACCATATAACGTTATACCATATAACGTAATACGTTAAAACGTTATACCATATAACGTAATACGTTATAACGTTATACCATATAACGTAATACGTGCTAACGTAATACCATATAACGTAATACGTTATAACGTTATACCATATAACGTAATACGTTATAACGTTATACCATATAACGTAATACGTTATAACGTTATACCATATAACGTAATACGTTAAAACGTAATACCATATAACGTAAAACGCCATTTCGTTATACCATATAACGTAATTAGGTATAACGTTATACCATATAACGTAATACGTTATAACGATATACCATATAACGTAATACGTGATAACATAACACCATATAACGTAATACGTTATGACGTTATACCATATAACGTAATACGTTTTAACGTAATACCATATAACGTAATACGTTATAACGTAATACCATATAACGTAAAACGTCATTTCGTTATACCATATAACGTAATACGGTATAACGTTATACCATATAACGTAATACGTTATAACGATATACCATATAACGTAATACGTTATAACCTTATACCATATAACGTAATACGGTATAACGTTGTACCATATAACGTAATACGTTATAACGATATACCATATAACGTAGTACGTTATAACGTTATACCATATAACGTAATACGTTATAATGTTATACCATATAACGTAATACGTTGTAATGTTATACCATATAACGTAATACGTTATAACGTAATGCCATATAACGTAATTCGTTATAACGTTATACCATATAACGTAATACGTTATAACGTTATACCATATAACGTAATACGTTATAACGTAATACCATATAACGTAATACGTTATAACGCTATACCATATAACGTAATACGTTAAAGCGTAATACCATATAACGTAAAACGCCATTTCGTTATACCATATAACGTAATAAGGTATAACGTCATACCATATAACGTAATACGTTATAACGATATACCATATAACGTAATACGTGATAACATAACACCATATAACGTAATACGTTATGACGTTATACCATATAACGTAATACGTTTTAACGTTATACCATATGACGTAATACGGTATAACGTTATACCATATGACGTAATACGTTATAACGTTATACCATATAACGTAGTACGTTATAACGTAATGCCATATAACGTAATACGTTATAACGTTATACCATATAACGTAATACGTTATAACGTTATACCATATAACGTAATACGTTATAACGTAATGCCATATAACGTAATTCGTTATAATGTTATACCATATAACGTAATACGTTATAACGTTATACCATATAACGTAATACGTTATAACGTAATACCATATAACGTAGTACGTTATAACGTTATACGATATAACGTAATACGTTATAATGTTATACCATATAACGTAATACGTTGTAATGTTATACCATATAACGTAATACGTTATAACGTTATACCATATAACGTAAAACGTCATTTCGTTATACCATATAACGTAATACGTTATAACGTAATACCATATAACGTAATACGTTATAACGTAATACCATATAACGTAAAACGTCATTTCGTTATACCATATAACGTAATACGGTATAACGTTATACCATATAACGTAATACGTTATAACGTTATACCATATAACGTAGTACGTTATAACGTAATGCCATATAACGTAATACGTAATAACGTTATACCATATAACGTAATAAGTTATAACGTAATACCATATAACGTAATACGTTATAACGTTATACCATATAACATAATACGTGATAACGTTATACCATATAACGTAATACGTTAAAACGTTATACCATATAACGTAATACGTTATAACGTTATACCATATAACGTAATACGTGCTAACGTAATACCATATAACGTAATACGTTATAACGTTATACCATATAACGTAATACGCTATAACGTTATACCATATAACGTATACGTTATAACGTTATACCATATAACGTAATACGTTAAAACCTTATATCACATAACGTAATACGTTATAACGTAATACCATATAACGTAATACGTTATAACGTAATACCATATAACGTAAAACGTCATTTCGTTATACCATATAACGTAATACGGTATAACGTTATACCATATAACGTAATACGTTATAACGATATACCATATAACGTAATACGTTATAACGTTAGACCATATAACGTAATACGTGATAACGTTATACCATATAACGTAATACGTTATAACGATATACCATATAACGTAATACGTTATAACGTTATACCATATAACGTAATACGGTATAACGTTATACCATATAACGTAATACGTTATAACGATATACCATATAACGTAGTACGTTATAACGTTATACCATATAACGTAATTAGGTATAACGTTATACCATATAACGTAATACGTTATAACGTTATACCATATAACGTAATACGTTATAACGTTATACCATATAACGTATTACGTTAGAACGTTATACCATATAACGTAATACGTGCTAACGTAATGCCATATAACGTAATACGTGATACCGTTATACCATATAACGTAATACGTTATAACGTAATACCATATAACGTAAAACGTCATTTCGTTATACCATATAACGTAATACGTGATAACGTTATACCATATAACGTAATACGTTTAAACGTTATACCATATAACGTAATACGTTATAACGTTATACCATATAACGTAAAACGTGATAACGTAATACCATATAACGTAATACGTTATGACGTAATACCATATAACGTAATACGTTATAACGTAATACCATATAACGTAAAACGTCATTTCGTTATACCATATAACGTAATACGTGATAACGTTATACCATATAACGTAATACGTTATAACGATATACCATATAACGTAATACGTTATAACGTTATACCATATAACGTAATACGTTATAACGTTATACCATATAACGTATTACGTTAGAACGTTATACCATATAACGTAATACGGTATAACGTTATACCATATAACGTAATACGTTATAACGATATACCATATAACGTAGTACGTTATAACGTTATACCATATAACGTAATACGTTATAAAGTTATACCATATAACGTAATACGTTATAACGTTATACCATATATCGTAATACGTTATAACGTAATGCCATATGACGTAATTCGTTATAACGTTATACCATATAACGTAATACGTTATAACGTTATACCATATAACGTAATACGTTATAACGTAATACCATATAACGTAATACGTTATAACGTTATACCATATAACGTAATACGTTAAAACGTAATACCATATAACGTAATACGTTATAACGTTATACCATATAACGTAAAACGTCATTTCGTTATACCATATAACGTAATACGTTATAACGTAATGCCATATAACGTAATACGTGATACCGTTATACCATATAACGTAATACGTTATAACGTAATACCATATAACGTAAAACGTCATTTCGTTATACCATATAACGTAATACGTGATAACGTTATACCATATAACGTAATACGTTTAAACGTTATACCATATAACGTAATACGTTATAATGTTATACCATATAACGTAATACGTGATAACGTAATACCATATAACTTAATACGTTATAACGTTATACCATATAACGTAATACGTTATAACGTTATACCATATAACGTAATACGTTATAACGATATACCATATAACGTAGTACGTTATAACGTTATACCATATAACGTAATACGTTATAACGTTATACCATATAACGTAATACGTTATAACGTTATACCATATAACGTAATACGTTATAACGTAATGCCATATAACGTAATTCGTTATAACGTTATACCATATAACGTAATACGTTATAACGTTATACCATATAACGTAATACGTTATAACGTAATACCATATAACGTAATACGTTATAACGTTATACCATATAACGTAATACGTGATAAGTTATACCATATAACGTAATACGTTAAAACGTTATATCATATAACGTAATACGTTATAACTTTATACCATATAACGTAATACGTGCTAACGTAATACCATATAACGTAATACGTTATAACGTTATACCATATAACGTAATACGTTATAACGTTATACCATATAACGTAATACGTTATAACGTAATACCATATAACGTAAAACGTCATTTCGTTATACCATATAACGTAATACGGTATAACGTTATACCATATAACGTAATACGTTATAACGATATACCATATAACGTAATACGTTATAGCGTTATACCATAAAACGTAGTACGTTATAACGTTATACCATATAACGTAATACGTTATAAAGTTATACCATATAACGTAATACGTTATAACGTTATACCATATAACGTAATACGTTATAACGTAATGCCATATGACGTAATTCGTTATAACGCTATACCATATAACGTAATACGTTATAGCGTTATACCATATAACGTAATACGTTATAACGTAATACCATATAACGTAATACGTTATAACGATATACCAAATAACGTAATACGTTATAACGTTATACCATATAACGTAATACGTTATAACGTTATACCATATAACGTAATACGTTATAACGTTATACCATATGACGTAATACGGTATAACGTTATACCATATGACGTAATACGTTATAACGTTATACCATATAACGTAGTACGTTATAACGTAATGCCATATAACGTAATACGTTATGACGTTATACCATATAACGTAATACGTTATAACGTTATACCATATAACGTAATACGTTATAACGTAATGCCATATAACGTAATTCGTTATAACGTTATACCATATAACGTAATACGTTATAACGTTATACTATATAACGTAATACGTTGTAACGTAATACCATATAACGTAATACGTTATAACGTTATACCATATAACGTTATACCATATAACGTAATACGTTAAAACGTTATACCATATAACGTAATACGTTATAACGTTATACCATATAACGTAATACGTGCTAACGTAATACCATATAACGTAATACGTTATAACGTTATACCATATAACGTAATACGTTATAACGTTATACCATATAACGTAATACGTTATAACGTTATACCATATAACGTAATACGTTAAAACGTAATACCATATAACGTAAAACGCCATTTCGTTATACCATATAACGTAATTAGGTATAACGTTATACCATATAACGTAATACGTTATAACGATATACCATATAACGTAATACGTGATAACATAACACCATATAACGTAATACGTTATGACGTTATACCATATAACGTAATACGTTTTAACGTAATACCATATAACGTAATACGTTATAACGTAATACCATATAACGTAAAACGTCATTTCGTTATACCATATAACGTAATACGGTATAACGTTATACCATATAACGTAATACGTTATAACGATATACCATATAACGTAATACGTTATAACCTTATACCATATAACGTAATACGGTATAACGTTGTACCATATAACGTAATACGTTATAACGATATACCATATAACGTAGTACGTTATAACGTTATACCATATAACGTAATACGTTATAATGTTATACCATATAACGTAATACGTTGTAATGTTATACCATATAACGTAATACGTTATAACGTAATGCCATATAACGTAATTCGTTATAACGTTATACCATATAACGTAATACGTTATAACGTTATACCATATAACGTAATACGTTATAACGTAATACCATATAACGTAATACGTTATAACGCTATACCATATAACGTAATACGTTAAAGCGTAATACCATATAACGTAAAACGCCATTTCGTTATACCATATAACGTAATAAGGTATAACGTCATACCATATAACGTAATACGTTATAACGATATACCATATAACGTAATACGTGATAACATAACACCATATAACGTAATACGTTATGACGTTATACCATATAACGTAATACGTTTTAACGTTATACCATATGACGTAATACGGTATAACGTTATACCATATGACGTAATACGTTATAACGTTATACCATATAACGTAGTACGTTATAACGTAATGCCATATAACGTAATACGTTATAACGTTATACCATATAACGTAATACGTTATAACGTTATACCATATAACGTAATACGTTATAACGTAATGCCATATAACGTAATTCGTTATAATGTTATACCATATAACGTAATACGTTATAACGTTATACCATATAACGTAATACGTTATAACGTAATACCATATAACGTAGTACGTTATAACGTTATACGATATAACGTAATACGTTATAATGTTATACCATATAACGTAATACGTTGTAATGTTATACCATATAACGTAATACGTTATAACGTTATACCATATAACGTAAAACGTCATTTCGTTATACCATATAACGTAATACGTTATAACGTAATACCATATAACGTAATACGTTATAACGTAATACCATATAACGTAAAACGTCATTTCGTTATACCATATAACGTAATACGGTATAACGTTATACCATATAACGTAATACGTTATAACGTTATACCATATAACGTAGTACGTTATAACGTAATGCCATATAACGTAATACGTAATAACGTTATACCATATAACGTAATAAGTTATAACGTAATACCATATAACGTAATACGTTATAACGTTATACCATATAACATAATACGTGATAACGTTATACCATATAACGTAATACGTTAAAACGTTATACCATATAACGTAATACGTTATAACGTTATACCATATAACGTAATACGTGCTAACGTAATACCATATAACGTAATACGTTATAACGTTATACCATATAACGTAATACGCTATAACGTTATACCATATAACGTATACGTTATAACGTTATACCATATAACGTAATACGTTAAAACCTTATATCACATAACGTAATACGTTATAACGTAATACCATATAACGTAATACGTTATAACGTAATACCATATAACGTAAAACGTCATTTCGTTATACCATATAACGTAATACGGTATAACGTTATACCATATAACGTAATACGTTATAACGATATACCATATAACGTAATACGTTATAACGTTAGACCATATAACGTAATACGTGATAACGTAATACCATATAACGTAATACGTTATGACGTTATACCATATAACGTAATACGTTATAACGTAATACCATATAACGTAATACGTTATAACGTAATACCATATAACGTAAAACGTCATTTCGTTATACCATATAACGTAATACGTTATAACGTAATAACATATAACGTAAAACGTCATTTCGTTATACCATATAACGTAATACGGTATAACGTTATACCATATAACGTAATACGTTATAACGATATACCATATAACGTAATACGTTATAACGTTATACCATATAACGTAATACGGTATAACGTTATACCATATAACGTAATACGTTATAACGATATACCATATAACGTAATACGTTATAACGTTATACCATATAACGTGATACGTTATAACGTTATACCATATAACGTAATACGTTAAAACGTAATACCATATAACGTAATACGTTATAACGTTATACCATATAACGTAAAACGTCATTTCGTTATACCATATAACGTAATACGTTATAACGTAATGCCATATAACGTAATACGTGATACCGTTATACCATATAACGTAATACGTTATAACGTAATACCATATAACGTAAAACGTCATATCGTTATACCATATAACGTAATACGTGATAACGTTATACCATATAACGTAATACGTTTAAACGTTATACCATATAACGTAATACGTTATAACGTTATACCATATAACTTAAAACGTGATAACGTAATACCATATAACGTAATACGTTATGACGTAATACCATATAACGTAATACGTTATAACGTAATACCATATAACGTAAAACGTCATTTCGTTATACCATATAACGTAATACGTGATAACGTTATACCATATAACGTAATACGTTATAACGATATACCATATAACGTAATACGTTATAACGTTATACCATATAACGTAATACGTTATAACGTTATACCATATAACGTATTACGTTAGAACGTTATACCATATAACGTAATACGGTATAACGTTATACCATATAAAGTAATACGTTATAACGATATACCATATAACGTAGTACGTTATAACGTTATACCATATAACGTAATACGTTATAAAGTTATACCATATAACGTAATACGTTATAACGTTATACCATATATCGTAATACGTTATAACGTAATGCCATATGACGTAATTCGTTATAACGTTATACCATATAACGTAATACGTTATAACGTTATACCATATAACGTAATACGTTATAACGTAATACCATATAACGTAATACGTTATAACGTTATACCATATAACGTAATACGTTAAAACGTAATACCATATAACGTAATACGTTATAACGTTATACCATATAACGTAAAACGTCATTTCGTTATACCATATAACGTAATACGTTATAACGTAATGCCATATAACGTAATACGTGATACCGTTATACCATATAACGTAATACGTTATAACGTAATACCATATAACGTAAAACGTCATTTCGTTATACCATATAACGTAATACGTGATAACGTTATACCATATAACGTAATACGTTTAAACGTTATACCATATAACGTAATACGTTATAATGTTATACCATATAACGTAATACGTGATAACGTAATACCATATAACGTAATACGTTATAACGTTATACCATATAACGTAATACGTTATAACGTTATACCATATAACGTAATACGTTATAACGATATACCATATAACGTAGTACGTTATAACGTTATACCATATAACGTAATACGTTATAAAGTTATACCATATAACGTAATACGTTATAACGTTATACCATATAACGTAATACGTTATAACGTAATGCCATATGACGTAATTCGTTATAACGCTATACCATATAACGTAATACGTTATAACGTTATACCATATAACGTAATACGTTATAACGTAATACCATATAACGTGATACGTTATAACGTTATACCATATAACGTAATACGTTAAAACGTAATACCATATAACGTAATACGTTATAACGTTATACCATATAACGTAAAACGTCATTTCGTTATACCATATAACGTAATACGTTATAACGTAATGCCATATAACGTAATACGTGATACCGTTATACCATATAACGTAATACGTTATAACGTAATACCATATAACGTAAAACGTCATTTCGTTATACCATATAACGTAATACGTGATAACGTTATACCATATAACGTAATACGTTTAAACGTTATACCATATAACGTAATACGTTATAACGTTATACCATATAACGTAAAACGTGATAACGTAATACCATATAACGTAATACGTTATGACGTAATACCATATAACGTAATACGTTATAACGTAATACCATATAACGTAAAACGTCATTTCGTTATACCATATAACGTAATACGTGATAACGTTATACCATATAACGTAATACGTTATAACGATATACCATATAACGTAATACGTTATAACGTTATACCATATAACGTAATACGTTATAACGTTATACCATATAACGTATTACGTTAGAACGTTATACCATATAACGTAATACGGTATAACGTTATACCATATAACGTAATACGTTATAACGATATACCATATAACGTAGTACGTTATAACGTTATACCATATAACGTAATACGTTATAAAGTTATACCATATAACGTAATACGTTATAACGTTATACCATATATCGTAATACGTTATAACGTAATGCCATATGACGTAATTCGTTATAACGTTATACCATATAACGTAATACGTTATAACGTTACACCATATAACGTAATACGTTATAACGTAATACCATATAACGTAATACGTTATAACGTTATACCATATAACGTAATACGTTAAAACGTAATACCATATAACGTAATACGTTATAACGTTATACCATATAACGTAAAACGTCATTTCGTTATACCATATAACGTAATACGTTATAACGTAATGCCATATAACGTAATACGTGATACCGTTATACCATATAACGTAATACGTTATAACGTAATACCATATAACGTAAAACGTCATTTCGTTATACCATATAACGTAATACGTGATAACGTTATACCATATAACGTAATACGTTTAAACGTTATACCATATAACGTAATACGTTATAATGTTATACCATATAACGTAATACGTGATAACGTAATACCATATAACGTAATACGTTATAACGTTATACCATATAACGTAATACGTTATAACGTTATACCATATAACGTAATACGTTATAACGATATACCATATAACGTAGTACGTTATAACGTTATACCATATAACGTAATACGTTATAACGTTATACCATATAACGTAATACGTTATAACGTTATACCATATAACGTAATACGTTATAACGTAATGCCATATAACGTAATTCGTTATAACGTTATACCATATAACGTAATACGTTATAACGTTATACCATATAACGTAATACGTTATAACGTAATACCATATAACGTAATACGTTATAACGTTATACCATATAACGTAATACGTGATAAGTTATACCATATAACGTAATACGTTAAAACGTTATACCATATAACGTAATACGTTATAACGTTATACCATATAACGTAATACGTGCTAACGTAATACCATATAACGTAATACGTTATAACGTTATACCATATAACGTAAAACGTCATTTCGTTATACCATATAACGTAATACGTTATAACGTAATGCCATATAACGTAATACGTGATACCGTTATACCATATAACGTAATACGTTATAACGTAATACCATATAACGTAAAACGTCATTTCGTTATACCATATAACGTAATACGTTATAACGTTATACCATATAACGTAATACGTTATAACGTTATACCATATAACGTAATACGTTATAACGTAATACCATATAACGTAAAACGTCATTTCGTTATACCATATAACGTAATACGGTATAACGTTATACCATATAACGTAATACGTTATAACGATATACCATATAACGTAATACGTTATAGCGTTATACCATATAACGTAGTACGTTATAACGTTATACCATATAACGTAATACGTTATAAAGTTATACCATATAACGTAATACGTTATAACGATATACCATATAACGTAGTACGTTATAACGTTATACCATATAACGTAATACGTTATAAAGTTATACCATATAACGTAATACGTTATAACGTTATACCATATAACGTAATACGTTATAACGTAATGCCATATGACGTAATTCGTTATAACGCTATACCATATAACGTAATACGTTATAACGTTATACCATATAACGTAATACGTTATAACGTAATACCATATAACGTGATACGTTATAACGTTATACCATATAACGTAATACGTTAAAACGTAATACCATATAACGTAATACGTTATAACGTTATACCATATAACGTAAAACGTCATTTCGTTATACCATATAACGTAATACGTTATAACGTAATGCCATATAACGTAATACGTGATACCGTTATACCATATAACGTAATACGTTATAACGTAATACCATATAACGTAAAACGTCATTTCGTTATACCATATAACGTAATACGTGATAACGTTATACCATATAACGTAATACGTTTAAACGTTATACCATATAACGTAATACGTTATAACGTTATACCATATAACGTAAAACGTGATAACGTAATACCATATAACGTAATACGTTATGACGTAATACCATATAACGTAATACGTTATAACGTAATACCATATAACGTAAAACGTCATTTCGTTATACCATATAACGTAATACGTGATAACGTTATACCATATAACGTAATACGTTATAACGATATACCATATAACGTAATACGTTATAACGTTATACCATGTAACGTAATACGTTATAACGTTATACCATATAACGTATTACGTTAGAACGTTATACCATATAACGTAATACGGTATAACGTTATACCATATAACGTAATACGTTATAACGATATACCATATAACGTAGTACGTTATAACGTTATACCATATAACGTAATACGTTATAAAGTTATACCATATAACGTAATACGTTATAACGTTATACCATATATCGTAATACGTTATAACGTAATGCCATATGACGTAATTCGTTATAACGTTATACCATATAACGTAATACGTTATAACGTTATACCATATAACGTAATACGTTATAACGTAATACCATATAACGTAATACGTTATAACGTTATACCATATAACGTAATACGTTAAAACGTAATACCATATAACGTAATACGTTATAACGTTATACCATATAACGTAAAACGTCATTTCGTTATACCATATAACGTAATACGTTATAACGTAATGCCATATAACGTAATACGTGATACCGTTATACCATATAACGTAATACGTTATAACGTAATACCATATAACGTAAAACGTCATTTCGTTATACCATATAACGTAATACGTGATAACGTTATACCATATAACGTAATACGTTTAAACGTTATACCATATAACGTAATACGTTATAATGTTATACCATATAACGTAATACGTGATAACGTAATACCATATAACTTAATACGTTATAACGTTATACCATATAACGTAATACGTTATAACGTTATACCATATAACGTAATACGTTATAACGATATACCATATAACGTAGTACGTTATAACGTTATACCATATAACGTAATACGTTATAACGTTATACCATATAACGTAATACGTTATAACGTTATACCATATAACGTAATACGTTATAACGTAATGCCATATAACGTAATTCGTTATAACGTTATACCATATAACGTAATACGTTATAACGTTATACCATATAACGTAATACGTTATAACGTAATACCATATAACGTAATACGTTATAACGTTATACCATATAACGTAATACGTGATAAGTTATACCATATAACGTAATACGTTAAAACGTTATATCATATAACGTAATACGTTATAACTTTATACCATATAACGTAATACGTGCTAACGTAATACCATATAACGTAATACGTTATAACGTTATACCATATAACGTAATACGTTATAACGTTATACCATATAACGTAATACGTTATAACGTAATACCATATAACGTAAAACGTCATTTCGTTATACCATATAACGTAATACGGTATAACGTTATACCATATAACGTAATACGTTATAACGATATACCATATAACGTAATACGTTATAGCGTTATACCATATAACGTAGTACGTTATAACGTTATACCATATAACGTAATACGTTATAAAGTTATACCATATAACGTAATACGTTATAACGTTATACCATATAACGTAATACGTTATAACGTAATGCCATATGACGTAATTCGTTATAACGCTATACCATATAACGTAATACGTTATAGCGTTATACCATATAACGTAATACGTTATAACGTAATACCATATAACGTAATACGTTATAACGATATACCAAATAACGTAATACGTTATAACGTTATACCATATAACGTAATACGTTATAACGTTATACCATATAACGTAATACGTTATAACGTTATACCATATGACGTAATACGGTATAACGTTATACCATATGACGTAATACGTTATAACGTTATACCATATAACGTAGTACGTTATAACGTAATGCCATATAACGTAATACGTTATAACGTTATACCATATAACGTAATACGTTATAACGTTATACCATATAACGTAATACGTTATAACGTAATGCCATATAACGTAATTCGTTATAACGTTATACCATATAACGTAATACGTTATAACGTTATACTATATAACGTAATACGTTGTAACGTAATACCATATAACGTAATACGTTATAACGTTATACCATATAACGTTATACCATATAACGTAATACGTTAAAACGTTATACCATATAACGTAATACGTTATAACGTTATACCATATAACGTAATACGTGCTAACGTAATACCATATAACGTAATACGTTATAACGTTATACCATATAACGTAATACGTTATAACGTTATACCATATAACGTAATACGTTATAACGTTATACCATATAACGTAATACGTTAAAACGTAATACCATATAACGTAAAACGCCATTTCGTTATACCATATAACGTAATTAGGTATAACGTTATACCATATAACGTAATACGTTATAACGATATACCATATAACGTAATACGTGATAACATAACACCATATAACGTAATACGTTATGACGTTATACCATATAACGTAATACGTTTTAACGTAATACCATATAACGTAATACGTTATAACGTAATACCATATAACGTAAAACGTCATTTCGTTATACCATATAACGTAATACGGTATAACGTTATACCATATAACGTAATACGTTATAACGATATACCATATAACGTAATACGTTATAACCTTATACCATATAACGTAATACGGTATAACGTTGTACCATATAACGTAATACGTTATAACGATATACCATATAACGTAGTACGTTATAACGTTATACCATATAACGTAATACGTTATAATGTTATACCATATAACGTAATACGTTGTAATGTTATACCATATAACGTAATACGTTATAACGTAATGCCATATAACGTAATTCGTTATAACGTTATACCATATAACGTAATACGTTATAACGTTATACCATATAACGTAATACGTTATAACGTAATACCATATAACGTAATACGTTATAACGCTATACCATATAACGTAATACGTTAAAGCGTAATACCTTATAACGTAATACGTTATAACGTTATACCATATAACGTAAAACGTCATTTCGTTATACCATATAACGTAATACGTTATAACGTAATGCCATATAACGTAATACGTGATAACGTTATACCATATAACGTAATACGTTATAACGTAATACCATATAACGTAAAACGTCATTTCGTTATACCATATAACGTAATACGTTATAACGTAATACCATATAACGTAATACGTTATAACGTAATACCATATAACGTAAAACGTCATTTCGTTATACCATATAACGTAATACGGTATAACGTTATACCATATAACGTAATACGTTATAACGATATACCATATAACGTAATACGTTATAACGTTATACCATATAACGTAATACGTTATAACGTAATGCCATATAACGTAATACGTGATAACGTAATGCCATATAACGTAATACGTTATAACGTTATACCATATAACGTAATACGTTATAACGTAATACGTTATAACGTAATACCATATAACGTAATACGTTATAACGTTATACCATATAACATAATACGTGATAACGTTATACCATATAACGTAATACGTTAAAAAGTTATACCATATAACGTAATACGTTATAACGTTATACCATATAACGTAATACGTGCTAACGTAATACCATATAACGTAATACGTTAAAACGTTATACCATATAACGTAATACGTTATAACGTTATACCATATAACGTAATACGTGCTAACGTAATACCATATAACGTAATAAGTTATAACGTTATACCATATAACGTAATACGTTATAATGTTATACCATATAACGTAATACGTTGTAATGTTATACCATATAACGTAATACGTTATAACGTAATGCCATATAACGTAATTCGTTATAACGTTATACCATATAACGTAATACGTTATAACGTTATACCATATAACGTAATACGTTATAACGTAATACCATATAACGTAATACGTTATAACGCTATACCATATAACGTAATACGTTAAAGCGTAATACCTTATAACGTAATACGTTATAACGTTATACCATATAACGTAAAACGTCATTTCGTTATACCATATAACGTAATACGTTATAACGTAATGCCATATAACGTAATACGTGATAACGTTATACCATATAACGTAATACGTTATAACGTAATACCATATAACGTAAAGCGTCATTTCGTTATACCATATAACGTAATACGTTATAACGTAATACCATATAACGTAATACGTTATAACGTAATACCATATAACGTAAAACGTCATTTCGTTATACCATATAACGTAATACGGTATAACGTTATACCATATAACGTAATACGTTATAACGATATACCATATAACGTAATACGTTATAACGTTATACCATATAACGTAATACGTTATAACGTAATGCCATATAACGTAATTCGTTATAACGTTATACCATATAACGTAATACGTTATAACGTTATACCATATAACGTAATACGTTATAACGTAATACCATATAACGTAATACGTTATAACGTTATACCATATAACGTAATACGTGATAAGTTATACCATATAACGTAATACGTTAAAACGTTATACCATATAACGTAATACGTTATAACGTTATACCATATAACGTAATACGTGCTAACGTAATACCATATGACGTAATACGTTATAACGTTATACCATATAACGTAATACGTTATAACGTTATACCATATAACGTAATACGTTATAACGTAATACCATATAACGTAAAACGTCATTTCGTTATACCATATAACGTAATACGGTATAACGTTATACCATATAACGTAATACGTTATAACGATATACCATATAACGTAATACGTTATAGCGTTATACCATATAACGTAGTACGTTATAACGTTATACCATATAACGTAATACGTTATAAAGTTATACCATATAACGTAATACGTTATAACGATATACCATATAACGTAGTACGTTATAACGTTATACCATATAACGTAATACGTTATAAAGTTATACCATATAACGTAATACGTTATAACGTTATACCATATAACGTAATACGTTATAACGTTATACCATATAACGTATTACGTTAGAACGTTATACCATATAACGTAATACGGTATAACGTTATACCATATAACGTAATACGTTATAACGATATACCATATAACGTAGTACGTTATAACGTTATACCATATAACGTAATACGTTATAAAGTTATACCATATAACGTAATACGTTATAACGTTATACCATATATCGTAATACGTTATAACGTAATGCCATATGACGTAATTCGTTATAACGTTATACCATATAACGTAATACGTTATAACGTTATACCATATAACGTAATACGTTATAACGTAATACCATATAACGTAATACGTTATAACGTTATACCATATAACGTAATACGTTAAAACGTAATACCATATAACGTAATACGTTATAACGTTATACCATATAACGTAAAACGTCATTTCCTTATACCATATAACGTAATACGTTATAACGTAATGCCATATAACGTAATACGTGATACCGTTATACCATATAACGTAATACGTTATAACGTAATACCATATAACGTAAAACGTCATTTCGTTATACCATATAACGTAATACGTGATAACGTTATACCATATAACGTAATACGTTTAAACGTTATACCATATAACGTAATACGTTATAATGTTATACCATATAACGTAATACGTGATAACGTAATACCATATAACGTAATACGTTATAACGTTATACCATATAACGTAATACGTTATAACGTTATACCATATAACGTAATACGTTATAACGATATACCATATAACGTAGTACGTTATAACGTTATACCATATAACGTAATACGTTATAACGTTATACCATATAACGTAATACGTTATAACGTTATACCATATAACGTAATACGTTATAACGTAATGCCATATAACGTAATTCGTTATAACGTTATACCATATAACGTAATACGTTATAACGTTATACCATATAACGTAATACGTTATAACGTAATACCATATAACGTAATACGTTATAACGTTATACCATATAACGTAATACGTGATAAGTTATACCATATAACGTAATACGTTAAAACGTTATACCATATAACGTAATACGTTATAACGTTATACCATATAACGTAATACGTGCTAACGTAATACCATATAACGTAATACGTTATAACGTTATACCATATAACGTAATACGTTATAACGTTATACCATATAACGTAATACGTTATAACGTAATACCATATAACGTAAAACGTCATTTCGTTATACCATATAACGTAATACGGTATAACGTTATACCATATAACGTAATACGTTATAACGATATACCATATAACGTAATACGTTATAGCGTTATACCATATAACGTAGTACGTTATAACGTTATACCATATAACGTAATACGTTATAAAGTTATACCATATAACGTAATACGTTATAACGTTATACCATATAACGTAATACGTTATAACGTAATGCCATATGACGTAATTCGTTATAACGCTATACCATATAACGTAATACGTTATAGCGTTATACCATATAACGTAATACGTTATAACGTAATACCATATAACGTAATACGTTATAACGATATACCATATAACGTAATACGTTATAACGTTATACCATATAACGTAATACGTTATAACGTTATACCATATAACGTAATACGTTATAACGTTATACCATATGACGTAATACGGTATAACGTTATACCATATGACGTAATACGTTATAACGTTATACCATATAACGTAGTACGTTATAACGTAATGCCATATAACGTAATACGTTATAACGTTATACCATATAACGTAATACGTTATAACGTTATACCATATAACGTAATACGTTATAACGTAATGCCATATAACGTAATTCGTTATAACGTTATACCATATAACGTAATACGTTATAACGTTATACCATATAACGTAATACGTTGTAACGTAACACCATATAACGTAATACGTTATAACGTTATACCATATAACGTAATACGTGATAACGTTATACCATATAACGTAATACGTTAAAACGTTATACCATATAACGTAATACGTTATAACGTTATACCATATAACGTAATACGTGCTAACGTAATACCATATAACGTAATACGTTATAACGTTATACCATATAACGTAATACGTTATAACGTTATACCATATAACGTAATACGTTATAACGTTATACCATATAACGTAATACGTTAAAACGTAATACCATATAACGTAAAACGCCATTTCGTTATACCATATAACGTAATAAGGTATAACGTTATACCATATAACGTAATACGTTATAACGATATACCATATAACGTAATACGTGATAACATAACACCATATAACGTAATACGTTATGACGTTATACCATATAACGTAATACGTTTTAACGTAATACCATATAACGTAATACGTTATAACGTAATACCATATAACGTAAAACGTCATTTCGTTATACCACATAACGTAATACGGTATAACGTTATACCATATAACGTAATACGTTATAACGATATACCATATAACGTAATACGTTATAACCTTATACCATATAACGTAATACGGTATAACGTTGTACCATATAACGTAATACGTTATGACGTTATACCATATAACGTAATACGTTATAACGTAATACCATATAACGTAATACGTTATAACGTAATACCATATAACGTAATACGTGATAACGTTATACCATATAACGTAATACGTTAAAACGTTATACCATATAACGTAATACGTTATAACGTTATACCATATAACGTAATACGTGATAACGTTATACCATATAACGTAATACGTTAAAACGTTATACCATATAACGTAATACGTTATAACGTTATACCATATAACGTAATAAGTTATAACGTTATACCATATAACGTAATACGTTATAACGTTATACCATATAACGTAATTCGTTATAACGTTATACCACATAACGTAATCCGTTATAACGTTATACCATATAACGTAATACGTTAAAACGTAATACCATATAACGTAATACGTTATAACGTAATACCATATAACGTAATACGTTATAACGTTATACCATATAACGTAATACGTTATAACGTTATACCATATAACGTAATACGTGATAACGTAATACCATATAACGTAATACGTTATGACGTTATACCATATAACGTAATACGTTATAACGTAATACCATATAACGTAATACGTTATAACGTAATACCATATAACGTAAAACGTCATTTCGTTATACCATATAACGTAATACGGTATAACGTTATACCATATAACGTAATACGTTATAACGATATACCATATAACGTAATACGTTATAACGTTATACCGTATAACGTAATACGTTATAACGTTATACCATATAACGTAATACGGTATAACGTTATACCATATAACGTAATACGTTATAACGATATACCATATAACGTAGTACGTTATAACGTTATACCACATAACGTAAAACGTCATTTCGTTATACCATATAACGTAATAAGGTATAACGTTATACCATATAACGTAGTACGTTATAACGATATACCATATAACGTAATACGTTATAACGTTATACCATATAACGTAATACGTGATAACATTATTCCATATAACGTAATACGTTAAAACGTTATACCATATAACGTAATACGTTATAACGTTATACCATATAACGTAATACGTGATAACGTAATACCATATAACGTAATACGTTATAACGTAATACCATATAACGTAAAACGTCATTTCGTTATACCACATAACGTAATACGTTATAACGTTATACCATATAACGTAATACGTTAAAACGTAATACCATATAACGTAATACGTTATAACGTTATACCACATAACGTAAAACGTCATTTCGTTATACCATATAACGTAATAAGGTATAACGTTATACCACATAACGTAATACGTTATAACGTTATACCATATAACGTAATACGTTAAAACGTAATACCATATAACGTAGTACGTTATAACGATATACCATATAACGTAATACGTTATAACGTAATACCATATAACGTAATACGTTATAACGTTATACCATATAACGTAATACGTGATAACGTAATACCATATAACGTAATACGTTAATACGTTATACCATATAACGTAATACGTTAAAACGTAATACCATATAACGTAATACGTTATAACGTTATACCACATAACGTAAAACGTCATTCCGTTATACCATATAACGTAATAAGGTATAACGTTATACCACATAACGTAATACGTTATAACGTTATACCATATAACGTAATACGTTAAAACGTAATACCATATAACGTAGTACGTTATAACGATATACCATATAACGTAATACGTTATAACGTAATACCATATAACGTAATACGTTATAACGTAATACCATATAACGTAATACGTGATAACGTTATACCATATAACGTAATACGTTAAAACGTTATACCATATAACGTAATACGTTATAACGTTATACCATATAACGTAATACGTGATAACGTTATACCATATAACGTAATACGTTAAAACGTTATACCATATAACGTAATACGTTATAACGTTATACCATATAACGTAATAAGTTATAACGTTATACCATATAACGTAATACGTTATAACGTTATACCATATAACGTAATTCGTTATAACGTTATACCACATAACGTAATCCGTTATAACGTTATACCATATAACGTAATACGTTAAAACGTAATACCATATAACGTAATACGTTATAACGTAATACCATATAACGTAATACGTTATAACGTTATACCATATAACGTAATACGTGATAACGTTATACCATATAACGTAATACGTTAAAACGTTATACCATATAACGTAATACGTTATAACGTTATACCATATAACGTAAAACGTCATTTCGTTATACCATATAACGTAATACGTTATAACGTAATGCCATATAACGTAATACGTGATAACGTTATACCATATAACGTAATACGTTATAACGTAATACCATATAACGTAAAACGTCATTTCGATATACCATATAACGTAATACGGTATAACGTTATACCATATAACGTAATACGTTATAACGATATACCACATAACGTAATACGTTATAACGTTATACCATATAACGTAATACGTGATAACGTTATACCATATAACGTAATACGTCAAAACGTTATACCATATAACGTAATACGTTATAACGTAATACCATATAACGTAATACGTTATAACGTAATAACATATAACGTAAAACGTCATTTCGTTATACCATATAACGTAATACATTATGACGTTATACCATATAACGTAATACGTTATAACGTAATACCATATAACGTAAAACGTCATTTCGTTATACCATATAACGTAATACGTTATAACGTTATACCATATAACGTAATACGTTATAACGTCATACCATATGACGTAAAACGTCATTTCACTATACCATATAACGTAATTCGTTATAACGTTATGCCATATAACGTAATACGTTATAACGTAATACCATATAACGTAAAACGTCATTTCGTTATACCATATAACGTAATACGGTATAACGTTATTCCATATAACGTAATACGCTATAACGTAATAACATATAACGTAAAACGGCATTTCGTGATACCATATAACGTAATACGGTATAACGTTATACCATATAACGTAATACGATATAACTTAATGCCATATAACGCAATACGTTATAACGTTATACCATATATCGTAAAACGTCATTTCGATATACCATATAACGTAATACGTTACAACGTTATACCATATAACGTAATATGTTATAACGTCATACCATATAACGTAATACGTTATAACGTTATACCATATACCGTAATACGTTATAACGTAATACCATATAACGTTTTACGTTATAACGTTATACCATATGACGTAATACGTGATATCGTTATACCATATAACGTAATACGTTGAATCGTTATACCATATAACGTAATACGTGATAGCCTTATACCATATAAAGTAATACGTTATAACGTTATACCATATAACGTAATACGTTAAAACGTTATACCATATAACGTAATATGTTATAACGTCATACCATATAACGTAATACGTTATAACGTAATACCATATAACGTAATACGTAATAACATAATACCATATAACGTAAAACGTCATTTCACTATACCATATAACGTAATTCGTTATAACGTTATACCATATAACGTAATACGTTATAACGTAATACCATATAACGTAAAACGTCATTTCGTTATACCATATAACGTAATACGGTATAACGTTATTCCATATAACGTAATACGTTATAACGTAATAACATATAACGTAAAACGGCATTTCGTTATACCATATAACGTAATACGGTATAACGTTATACCATATAACGTAATACGATATAACATAATGCCATATAACGCAATACGTTATAACGTTATACCATATAACGTAATACGTTATGACGTTATACCATAGAACGTAATACGTTGTAACGTAATTCCATATAACGTAATACGTTATAACGTAATACCCTATAACGTAAAACGTCATTTCGCTATACCATATAACGTAATACGTTATAACGTAATACCATATAACGTAATACGTTATAACGTAATACCATATAACGTAATACGTGATAACGTTATACCATATAACGTAATACGTTAAAACGTTATACCATATAACGGAATACGTTATAACGTTATACCATATAACGTAATACGTAATAACATAATACCATATAACGTGAAGCGTCATTTCGTTATACCATATAACGTATTGCGTAAGAACGTAATACCATATAACGTAAAACGTCATTTCGTTATACCATATAACGTAATACGGTATAACGTTATACCATATAACGTAATATGTTAGAACGTTATACAATATAACGTAATACGTTATAATTTAATACCATATAACGTAATACGTTATAACGTTATACCATACAACGTAAAACGTCATTTCGATATAACGTATAACGTGATACGTTATAACGTTATAACATATAACGTAAAACGTTATTTCGTTATCCCATAAAACATAGTACGGTATAACGGTACACCATATAACGTAATACGTTATAACGTTATACCATATAACGTAATACGTGATAACGTTATACCATATAACGTAATACGTTAAAACGTTATACCATATAACGTAATACGTGATAACATTATTCCATATAACGTAATACGTTAAAACGTTATACCATATAACGTAATACGTTATAACGTTATATCATATAACGTAATACGTGATAACGTAATACCATATAACGTAATACGTTAAAACGTTATACCATATAACGTAATACGTTATAACGTTATACCATATAACGTAATACGTGATAACGTTATACCATATAACGTAATACGTTAAAACGTTATAC
This sequence comes from Bombus vancouverensis nearcticus, assembly GCF_051014615.1. NCBI lineage: Eukaryota > Metazoa > Arthropoda > Insecta > Hymenoptera > Apidae > Bombus > Bombus vancouverensis. Next base: position 3,921,939 of record NC_134924.1, read on the forward strand.
CATATAACGTAATACGTTATAACGTTATACCATATAACGTAATAAGTTATAACGTTATACCATATAACGTAATACGTTATAACGTTATACCATATAACGTAATTCGTTATAACGTTATACCACATAACGTAATCGGTTATAACGTTATACCATATAACGTAATACGTTAAAACGTAATACCATATAACGTAATACGTTATAACGATATACCATATAACGTAATACGTTATAACGTTATACCATATAACGTAATACGTTATAACGTTATACCATATAACGTATTACGTTAGAACGTTATACCATAAAACGTAATACGGTATAACGTTATACCATATAACGTAATACGTTATAACGATATACCATATAACGTAGTACGTTATAACGTTATACCATATAACGTAATACGTTATAAAGTTATACCATATAACGTAATACGTTATAACGTTATACCATATATCGTAATACGTTATAACGTGATGCCATATGACGTAATTCGTTATAACGTTATACCATATAACGTAATACGTTATAACGTTATACCATATAACGTAATACGTTATAACGTAATACCATATAACGTAATACGTTATAACGTCATACCATATAACGTAATACGTTAAAACGTAATACCATATAACGTAATACGTTATAACGTTATACCATATAACGTAAAACGTCATTTCGTTATACCATATAACGTAATACGTTATAACGTAATGCCATATAACGTAATACGTGATACCGTTATACCATATAACGTAATACGTTATAACGTAATACCATATAACGTAAAACGTCATTTCGTTATACCATATAACGTAATACGTGATAACGTTATACCATATAACATAATACGTTTAAACGTTATACCATATAACGTAATACGTTATAACGTTATACCATATAACGTAATACGTGATAACGTAATACCATATAACGTAATACGTTATAACGTTATACCATATAACGTAATACGTTATAACGTTATACCATATAACGTAATATGTTATAACGATATACCATATAACGTAGTACGTTATAACGTTATACCATATAACGTAATACGTTATAACGTTATACCATATAACGTAATACGTTATAACGTTATACCATATAAAGTAATACGTTATAACGTAATGCCATATAACGTAATTCGTTATAACGTTATACCATATAACGTAATACGTTATAACGTTATACCATATAACGTAATACGTTATAACGTAATACCATATAACGTAATACGTTATAACGTTATACCATATAACGTAATACGTGATAAGTTATACCATATAACGTAATACGTTAAAGCGTTATACCATATAACGTAATACGTTATAACGTTATACCATATAACGTAATACGTGCTAACGTAATACCATATAACGTAATACGTTATAACGTTATACCATATATCGTAATACGTTATAACGTTATACCATATAACGTGATACGTTATAACGTAATACCATGTAACGTAAAACGTCATTTCGTTATACCATATAACGTAATACGTTATAACGATATACCATATAACGTAATACGTTATAACGTTATACCATATAACGTAATACGTTATAACGTAATGCCATATAACGTAATACGTGATAACGTTATACCATATAACGTAATACGTTATAACGTAATACCATATAACGTAAAACGTCATTTCGTTATACCACATAACGTAATACGGTATAACGTTATACCATATAACGTAATACGTTATAGCGATATACCATATAACGTAATACGTTATAACGTTATACCATATAACGTAATACGTTATAACGTTATACCATATAACGTAATACGTTATAACGTTATACCATATGACGTAATACGGTATAACGTTATACCATATAACGTAATACGTTATAACGTTATACCATATAACGTAGTACGTTATAACGTAATGCCATATAACGTAATACGTTATAACGTTATACCATATAACGTAATACGTTATAACGTTATACCATATAACGTAATACGTTATAACGTAATACCATATAACGTAATACGTTATAACGTTATACCATATAACGTAATACGTGATAACGTTACACCATATAACGTAAAACGTCATTTCGTTATACCATATAACGTAATACGTTATAACGTAATACCATATAACGTAATACGTTATAACGTAATACCATATAACGTAAAACGTCATTTCGTTATACCATATAACGTAATACGGTATAACGTTATACCATATAACGTAATACGTTATAACGATATACCATATAACGTAATACGTTATAACGTTATACCATATAACGTAATACGTTATAACGTAATGCCATATAACGTAATACGTGATAACGTTATACCATATAACGTAATACGTTATAACGATATACCATATAACGTAGTACGTTATAACGTTATACCATATAACGTAATACGTTATAAAGTTATACCATATAACGTAATACGTTATAACGTTATACCATATATCGTAATACGTTATAACGTGATGCCATATGACGTAATTCGTTATAACGTTATACCATATAACGTAATACGTTATAACGTTATACCATATAACGTAATACGTTATAACGTAATACCATATAACGTAATACGTTATAACGTCATACCATATAACGTAATACGTTAAAACGTAATACCATATAACGTAATACGTTATAACGTTATACCATATAACGTAAAACGTCATTTCGTTATACCATATAACGTAATACGTTATAACGTAATGCCATATAACGTAATACGTGATACCGTTATACCATATAACGTAATACGTTATAACGTAATACCATATAACGTAAAACGTCATTTCGTTATACCATATAACGTAATACGTGATAACGTTATACCATATAACGTAATACGTTTAAACGTTATACCATATAACGTAATACGTTATAACGTTATACCATATAACGTAATACGTGATAACGTAATACCATATAACGTAATACGTTATAACGTTATACCATATAACGTAATACGTTATAACGTTATACCATATAACGTAATATGTTATAACGATATACCATATAACGTAGTACGTTATAACGTTATACCATATAACGTAATACGTTATAACGTTATACCATATAACGTAATACGTTATAACGTTATACCATATAAAGTAATACGTTATAACGTAATGCCATATAACGTAATTCGTTATAACGTTATACCATATAACGTAATACGTTATAACGTTATACCATATAACGTAATACGTTATAACGTAATACCATATAACGTAATACGTTATAACGTTATACCATATAACGTAATACGTGATAAGTTATACCATATAACGTAATACGTTAAAACGTTATACCATATAACGTAATACGTTATAACGTTATACCATATAACGTAATACGTGCTAACGTAATACCATATAACGTAATACGTTATAACGTTATACCATATATCGTAATACGTTATAACGTTATACCATATAACGTGATACGTTATAACGTAATACCATGTAACGTAAAACGTCATTTCGTTATACCATATAACGTAATACGTTATAACGATATACCATATAACGTAATACGTTATAACGTTATACCATATAACGTAATACGTTATAACGTAATGCCATATAACGTAATACGTGATAACGTTATACCATATAACGTAATACGTTATAACGTAATACCATATAACGTAAAACGTCATTTCGTTATACCACATAACGTAATACGGTATAACGTTATACCATATAACGTAATACGTTATAGCGATATACCATATAACGTAATACGTTATAACGTTATACCATATAACGTAATACGTTATAACGTTATACCATATAACGTAATACGTTATAACGTTATACCATATAACGTAATACGTTATTACGTTATACCATATGACGTAATACGGTATAACGTTATACCATATAACGTAATACGTTATAACGTTATACCATATAACGTAGTACGTTATAACGTAATGCCATATAACGTAATACGTTATAACGTTATACCATATAACGTAATACGTTATAACGTTATACCATATAACGTAATACGTTATAACGTAATACCATATAACGTAATACGTTATAACGTTATACCATATAACGTAATACGTGATAACGTTACACCATATAACGTAAAACGTCATTTCGTTATACCATATAACGTAATACGTTATAACGTAATACCATATAACGTAATACGTTATAACGTAATACCATATAACGTAAAACGTCATTTCGTTATACCATATAACGTAATACGGTATAACGTTATACCATATAACGTAATACGTTATAACGATATACCATATAACGTAATACGTTATAACGTTATACCATATAAGGTAATACGTTATAACGTAATGCCATATAACGTAATACGTGATAACGTTATACCATATAACGTAATACGTTATAACGTAATACGTTATAACGTAATACCATATAACGTAAAACGTCATTTCGTTATACCACATAACGTAATACGGTATAACGTTATACCATATAACGTAATACGTTATAGCGATATACCATATAACGTAATACGTTATAACGTTATACCGTATAACGTAATACGTTATAACGTTATACCATATAACGTAATACGTTATAACGTTATACCATATGACGTAATACGGTATAACGTTATACCATATAACGTAATACGTTATAACGTTATACCATATAACGTAGTACGTTATAACGTAATGCCATATAACGTAATACGTTATAACGTTATACCATATAACGTAATACGTTATAACGTTATACCATATAACGTAATACGTTATAACGTAATACCATATAACGTAATACGTTATAACGTTATACCATATAACGTAATACGTGATAACGTTATACCATATAACGTAATACGTTATAACGTTATACCATATAACGTAATACGTGCTAACGTAATACCATATAACGTAATACGTTATAGCGATATACCATATAACGTAATGCGTTATAACGTTATACCATATAACGTAATACGTTATAACGTTATACCATATAAGGTAATACGTTATAACGTTATACCATATGACGTAATACGGTATAACGTTATACCATATAACGTAATACGTTATAACGTTATACCATATAACGTAATACGTTATAACGTAATGCCATATAACGTAATTCGTTATAACGTTATACCATATAACGTAATACGTTATAACGTTATACCATATAACGTAATACGTTATAACGTAATACCATATAACGTAATACGTTATAACGTTATACCATATAACGTAATACGTGATAACGTTATACCATATAACGTAATACGTTATAACGTTATACCATATAACGTAATACGTGCTAACGTAATACCATATAACGTAATACGTTATAACGTTATACCATATAACGTAATACGTTATAACGTTATACCATATAACGTAATACGTTAAAACGTAATACCATATAACGTAAAACGCCATTTCGTTATACCATATAACGTAATAAGGTATAACGTTATACCATATAACGTAATACGTTATAACGATATACCATATAACGTAATACGTGATAACATAACACCATATAACGTAATACGTTATGACGTTATACCATATAACGTAATACGTTTTAACGTAATACCATATAACGTAATACGTTCTAACGTAATACCATATAACGTAAAACGTCATTTCGTTATACCATATAACGTAATACGGTATAACGTAATACCATATAACGTAATACGTTATAACGTAATACCATATAACGTAATACGTTATAACGTTATACCATATAACGTAGTACGTTATAACGTTATACCATATAACGTAATACGTGATAACGTAATACCATATAACGTAATACGTTATGACGTTATACCATATAACGTAATACGTTATAACGTAATACCATATAACGTAATACGTTATAACGTAATACCATATAACGTAAAACGTCATTTCGTTATACCATATAACGTAATTCGTTATAACGTTATACCATATAACGTAATACGTTATAACGTAATGCCATATAACGTAATTCGTTATAACGTTATACCGTATAACGTAATACGTTATAACGTTATACCATATAACGTAATACGGTATAACGTTATACCATATAACGTAATACGTTATAACGATATACCATATAACGTAGTACGTTATAACGTTATACCACATAACGTAAAACGTCATTTCGTTATACCATATAACGTAATAAGGTATAACGTTATACCATATAACGTAGTACGTTATAACGATATACCATATAACGTAATACGTTATAACGTTATACCATATAACGTAATACGTGATAACATTATTCCATATAACGTAATACGTTAAAACGTTATACCATATAACGTAATACGTTATAACGTTATACCATATAACGTAATACGTGATAACGTAATACCATATAACGTAATACGTTATAACGTAATACCATATAACGTAAAACGTCATTTCGTTATACCACATAACGTAATACGTTATAACGTTATACCATATAACGTAATACGTTAAAACGTAATACCATATAACGTAATACGTTATAACGTTATACCACATAACGTAAAACGTCATTTCGTTATACCATATAACGTAATAAGGTATAACGTTATACCACATAACGTAATACGTTATAACGTTATACCATATAACGTAATACGTTAAAACGTAATACCATATAACGTAGTACGTTATAACGATATACCATATAACGTAATACGTTATAACGTAATACCATATAACGTAATACGTTATAACGTTATACCATATAACGTAATACGTGATAACGTAATACCATATAACGTAATACGTTAATACGTTATACCATATAACGTAATACGTTAAAACGTAATACCATATAACGTAATACGTTATAACGTTATACCACATAACGTAAAACGTCATTTCGTTATACCATATAACGTAATAAGGTATAACGTTATACCACATAACGTAATACGTTATAACGTTATACCATATAACGTAATACGTTAAAACGTAATACCATATAACGTAGTACGTTATAACGATATACCATATAACGTAATACGTTATAACGTAATACCATATAACGTAATACGTTATAACGTAATACCATATAACGTAATACGTGATAACGTTATACCATATAACGTAATACGTTAAAACGTTATACCATATAACGTAATACGTTATAACGTTATACCATATAACGTAATACGTGATAACGTTATACCATATAACGTAATACGTTAAAACGTTATACCATATAACGTAATACGTTATAACGTTATACCATATAACGTAATAAGTTATAACGTTATACCATATAACGTAATACGTTATAACGTTATACCATATAACGTAATTCGTTATAACGTTATACCACATAACGTAATCCGTTATAACGTTATACCATATAACGTAATACGTTAAAACGTAATACCATATAACGTAATACGTTATAACGTAATACCATATAACGTAATACGTTATAACGTTATACCATATAAAGTAATACGTGATAACGTTATACCATATAACGTAATACGTTAAAACGTTATACCATATAACGTAATACGTTATAACGTTATACCATATAACGTAAAACGTCATTTCGTTATACCATATAACGTAATACGTTATAACGTAATGCCATATAACGTAATACGTGATAACGTTATACCATATAACGTAATACGTTATAACGTAATACCATATAACGTAAAACGTCATTTCGATATACCATATAACGTAATACGGTATAACGTTATACCATATAACGTAATACGTTATAACGATATACCATATAACGTAATACGTTATAACGTTATACCATATAACGTAATACGTGATAACGTTATACCATATAACGTAATACGTCAAAACGTTATACCATATAACGTAATACGTTATAACGTAATACCATATAACGTAATACGTTATAACGTAATAACATATAACGTAAAACGTCATTTCGTTATACCATATAACGTAATACATTATGACGTTATACCATATAACGTAATACGTTATAACGTAATACCATATAACGTAAAACGTCATTTCGTTATACCATATAACGTAATACGTTATAACGTTATACCATATAACGTAATACGTTATAACGTCATACCATATGACGTAAAACGTCATTTCACTATACCATATAACGTAATTCGTTATAACGTTATGCCATATAACGTAATACGTTATAACGTAATACCATATAACGTAAAACGTCATTTCGTTATACCATATAACGTAATACGGTATAACGTTATTCCATATAACGTAATACGCTATAACGTAATAACATATAACGTAAAACGGCATTTCGTGATACCATATAACGTAATACGGTATAACGTTATACCATATAACGTAATACGATATAACTTAATGCCATATAACGCAATACGTTATAACGTTATACCATATATCGTAAAACGTCATTTCGATATACCATATAAGGTAATACGTTACAACGTTATACCATATAACGTAATATGTTATAACGTCATACCATATAACGTAATACGTTATAACGTTATACCATATACCGTAATACGTTATAACGTAATACCATATAACGTTTTACGTTATAACGTTATACCATATGACGTAATACGTGATATCGTTATACCATATAACGTAATACGTTAAATCGTTATACCATATAACGTAATACGTGATAGCCTTATACCATATAATGTAATACGTTATAACGTTATACCATATAACGTAATACGTTAAAACGTTATACCATATAACGTAATATGTTATAACGTCATACCATATAACGTAATACGTTATAACGTAATACCATATAACGTAATACGTAATAACATAATACCATATAACGTAAAACGTCATTTCACTATACCATATAACGTAATTCGTTATAACGTTATACCATATAACGTAATACGTTATAACGTAATACCATTTAACGTAAAACGTCATTTCGTTATACCATATAACGTAATACGGTATAACGTTATTCCATATAACGTAATACGTTATAACGTAATAACATATAACGTAAAACGGCATTTCGTTATACCATATAACGTAATACGGTATAACGTTATACCATATAACGTAATACGATATAACATAATGCCATATAACGCAATACGTTATAACGTTATACCATATAACGTAATACGTTATGACGTTATACCATAGAACGTAATACGTTGTAACGTAATTCCATATAACGTAATACGTTATAACGTAATACCCTATAACGTAAAACGTCATTTCGCTATACCATATAACGTAATACGTTATAACGTAATACCATATAACGTAATACGTTATAACGTAATACCATATAACGTAATACGTGATAACGTTATACCATATAACGTAATACGTTAAAACGTTATACCATATAACGGAATACGTTATAACGTTATACCATATAACGTAATACGTAATAACATAATACCATATAACGTGAAGCGTCATTTCGTTATACCATATAACGTATTGCGTAAGAACGTAATACCATATAACGTAAAACGTCATTTCGTTATACCATATAACGTAATACGGTATAACGTTATACCATATAACGTAATATGTTAGAACGTTATACAATATAACGTAATACGTTATAATTTAATACCATATAACGTAATACGTTATAACGTTATACCATACAACGTAAAACGTCATTTCGATATAACGTATAACGTGATACGTTATAACGTTATAACATATAACGTAAAACGTTATTTCGTTATCCCATAAAACATAGTACGGTATAACGGTACACCATATAACGTAATACGTTATAACGTTATACCATATAACGTAATACGTGATAACGTTATACCATATAACGTAATACGTTAAAACGTTATACCATATAACGTAATACGTGATAACATTATTCCATATAACGTAATACGTTAAAACGTTATACCATATAACGTAATACGTTATAACGTTATATCATATAACGTAATACGTGATAACGTAATACCATATAACGTAATACGTTAAAACGTTATACCATATAACGTAATACGTTATAACGTTATACCATATAACGTAATACGTGATAACGTTATACCATATAACGTAATACGTTAAAACGTTATACCATATAACGTAATACGTTATAACGTTATACCATATAACGTAATAAGTTATAACGTTATACCATATAACGTAATACGTTATAACGTTATACCATATAACGTAATTCGTTATAACGTTATACCACATAACGTAATCCGTTATAACGTTATACCATATAACGTAATACGTTAAAACGTAATACCATATAACGTAATACGTTATAACGATATACCATATAACGTAATACGTTATAACGTTATACCATATAACGTAATACGTTATAACGTTATACCATATAACGTATTACGTTAGAACGTTATACCATAAAACGTAATACGGTATAACGTTATACCATATAACGTAATACGTTATAACGATATACCATATAACGTAGTACGTTATAACGTTATACCATATAACGTAATACGTTATAAAGTTATACCATATAACGTAATACGTTATAACGTTATACCATATATCGTAATACGTTATAACGTGATGCCATATGACGTAATTCGTTATAACGTTATACCATATAACGTAATACGTTATAACGTTATACCATATAACGTAATACGTTATAACGTAATACCATATAACGTAATACGTTATAACGTCATACCATATAACGTAATACTTTAAAACGTAATACCATATAACGTAATACATTATAACGTTATACCATATAACGTAAAACGTCATTTCGTTATACCATATAACGTAATACGTTATAACGTAATGCCATATAACGTAATACGTGATACCGTTATACCAAATAACGTAATACGTTATAACGTAATACCATATAACGTAAAACATCATTTCGTTATACCATATAACGTAATACGTGATAACGTTATACCATATAACATAATACGTTTAAACGTTATACCATATAACGTAATACGTTATAACGTTATACCATATAACGTAATACGTGATAACGTAATACCATATAACGTAATACGTTATAACGTTATACCATATAACGTAATACGTTATAACGTTATACCATATAACGTAATATGTTATAACGATATACCATATAACGTAGTACGTTATAACGTTATACCATATAACGTAATACGTTATAACGTTATACCATATAACGTAATACGTTATAACGTTATACCATATAACGTAATATGTTATAACGATATACCATATAACGTAGTACGTTATAACGTTATACCATATAACGTAATACGTTATAACGTTATACCATATAACGTAATACGTTATAACGTTATACCATATAAAGTAATACGTTATAACGTAATGCCATATAACGTAATTCGTTATAACGTTATACCATATAACGTAATACGTTATAACGTTATACCATATAACGTAATACGTTATAACGTAATACCATATAACGTAATACGTTATAACGTTATACCATATAACGTAATACGTGATAAGTTATACCATATAACGTAATACGTTAAAACGTTATACCATATAACGTAATACGTTATAACGTTATACCATATAACGTAATACGTGCTAACGTAATACCATATAACGTAATACGTTATAACGTTATACCATATATCGTAATACGTTATAACGTTATACCATATAACGTGATACGTTATAACGTAATACCATGTAAGGTAAAACGTCATTTCGTTATACCATATAACGTAATACGTTATAACGATATACCATATAACGTAATACGTTATAACGTTATACCATATAACGTAATACGTTATAACGTAATGCCATATAACGTAATACGTGATAACGTTATACCATATAACGTAATACGTTATAACGTAATACCATATAACGTAAAACGTCATTTCGTTATACCACATAACGTAATACGGTATAACGTTATACCATATAACGTAATACGTTATAGCGATATACCATATAACGTAATACGTTATAACGTTATACCATATAACGTAATACGTTATAACGTTATACCATATAACGTAATACGTTATAACGTTATACCATATGACGTAATACGGTATAACGTTATACCATATAACGTAATACGTTATAACGTTATACCATATAACGTAGTACGTTATAACGTAATGCCATATAACGTAATACGTTATAACGTTATACCATATAACGTAATACGTTATAACGTTATACCATATAACGTAATACGTTATAACGTAATACCATATAACGTAATACGTTATAACGTTATACCATATAACGTAATACGTGATAACGTTACACCATATAACGTAAAACGTCATTTCGTTATACCATATAACGTAATACGTTATAACGTAATACCATATAACGTAATACGTTATAACGTAATACCATATAACGTAAAACGTCATTTCGTTATACCATATAACGTAATACGGTATAACGTTATACCATATAACGTAATACGTTATAACGATATACCATATAACGTAATACCTTATAACGTTATACCATATAACGTAATACGTTATAACGTAATGCCATATAACGTAATACGTGATAACGTTATACCATATAACGTAATACGTTATAACGATATACCATATAACGTAGTACGTTATAACGTTATACCATATAACGTAATACGTTATAAAGTTATACCATATAACGTAATACGTTATAACGTTATACCATATATCGTAATACGTTATAACGTGATGCCATATGACGTAATTCGTTATAACGTTATACCATATAACGTAATACGTTATAACGTTATACCATATAACGTAATACGTTATAACGTAATACCATATAACGTAATACGTTATAACGTCATACCATATAACGTAATACGTTAAAACGTAATACCATATAACGTAATACGTTATAACGTTATACCATATAACGTAAAACGTCATTTCGTTATACCATATAACGTAATACGTTATAACGTAATGCCATATAACGTAATACGTGATACCGTTATACCATATAACGTAATACGTTATAACGTAATACCATATAACGTAAAACGTCATTTCGTTATACCATATAACGTAATACGTGATAACGTTATACCATATAACGTAATACGTTATAACGTTATACCATATAACGTAATACGTTATAACGTTATACCATATAACGTAATACGTGATAACGTAATACCATATAACGTAATACGTTATAACGTTATACCATATAACGTAATACGTTATAACGTTATACCATATAACGTAATATGTTATAACGATATACCATATAACGTAGTACGTTATAACGTTATACCATATAACGTAATACGTTATAACGTTATACCATATAACGTAATACGTTATAACGTTATACCATATAAAGTAATACGTTATAACGTAATGCCATATAACGTAATTCGTTATAGCGTTATACCATATAACGTAATACGTTATAACGTTATACCATATAACGTAATACGTTATAACGTAATACCATATAACGTAATACGTTATAACGTTATACCATATAACGTAATACGTGATAAGTTATACCATATAACGTAATACGTTAAAACGTTATACCATATAACGTAATACGTTATAACGTTATACCATATAACGTAATACGTGCTAACGTAATACCATATAACGTAATACGTTATAACGTTATACCATATATCGTAATACGTTATAACGTTATACCATATAACGTGATACGTTATAACGTAATACCATGTAACGTAAAACGTCATTTCGTTATACCATATAACGTAATACGTTATAACGATATACCATATAACGTAATACGTTATAACGTTATACCATATAACGTAATACGTTATAACGTAATGCCATATAACGTAATACGTGATAACGTTATACCATATAACGTAATACGTTATAACGTAATACCATATAACGTAAAACGTCATTTCGTTATACCACATAACGTAATACGGTATAACGTTATACCATATAACGTAATACGTTATAGCGATATACCATATAACGTAATACGGTATAACGTTATACCATATAACGTAATACGTTATAACGTTATACCATATAACGTAATACGTTATAACGTTATACCATATGACGTAATACGGTATAACGTTATACCATATAACGTAATACGTTATAACGTTATACCATATAACGTAGTACGTTATAACGTAATGCCATATAACGTAATACGTTATAACGTTATACCATATAACGTAATACGTTATAACGTTATACCATATAACGTAATACGTTATAACGTAATACCATATAACGTAATACGTTATAACGTTATACCATATAACGTAATACGTGATAACGTTACACCATATAACGTAAAACGTCATTTCCTTATACCATATAACGTAATACGTTATAACGTAATACCATATAACGTAATACGTTATAACGTAATACCATATAACGTAAAACGTCATTTCGTTATACCATATAACGTAATACGGTATAACGTTATACCATATAACGTAATACGTTATAACGATATACCATATAACGTAATACGTTATAACGTTATACCATATAACGTAATACGTTATAACGTAATGCCATATAACGTAATACGTGATAACGTTATACCATATAACGTAATACGTTATAACGTAATACCATATAACGTAAAACGTCATTTCGTTATACCACATAACGTAATACGGTATAACGTTATACCATATAACGTAATACGTTATAGCGATATACCATATAACGTAATACGTTATAACGTTATACCATATAACGTAATACGTTATAACGTTATACCATATAACGTAATACGTTATAACGTTATACCATATGACGTAATACGGTATAACGTTATACCATATAACGTAATACGTTATAACGTTATACCATATAACGTAGTACGTTATAACGTAATGCCATATAACGTAATACGTTATAACGTTATACCATATAACGTAATACGTTATAACGTTATACCATATAACGTAATACGTTATAACGTAATACCATATAACGTAATACGTTATAACGTTATACCATATAACGTAATACGTGATAACGTTATACCATATAACGTAATACGTTATAACGTTATACCATATAACGTAATACGTGCTAACGTAATACCATATAACGTAATACGTTATAGCGATATACCATATAACGTAATGCGTTATAACGTTATACCATATAACGTAATACGTTATAACGTTATACCATATAAGGTAATACGTTATAACGTTATACCATATGACGTAATACGGTATAACGTTATACCATATAACGTAATACGTTATAACGTTATACCATATAACGTAATACGTTATAACGTAATGCCATATAACGTAATTCGTTATAACGTTATACCATATAACGTAATACGTTATAACGTTATACCATATAACGTAATACGTTATAACGTAATACCATATAACGTAATACGTTATAACGTTATACCATATAACGTAATACGTGATAACGTTATACCATATAACGTAATACGTTATAACGTTATACCATATAACGTAATACGTGCTAACGTAATACCATATAACGTAATACGTTATAACGTTATACCATATAACGTAATACGTTATAACGTTATACCATATAACGTAATACGTTAAAACGTAATACCATATAACGTAAAACGCCATTTCGTTATACCATATAACGTAATAAGGTATAACGTTATACCATATAACGTAATACGTGCTAACGTAATACCATATAACGTAAAACGCCATTTCGTTATACCATATAACGTAATAAGGTATAACGTTATACCATATAACGTAATACGTTATAACGTTATACCATATAACGTATTACGTTAGAACGTAATACCATATAACGTAAAACGCCATTTCGTTATACCATATAACGTAATAAGGTATAACGTTATACCATATAACGTAATACGTTATAACGATATACCATATAACGTAATACGTTATAACGTTATACCATATAACGTAATACGGTATAACGTTATACCATATAACTTAATACGTTATAACGATATACCATATAACGTAGTACGTTATAACGTTATACCATATAACGTAATACGTTATAACGTTATACCATATAACGTAATACGTTATAACGTTATACCATATAACGTAATACGTTATAACGTTATACCATATAACGTAATTCGTTATAACGTTATACCATATAACGTAATACGTTATAACGTAATGCCATATAACGTAATTCGTTATAACGTTATACCATATAACGTAATACGTTATAACGTAATACCATATAACGTAATACGTTATAACGTTATACCATATAACGTAATACGTTTTAACGTAATACCATATAACGTAATACGTTCTAACGTAATACCATATAACGTAAAACGTCATTTCGTTATACCATATAACGTAATACGGTATAACGTTATACCATATAACGTAATACGTTATAACGATATACCATATAACGTAATACGTTATAACGTTATACCATATAACGTAATACGGTATAACGTTATACCATATAACTTAATACGTTATAACGATATACCATATAACGTAGTACGTTATAACGTTATACCATATAACGTAATACGTTATAACGTTATACCATATAACGTAATACGTTATAACGTTATACCATATAACGTAATACGTTATAACGTTATACCATATAACGTAATTCGTTATAACGTTATACCATATAACGTAATACGTTATAACGTAATGCCATATAACGTAATTCGTTATAACGTTATACCATATAACGTAATACGTTATAACGTAATACCATATAACGTAATACGTTATAACGTTATACCATATAACGTAATACGTGATAACGTTATACCATATAACGTAATACGTTATAACGTTATACCATACAACGTAATACGTGCTAACGTAATACCATATAACGTAAAACGCCATTTCGTTATACCATATAACGTAATAAGGTATAACGTTATACCATATAACGTAATACGTTATAACGTTATACCATATAACGTATTACGTTAGAACGTAATACCATATAACGTAAAACGCCATTTCGTTATACCATATAACGTAATAAGGTATAACGTTATACCATATAACGTAATACGTTATAACGATATACCATATAACGTAATACGTGATAACGTAATACCATATAACGTAATACGTTATGACGTTATACCATATAACGTAATACGTTATAACGATATACCATATAACGTAATACGTGATAACGTAACACCATATAACGTAATACGTTATGACGTTATACCATATAACGTAATACGTTATAACGTAATACCATATAACGTAATACGTTATAACGTAATACCATGTAACGTAAAACGTCATTTCGTTATACCATATAACGTAATACGGTATAACGTTATACCATATAACGTAATACGTTATAACGATATACCATATAACGTAATACGTTATAACGTTATACCATATAACGTAATACGTTATAACGATATACCATATAACGTAGTACGTTATAACGTTATACCATATAACGTAATACGTTATAACGTTATACCATATAACGTAATACGTTATAACGTTATACCATATAACGTAATACGTTATAACGTAATGCCATATAACGTAATTCGTTATAACGTTATACCATATAACGTAATACGTTATAACGTTATACCATATAACGTAATACGTTATAACGTAATACCATATAACGTAATACGGTATAACGTTATACCATATAACGTAATATGTTATAACGATATACCATATAACGTAATTCGTTATAACGTTATACCACATAACGTAATACGTTATAACGTTATACCATATAACGTAATACGTTAAAACGTAATACCATATAACGTATTACGTTATAACGTTATACCATATAACGTAATACCATATAACGTAATACGTTATAACGTTATACCATATAACGTAATACGTGATAACGTTATACCATATAACGTAATACGTTAAAACGTTATACCATATAACGTAATACGTTATAACGTTATACCATATAACGTAATACCATATAACGTAATACGTTATGACGTTATACCATATAACGTAATACGTTATAACGTAATACCATATAACGTAATACGTTATAACGTAATACCATATAACGTAAAACGTCATTTCGTTATACCATATAACGTAATACGGTATAACGTTATAACATATAACGTAAAACGTCATTTCGTTATACCATAAAACATAGTACGGTATAACGTTACACCATACAACGTAATACGTTATAACGATATACCATATAACGTAATACGTTATAACGTTATACCATATAACGTAATACGTTATAACGTTATACCATATAACGCAATACGGTATAACGTTATACCATATAACGTAATATGTTATAACGATATACCATATAACGTAATTCGTTATAACGTTATACCACATAACGTAATACGTTATAACGTTATACCATATAACGTAATACGTTAAAACGTAATACCATATAACGTAATACGTTATAACGTTATACCACATAACGTAAAACGTCATTTCGTTATACCATATAACGTAATAAGGTATAACGTTATACCATATAACGTAGTACGTTATAACGATATACCATATAACGTAATACGTTATAACGTTATACCATATAACGTAATACGTGATAACATTATTCCATATAACGTAATACGTTAAAACGTTATACCATATAACGTAATGCGATATAACGTTATACCAATATAGCGTAATACGTGATAACGTAATACCATATAACGTAATACGTTATGACGTTATACCATATAACGTAATACGTTATAACGTAATACCATATAACGTAATACGTTATAACGTAATACCATATAACGTAATACGTGATAACGTTATACCATATAACGTAATACGTTAAAACGTTATACCATATAACGTAATACGTTATAACGTTATACCATATAACGTAATACGTGATAACGTTATACCATATAACGTAATACGTTAAAACGTTATACCATATAACGTAATACGTTATAACGTTATACCATGTAACGTAATACGTGATATCGTAATTCCATATAACGTAATACGTTATAACGTTATACCATATAACGTAATACGGTATAACGTTATACCATATAACGTAATATGTTATAACGATATACCATATAACGTAATTCGTTATAACGTTATACCACATAACGTAATACGTTATAACGTTATACCATATAACGTAATACGTTAAAACGTAATACCATATAACGTAATACGTTATAACGTTATACCACATAACGTAAAACGTCATTTCGTTATACCATATAACGTAATACGTTATAACGTTGTACCATATAACGTAGTACGTTATAACGTTATACCATATAACGTAATACGTGATAACGTTATACCATATAACGTAATACGTTAAAACGTTATACCATATAACGTAATACGTTATAACGTTATACCATATAACGTAATACGTGATAACGTAATACCATATAACGTAATACGTTATGACGTTATACCATATAACGTAATACGTTATAACGTAATACCATATAACGTAATACGTTATAACGTAATACCATATAACGTAAAACGTCATTTCGTTATACCATATAACGTAATACGGTATAACGTTATACCATATAACGTAATACGTTATAACGATATACCATATAACGTAATACGTTATAACGTTATACCGTATAACGTAATACGTTATAACGTTATACCATATAACGTAATACGGTATAACGTTATACCATATAACGTAATACGTTATAACGATATACCATATAACGTAGTACGTTATAACGTTATACCACATAACGTAAAACGTCATTTCGTTATACCATATAACGTAATAAGGTATAACGTTATACCATATAACGTAGTACGTTATAACGATATACCATATAACGTAATACGTTATAACGTTATACCATATAACGTAATACGTGATAACATTATTCCATATAACGTAATACGTTAAAACGTTATACCATATAACGTAATACGTTATAACGTTATACCATATAACGTAATACGTGATAACGTAATACCATATAACGTAATACGTTATAACGTAATACCATATAACGTAAAACGTCATTTCGTTATACCACATAACGTAATACGTTATAACGTTATACCATATAACGTAATACGTTAAAACGTAATACCATATAACGTAATACGATATAACGTTATACCACATAACGTAAAACGTCATTTCGTTATACCATATAACGTAATAAGGTATAACGTTATACCACATAACGTAATACGTTATAACGTTATACCATATAACGTAATACGTTAAAACGTAATACCATATAACGTAGTACGTTATAACGATATACCATATAACGTAATACGTTATAACGTAATACCATATAACGTAATACGTTATAACGTTATACCATATAACGTAATACGTGATAACGTAATACCATATAACGTAATACGTTATGACGTTATACCATATAACGTAATACGTTATAACGTAATACCATATAACGTAATACGTTATAACGTTATACCATATAACGTAATACGTGATAACGTTATACCATATAACGTAATACGTTAAAACGTTATACCATATAACGTAATACGTGATAACATTATTCCATATAACGTAATACGTTAAAACGTTATACCATATAACGTAATACGTTAAAACGTTATACCATATAACGTAATACGATATAACGTTATACCATATAACGTAATACGTGATAACGTTATACCATATAACGTAATACGTTAAAACGTTATACCATATAACGTAATACGTTATAACGTTATACCATGTAACGTAATACGTGATATCGTAATACCATATAACGTAATACGTTATGACGTTATACCATATAACGTAATACGTTATAACGTTGTACCATATAACGTAGTACGTTATAACGTTATACCATATAACGTAATACGTGATAACGTTATACCATATAACGTAATACGTTAAAACGTTATACCATATAACGTAATACGTTATAACGTTATACCATATAACGTAATACGTGATAACGTAATACCATATAACGTAATACGTTATGACGTTATACCATATAACGTAATACGTTATAACGTAATACCATATAACGTAATACGTTATAACGTAATACCATATAACGTAAAACGTCATTTCGTTATACCATATAACGTAATACGGTATAACGTTATACCATATAACGTAATACGTTATAACGATATACCATATAACGTAATACGTTATAACGTTATACCGTATAACGTAATACGTTATAACGTTATACCATATAACGTAATACGGTATAACGTTATACCATATAACGTAATACGTTATAACGATATACCATATAACGTAGTACGTTATAACGTTATACCACATAACGTAAAACGTCATTTCGTTATACCATATAACGTAATAAGGTATAACGTTATACCATATAACGTAGTACGTTATAACGATATACCATATAACGTAATACGTTATAACGTTATACCATATAACGTAATACGTGATAACATTATTCCATATAACGTAATACGTTAAAACGTTATACCATATAACGTAATACGTTATAACGTTATACCATATAACGTAATACGTGATAACGTAATACCATATAACGTAATACGTTATAACGTAATACCATATAACGTAAAACGTCATTTCGTTATACCACATAACGTAATACGTTATAACGTTATACCATATAACGTAATACGTTAAAACGTAATACCATATAACGTAATACGTTATAACGTTATACCACATAACGTAAAACGTCATTTCGTTATACCATATAACGTAATAAGGTATAACGTTATACCACATAACGTAATACGTTATAACGTTATACCATATAACGTAATACGTTAAAACGTAATACCATATAACGTAGTACGTTATAACGATACACCATATAACGTAATACGTTATAACGTAATACCATATAACGTAATACGTTATAACGTTATACCATATAACGTAATACGTGATAACGTAATACCATATAACGTAATACGTTATGACGTTATACCATATAACGTAATACGTTATAACGTAATACCATATAACGTAATACGTTATAACGTTATACCATATAACGTAATACGTGATAACGTTATACCATATAACGTAATACGTTAAAACGTTATACCATATAACGTAATACGTGATAACATTATTCCATATAACGTAATACGTTAAAACGTTATACCATATAACATAATACGTTATAACGTTATACCATATAACGTAATACGTGATAACGTAATACCATATAACGTAATACGTTATAACGTAATACCATATAACGTAAAACGTCATTTCGTTATACCACATAACGTAATACGTTATAACGTTATACCATATAACGTAATACGTTAAAACGTTATACCATATAACGTAATACGTTATAACGTTATACCATATAACGTAATACGTGATAACGTAATACCATATAACGTAATACGTTATGACGTTATACCATATAACGTAATACGTTATAACGTAATACCATATAACGTAATACGTTATAACGTAATACCATATAACGTAATACGTGATAACGTTATACCATATAACGTAATACGTTAAAACGTTATACCATATAACGTAATACGTTATAACGTTATACCATATAACGTAATACGTGATAACGTTATACCATATAACGTAATACGTTAAAACGTTATACCATATAACGTAATACGTTATAACGTTATACCATATAACGTAATAAGTTATAACGTTATACCATATAACGTAATACGTTATAACGTTATACCATATAACGTAATTCGTTATAACGTTATACCACATAACGTAATCCGTTATAACGTTATACCATATAACGTAATACGTTAAAACGTAATACCATATAACGTAATACGTTATAACGTAATACCATATAACGTAATACGTTATAACGTTATACCATATAACGTAATTCGTGATAACGTTATACCATATAACGTAATACGTTAAAACGTTATACCATATAACGTAATACGTTATAACGTTATACCATATAACGTAATACGTGATAACGTTATACCATATAACGTAATACGTTAAAACGTTATACCATATAACGTAATACGTTATAACGTTATACCATATAACGTAATACGTGATAACGTTATACCATATAACGTAATACGTTATAACGTTATACCATATAACGTAATTCGTTATAACGTTATACCACATAACGTAATCCGTTATAACGTTATACCATATAACGTAATACGTTAAAACGTAATACCATATAACGTAATACGTTATAACGTAATACCATATAACGTAATACGTTATAACGTTATACCATATAACGTAATACGTTATAACGTTATACCATATAACGTAATACGGTATAACGTTATACCATATAACGTAATACGTTATAGCGATATACCATATAACGTAATACGTTATAACGTTATACCATATAACGTAGTACGTTATAACGTAATGCCATATAACGTAATACGTTATAACGTTATACCATATAACGTAATACGTTATAACGTTATACCATATAACGTAATACGTTATAACGTAATACCATATAACGTAATACGTTATAACGTTATACCATATAACGTAATACGTGATAACGTTACACCATATAACGTAAAACGTCATTTCGTTATACCATATAACGTAATACGTTATAACGTAATACCATATAACGTAATACGTTATAACGTAATACCACATAACGTAAAACGTCATTTCGTTATACCATATAACGTAATACGGTATAACGTTATACCATATAACGTAATACGTTATAACGATATACCATATAACGTAATACGTTATAACGTTATACCATATAACGTAATACGTTATAACGTAATGCCATATAACGTAATACGTGATAACGTTATACCATATAACGTAATACGTTATAACGTAATACCATATAACGTAAAACGTCATTTCGTTATACCACATAACGTAATACGGTATAACGTTATACCATATAACGTAATACGTTATAGCGATATACCATATAACGTAATACGTTATAACGTTATACCATATAACGTAATACGTTATAACGTTATACCATATAACGTAATACGTTATAACGTTATACCATATGACGTAATACGGTATAACGTTATACCATATAACGTAATACGTTATAACGTTATACCATATAACGTAGTACGTTATAACGTAATGCCATATAACGTAATACGTTATAACGTTATACCATATAACGTAATACGTTATAACGTTATACCATATAACGTAATACGTTATAACGTAATACCATATAACGTAATACGTTATAACGTTATACCATATA
This sequence comes from Bombus vancouverensis nearcticus, assembly GCF_051014615.1. Classification (NCBI taxonomy): domain Eukaryota; kingdom Metazoa; phylum Arthropoda; class Insecta; order Hymenoptera; family Apidae; genus Bombus; species Bombus vancouverensis. The sequence goes on from NC_134924.1 coordinate 3,946,137, forward strand.
ACGTAATACGTGATAACGTTATACCATATAACGTAATACGTTATAACGTTATACCATATAACGTAATACGTGCTAACGTAATACCATATAACGTAATACGTTATAGCGATATACCATATAACGTAATGCGTTATAACGTTATACCATATAACGTAATACGTTATAACGTTATACCATATAAGGTAATACGTTATAACGTTATACCATATGACGTAATACGGTATAACGTTATACCATATAACGTAATACGTTATAACGTTATACCATATAACGTAATACGTTATAACGTAATGCCATATAACGTAATTCGTTATAACGTTATACCATATAACGTAATACGTTATAACGTTATACCATATAACGTAATACGTTATAACGTAATACCATATAACGTAATACGTTATAACGTTATACCATATAACGTAATACGTGATAACGTTATACCATATAACGTAATACGTTATAACGTTATACCATATAACGTAATACGTGCTAACGTAATACCATATAACGTAATACGTTATAACGTTATACCATATAACGTAATACGTTATAACGTTATACCATATAACGTAATACGTTAAAACGTAATACCATATAACGTAAAACGCCATTTCGTTATACCATATAACGTAATAAGGTATAACGTTATACCATATAACGTAATACGTTATAACGATATACCATATAACGTAATACGTGATAACATAACACCATATAACGTAATACGTTATGACGTTATACCATATAACGTAATACGTTTTAACGTAATACCATATAACGTAATACGTTCTAACGTAATACCATATAACGTAAAACGTCATTTCGTTATACCATATAACGTAATACGGTATAACGTTATACCATATAACGTAATACGTTATAACGATATACCATATAACGTAATACGTTATAACGTTATACCATATAACGTAATACGGTATAACGTTATACCATATAACTTAATACGTTATAACGATATACCATATAACGTAGTACGTTATAACGTTATACCATATAACGTAATACGTTATAACGTTATACCATATAACGTAATACGTTATAACGTTATACCATATAACGTAATACGTTATAACGTTATACCATATAACGTAATTCGTTATAACGTTATACCATATAACGTAATACGTTATAACGTAATGCCATATAACGTAATTCGTTATAACGTTATACCATATAACGTAATACGTTATAACGTAATACCATATAACGTAATACGTTATAACGTTATACCATATAACGTAATACGTGATAACGTTATACCATATAACGTAATACGTTATAACGTTATACCATATAACGTAATACGTGCTAACGTAATACCATATAACGTAAAACGCCATTACGTTATACCATATAACGTAATAAGGTATAACGTTATACCATATAACGTAATACGTTATAACGTTATACCATATAACGTATTACGTTAGAACGTAATACCATATAACGTAAAACGCCATTTCGTTATACCATATAACGTAATAAGGTATAACGTTATACCATATAACGTAATACGTTATAACGATATACCATATAACGTAATACGTGATAACGTAATACCATATAACGTAATACGTTATGACGTTATACCATATAACGTAATACGTTATAACGATATACCATATAACGTAATACGTGATAACGTAACACCATATAACGTAATACGTTATGACGTTATACCATATAACGTAATACGTTATAACGTAATACCATATAACGTAATACGTTATAACGTAATACCATGTAACGTAAAACGTCATTTCGTTATACCATATAACGTAATACGGTATAACGTTATACCATATAACGTAATACGTTATAACGATATACCATATAACGTAATACGTTATAACGTTATACCATATAACGTAATACGTTATAACGATATACCATATAACGTAGTACGTTATAACGTTATACCATATAACGTAATACGTTATAACGTTATACCATATAACGTAATACGTTATAACGTTATACCATATAACGTAATACGTTATAACGTAATGCCATATAACGTAATTCGTTATAACGTTATACCATATAACGTAATACGTTATAACGTTATACCATATAACGTAATACGTTATAACGTAATACCATATAACGTAATTCAGTATAACGTTATACCATATAACGTAATATGTTATAACGATGTACCATATAACGTAATTCGTTATAACGTTATACCACATAACGTAATACGTTATAACGTTATACCATATAACGTAATACGTTAAAACGTAATACCATATAACGTATTACGTTATAACGTTATACCATATAACGTAATACCATATAACGTAATACGTTATAACGTTATACCATATAACGTAATACCATATAACGTAATACGTTATGACGTTATACCATATAACGTAATACGTTATAACGTAATACCATATAACGTAATACGTTATAACGTAATACCATATAACGTAAAACGTCATTTCGTTATACCATATAACGTAATACGGTATAACGTTATAACATATAACGTAAAACGTCATTTCGTTATACCATAAAACATAGTACGGTATAACGTTACACCATACAACGTAATACGTTATAACGATATACCATATAACGTAATACGTTATAACGTTATACCATATAACGTAATACGTTATAACGTTATACCATATAACGTAATACGGTATAACGTTATACCATATAACGTAATATGTTATAACGATATACCATATAACGTAATTCGTTATAACGTTATACCACATAACGTAATACGTTATAACGTTATACCATATAACGTAATACGTTATAACGTAATACCATATAACGTAATACGTGATAACGTTATACCATATAACGTAATACGTTAAAACGTTATACCATATAACGTAATACGTTATAACGTTATACCATATAACGTAATACGTGATAACGTTATACCATATAACGTAATACGTTAAAACGTTATACCATATAACGTAATACGTTATAACGTTATACCATATAACGTAATAAGTTATAACGTTATACCATATAACGTAATACGTTATAACGTTATACCATATAACGTAATTCGTTATAACGTTATACCACATAACGTAATCCGTTATAACGTTATACCATATAACGTAATACGTTAAAACGTAATACCATATAACGTAATACGTTATAACGTAATACCATATAACGTAATACGTTATAACGTTATACCATATAACGTAATTCGTGATAACGTTATACCATATAACGTAATACGTTAAAACGTTATACCATATAACGTAATACGTTATAACGTTATACCATATAACGTAATACGTGATAACGTTATACCATATAACGTAATACGTTAAAACGTTATACCATATAACGTAATACGTTATAACGTTATACCATATAACGTAATACGTGATAACGTTATACCATATAACGTAATACGTTATAACGTTATACCATATAACGTAATTCGTTATAACGTTATACCACATAACGTAATCCGTTATAACGTTATACCATATAACGTAATACGTTAAAACGTAATACCATATAACGTAATACGTTATAACGTAATACCATATAACGTAATACGTTATAACGTTATACCATATAACGTAATACGTTATAACGTTATACCATATAACGTAATACGGTATAACGTTATACCATATAACGTAATACGTTATAGCGATATACCATATAACGTAATACGTTATAACGTTATACCATATAACGTAGTACGTTATAACGTAATGCCATATAACGTAATACGTTATAACGTTATACCATATAACGTAATACGTTATAACGTTATACCATATAACGTAATACGTTATAACGTAATACCATATAACGTAATACGTTATAACGTTATACCATATAACGTAATACGTGATAACGTTACACCATATAACGTAAAACGTCATTTCGTTATACCATATAACGTAATACGTTATAACGTAATACCATATAACGTAATACGTTATAACGTAATACCACATAACGTAAAACGTCATTTCGTTATACCATATAACGTAATACGGTATAACGTTATACCATATAACGTAATACGTTATAACGATATACCATATAACGTAATACGTTATAACGTTATACCATATAACGTAATACGTTATAACGTAATGCCATATAACGTAATACGTGATAACGTTATACCATATAACGTAATACGTTATAACGTAATACCATATAACGTAAAACGTCATTTCGTTATACCACATAACGTAATACGGTATAACGTTATACCATATAACGTAATACGTTATAGCGATATACCATATAACGTAATACGTTATAACGTTATACCATATAACGTAATACGTTATAACGTTATACCATATAACGTAATACGTTATAACGTTATACCATATGACGTAATACGGTATAACGTTATACCATATAACGTAATACGTTATAACGTTATACCATATAACGTAGTACGTTATAACGTAATGCCATATAACGTAATACGTTATAACGTTATACCATATAACGTAATACGTTATAACGTTATACCATATAACGTAATACGTTATAACGTAATACCATATAACGTAATACGTTATAACGTTATACCATATAACGTAATACGTGATAACGTTATACCATATAACGTAATACGTTATAACGTTATACCATATAACGTAATACGTGCTAACGTAATACCATATAACGTAATACGTTATAGCGATATACCATATAACGTAATGCGTTATAACGTTATACCATATAACGTAATACGTTATAACGTTATACCATATAAGGTAATACGTTATAACGTTATACCATATGACGTAATACGGTATAACGTTATACCATATAACGTAATACGTTATAACGTTATACCATATAACGTAATACGTTATAACGTAATGCCATATAACGTAATTCGTTATAACGTTATACCATATAACGTAATACGTTATAACGTTATACCATATAACGTAATACGTTATAACGTAATACCATATAACGTAATACGTTATAACGTTATACCATATAACGTAATACGTGATAACGTTATACCATATAACGTAATACGTTATAACGTTATACCATATAACGTAATACGTGCTAACGTAATACCATATAACGTAATACGTTATAACGTTATACCATATAACGTAATACGTTATAACGTTATACCATATAACGTAATACGTTAAAACGTAATACCATATAACGTAAAACGCCATTTCGTTATACCATATAACGTAATAAGGTATAACGTTATACCATATAACGTAATACGTTATAACGATATACCATATAACGTAATACGTGATAACATAACACCATATAACGTAATACGTTATGACGTTATACCATATAACGTAATACGTTTTAACGTAATACCATATAACGTAATACGTTCTAACGTAATACCATATAACGTAAAACGTCATTTCGTTATACCATATAACGTAATACGGTATAACGTTATACCATATAACGTAATACGTTATAACGATATACCATATAACGTAATACGTTATAACGTTATACCATATAACGTAATACGGTATAACGTTATACCATATAACTTAATACGTTATAACGATATACCATATAACGTAGTACGTTATAACGTTATACCATATAACGTAATACGTTATAACGTTATACCATATAACGTAATACGTTATAACGTTATACCATATAACGTAATACGTTATAACGTTATACCATATAACGTAATTCGTTATAACGTTATACCATATAACGTAATACGTTATAACGTAATGCCATATAACGTAATTCGTTATAACGTTATACCATATAACGTAATACGTTATAACGTAATACCATATAACGTAATACGTTATAACGTTATACCATATAACGTAATACGTTAAAACGTAATACCATATAACGTAATACGTTATAACGTAATACCATATAACGTAATACGTTATAACGTTATACCATATAACGTAATTCGTGATAACGTTATACCATATAACGTAATACGTTAAAACGTTATACCATATAACTTAATACGTTATAACGATATACCATATAACGTAGTACGTTATAACGTTATACCATATAACGTAATACGTTATAACGTTATACCATATAACGTAATACGTTATAACGTTATACCATATAACGTAATACGTTATAACGTTATACCATATAACGTAATTCGTTATAACGTTATACCATATAACGTAATACGTTATAACGTAATGCCATATAACGTAATACGTTATAACGTTATACCATATAACGTAATTCGTTATAACGTTATACCACATAACGTAATCCGTTATAACGTTATACCATATAACGTAATACGTTAAAACGTAATACCATATAACGTAATACGTTATAACGTAATACCATATAACGTAATACGTTATAACGTTATACCATATAACGTAATTCGTGATAACGTTATACCATATAACGTAATACGTTAAAACGTTATACCATATAACGTAATACGTTATAACGTTATACCATATAACGTAATACGTGATAACGTTATACCATATAACGTAATACGTTAAAACGTTATACCATATAACGTAATACGTTATAACGTTATACCATATAACGTAATACGTGATAACGTTATACCATATAACGTAATACGTTATAACGTTATACCATATAACGTAATTCGTTATAACGTTATACCACATAACGTAATCCGTTATAACGTTATACCATATAACGTAATACGTTAAAACGTAATACCATATAACGTAATACGTTATAACGTAATACCATATAACGTAATACGTTATAACGTTATACCATATAACGTAATACGTTATAACGTTATACCATATAACGTAATACGGTATAACGTTATACCATATAACGTAATACGTTATAGCGATATACCATATAACGTAATACGTTATAACGTTATACCATATAACGTAGTACGTTATAACGTAATGCCATATAACGTAATACGTTATAACGTTATACCATATAACGTAATACGTTATAACGTTATACCATATAACGTAATACGTTATAACGTAATACCATATAACGTAATACGTTATAACGTTATACCATATAACGTAATACGTGATAACGTTACACCATATAACGTAAAACGTCATTTCGTTATACCATATAACGTAATACGTTATAACGTAATACCATATAACGTAATACGTTATAACGTAATACCACATAACGTAAAACGTCATTTCGTTATACCATATAACGTAATACGGTATAACGTTATACCATATAACGTAATACGTTATAACGATATACCATATAACGTAATACGTTATAACGTTATACCATATAACGTAATACGTTATAACGTAATGCCATATAACGTAATACGTGATAACGTTATACCATATAACGTAATACGTTATAACGTAATACCATATAACGTAAAACGTCATTTCGTTATACCACATAACGTAATACGGTATAACGTTATACCATATAACGTAATACGTTATAGCGATATACCATATAACGTAATACGTTATAACGTTATACCATATAACGTAATACGTTATAACGTTATACCATATAACGTAATACGTTATAACGTTATACCATATGACGTAATACGGTATAACGTTATACCATATAACGTAATACGTTATAACGTTATACCATATAACGTAGTACGTTATAACGTAATGCCATATAACGTAATACGTTATAACGTTATACCATATAACGTAATACGTTATAACGTTATACCATATAACGTAATACGTTATAACGTAATACCATATAACGTAATACGTTATAACGTTATACCATATAACGTAATACGTGATAACGTTATACCATATAACGTAATACGTTATAACGTTATACCATATAACGTAATACGTGCTAACGTAATACCATATAACGTAATACGTTATAGCGATATACCATATAACGTAATGCGTTATAACGTTATACCATATAACGTAATACGTTATAACGTTATACCATATAAGGTAATACGTTATAACGTTATACCATATGACGTAATACGGTATAACGTTATACCATATAACGTAATACGTTATAACGTTATACCATATAACGTAATACGTTATAACGTAATGCCATATAACGTAATTCGTTATAACGTTATACCATATAACGTAATACGTTATAACGTTATACCATATAACGTAATACGTTATAACGTAATACCATATAACGTAATACGTTATAACGTTATACCATATAACGTAATACGTGATAACGTTATACCATATAACGTAATACGTTATAACGTTATACCATATAACGTAATACGTGCTAACGTAATACCATATAACGTAATACGTTATAACGTTATACCATATAACGTAATACGTTATAACGTTATACCATATAACGTAATACGTTAAAACGTAATACCATATAACGTAAAACGCCATTTCGTTATACCATATAACGTAATAAGGTATAACGTTATACCATATAACGTAATACGTTATAACGATATACCATATAACGTAATACGTGATAACATAACACCATATAACGTAATACGTTATGACGTTATACCATATAACGTAATACGTTTTAACGTAATACCATATAACGTAATACGTTCTAACGTAATACCATATAACGTAAAACGTCATTTCGTTATACCATATAACGTAATACGGTATAACGTTATACCATATAACGTAATACGTTATAACGATATACCATATAACGTAATACGTTATAACGTTATACCATATAACGTAATACGGTATAACGTTATACCATATAACTTAATACGTTATAACGATATACCATATAACGTAGTACGTTATAACGTTATACCATATAACGTAATACGTTATAACGTTATACCATATAACGTAATACGTTATAACGTTATACCATATAACGTAATACGTTATAACGTTATACCATATAACGTAATTCGTTATAACGTTATACCATATAACGTAATACGTTATAACGTAATGCCATATAACGTAATTCGTTATAACGTTATACCATATAACGTAATACGTTATAACGTAATACCATATAACGTAATACGTTATAACGTTATACCATATAACGTAATACGTGATAACGTTATACCATATAACGTAATACGTTATAACGTTATACCATATAACGTAATACGTGCTAACGTAATACCATATAACGTAAAACGCCATTACGTTATACCATATAACGTAATAAGGTATAACGTTATACCATATAACGTAATACGTTATAACGTTATACCATATAACGTATTACGTTAGAACGTAATACCATATAACGTAAAACGCCATTTCGTTATACCATATAACGTAATAAGGTATAACGTTATACCATATAACGTAATACGTTATAACGATATACCATATAACGTAATACGTGATAACGTAATACCATATAACGTAATACGTTATGACGTTATACCATATAACGTAATACGTTATAACGATATACCATATAACGTAATACGTGATAACGTAACACCATATAACGTAATACGTTATGACGTTATACCATATAACGTAATACGTTATAACGTAATACCATATAACGTAATACGTTATAACGTAATACCATGTAACGTAAAACGTCATTTCGTTATACCATATAACGTAATACGGTATAACGTTATACCATATAACGTAATACGTTATAACGATATACCATATAACGTAATACGTTATAACGTTATACCATATAACGTAATACGTTATAACGATATACCATATAACGTAGTACGTTATAACGTTATACCATATAACGTAATACGTTATAACGTTATACCATATAACGTAATACGTTATAACGTTATACCATATAACGTAATACGTTATAACGTAATGCCATATAACGTAATTCGTTATAACGTTATACCATATAACGTAATACGTTATAACGTTATACCATATAACGTAATACGTTATAACGTAATACCATATAACGTAATTCAGTATAACGTTATACCATATAACGTAATATGTTATAACGATGTACCATATAACGTAATTCGTTATAACGTTATACCACATAACGTAATACGTTATAACGTTATACCATATAACGTAATACGTTAAAACGTAATACCATATAACGTATTACGTTATAACGTTATACCATATAACGTAATACCATATAACGTAATACGTTATAACGTTATACCATATAACGTAATACCATATAACGTAATACGTTATGACGTTATACCATATAACGTAATACGTTATAACGTAATACCATATAACGTAATACGTTATAACGTAATACCATATAACGTAAAACGTCATTTCGTTATACCATATAACGTAATACGGTATAACGTTATAACATATAACGTAAAACGTCATTTCGTTATACCATAAAACATAGTACGGTATAACGTTACACCATACAACGTAATACGTTATAACGATATACCATATAACGTAATACGTTATAACGTTATACCATATAACGTAATACGTTATAACGTTATACCATATAACGTAATACGGTATAACGTTATACCATATAACGTAATATGTTATAACGATATACCATATAACGTAATTCGTTATAACGTTATACCACATAACGTAATACGTTATAACGTTATACCATATAACGTAATACGTTAAAACGTAATACCATATAACGTAATACGTTATAACGTTATACCACATAACGTAAAACGTCATTTCGTTATACCATATAACGTAATAAGGTATAACGTTATACCATATAACGTAGTACGTTATAACGATATACCATATAACGTAATACGTTATAACGTTATACCATATAACGTAATACGTGATAACATTATTCCATATAACGTAATACGTTAAAACGTTATACCATATAACGTAATACGATATAACGTTATACCAATATAGCGTAATACGTGATAACGTAATACCATATAACGTAATACGTTATGACGTTATACCATATAACGTAATACGTTATAACGTAATACCATATAACGTAATACGTTATAACGTAATACCATATAACGTAATACGTGATAACGTTATACCATATAACGTAATACGTTAAAACGTTATACCATATAACGTAATACGTTATAACGTTATACCATATAACGTAATACGTGATAACGTTATACCATATAACGTAATACGTTAAAACGTTATACCATATAACGTAATACGTTATAACGTTATACCATGTAACGTAATACGTGATATCGTAATACCATATAACGTAATACGTTATAACGTTATACCATATAACGTAATACGGTATAACGTTATACCATATAACGTAATATGTTATAACGATATACCATATAACGTAATTCGTTATAACGTTATACCACATAACGTAATACGTTATAACGTTATACCATATAACGTAATACGTTAAAACGTAATACCATATAACGTAATACGTTATAACGTTATACCACATAACGTAAAACGTCATTTCGTTATACCATATAACGTAATACGTTATAACGTTGTACCATATAACGTAGTACGTTATAACGTTATACCATATAACGTAATACGTGATAACGTTATACCATATAACGTAATACGTTAAAACGTTATACCATATAACGTAATACGTTATAACGTTATACCATATAACGTAATACGTGATAACGTAATACCATATAACGTAATACGTTATGACGTTATACCATATAACGTAATACGTTATAACGTAATACCATATAACGTAATACGTTATAACGTAATACCATATAACGTAAAACGTCATTTCGTTATACCATATAACGTAATACGGTATAACGTTATACCATATAACGTAATACGTTATAACGATATACCATATAACGTAATACGTTATAACGTTGTACCGTATAACGTAATACGTTATAACGTTATACCATATAACGTAATACGGTATAACGTTATACCATATAACGTAATACGTTCTAACGATATACCATATAACGTAGTACGTTATAACGTTATACCACATAACGTAAAACGTCATTTCGTTATACCATATAACGTAATAAGGTATAACGTTATACCATATAACGTAGTACGTTATAACGATATACCATATAACGTAATACGTTATAACGTTATACCATATAACGTAATACGTGATAACATTATTCCATATAACGTAATACGTTAAAACGTTATACCATATAACGTAATACGTTATAACGTTATACCATATAACGTAATACGTGATAACGTAATACCATATAACGTAATACGTTATAACGTAATACCATATAACGTAAAACGTCATTTCGTTATACCACATAACGTAATACGTTATAACGTTATACCATATAACGTAATACGTTAAAACGTAATACCATATAACGTAATACGTTATAACGTTATACCACATAACGTAAAACGTCATTTCGTTATACCATATAACGTAATAAGGTATAACGTTATACCACATAACGTAATACGTTATAACGTTATACCATATAACGTAATACGTTAAAACGTAATACCATATAACGTAGTACGTTATAACGATATACCATATAACGTAATACGTTATAACGTAATACCATATAACGTAATACGTTATAACGTTATACCATATAACGTAATACGTGATAACGTAATACCATATAACGTAATACGTTATGACGTTATACCATATAACGTAATACGTTATAACGTAATACCATATAACGTAATACGTTATAACGTTATACCATATAACGTAATACGTGATAACGTTATACCATATAACGTAATACGTTAAAACGTTATACCATATAACGTAATACGTGATAACATTATTCCATATAACGTAATACGTTAAAACGTTATACCATATAACGTAATACGTTAAAACGTTATACCATATAACGTAATACGATATAACGTTATACCATATAACGTAATACGTGATAACGTTATACCATATAACGTAATACGTTAAAACGTTATACCATATAACGTAATACGTTATAACGTTATACCATGTAACGTAATACGTGATATCGTAATACCATATAACGTAATACGTTATGACGTTATACCATATAACGTAATACGTTATAACGTTGTACCATATAACGTAGTACGTTATAACGTTATACCATATAACGTAATACGTGATAACGTTATACCATATAACGTAATACGTTAAAACGTTATACCATATAACGTAATACGTTATAACGTTATACCATATAACGTAATACGTGATAACGTAATACCATATAACGTAATACGTTATGACGTTATACCATATAACGTAATACGTTATAACGTAATACCATATAACGTAATACGTTATAACGTAATACCATATAACGTAAAACGTCATTTCGTTATACCATATAACGTAATACGGTATAACGTTATACCATATAACGTAATACGTTATAACGTTATACCATATAACGTAATACGTTATAACGATATACCATATAACGTAGTACGTTATAACGTTATACCACATAACGTAAAACGTCATTTCGTTATACCATATAACGTAATAAGGTATAACGTTATACCATATAACGTAGTACGTTATAACGATATACCATATAACGTAATACGTTATAACGTTATACCATATAACGTAATACGTGATAACGTAATACCATATAACGTAATACGTTATGACGTTATACCATATAACGTAATACGTTATAACGTAATACCATATAACGTAATACGTTATAACGTAATACCATATAACGTAAAACGTCATTTCGTTATACCATATAACGTAATACGGTATAACGTTATACCATATAACGTAATACGTTATAACGTTATACCATATAACGTAATACGTTATAACGATATACCATATAACGTAGTACGTTATAACGTTATACCACATAACGTAAAACGTCATTTCGTTATACCATATAACGTAATAAGGTATAACGTTATACCATATAACGTAATACGTGATAACGTAATACCATATAACGTAATACGTTATGACGTTATACCATATAACGTAATACGTTATAACGTAATACCATATAACGTAATACGTTATAACGTTATACCATATAACGTAATACGTGATAACGTTATACCATATAACGTAATACGTTAAAACGTTATACCATATAACGTAATACGTGATAACATTATTCCATATAACGTATTATGTTAAAACGTTATACCATATAACATAATACGTTATAACGTTATACCATATAACGTAATACGTGATAACGTAATACCATATAACGTAATACGTTATAACGTAATACCATATAACGTAAAACGTCATTTCGTTATACCACATAACGTAATACGTTATAACGTTATACCATATAACGTAATACGTTAAAACGTTATACCATATAACGTAATACGTTATAACGTTATACCATATAACGTAATACGTGATAACGTAATACCATATAACGTAATACGTTATGACGTTATACCATATAACGTAATACGTTATAACGTAATACCATATAACGTAATACGTTATAACGTAATACCATATAACGTAATACGTGATAACGTTATACCATATAACGTAATACGTTAAAACGTTATACCATATAACGTAATACGTTATAACGTTATACCATATAACGTAATACGTGATAAGTTTATACCATATAACGTAATACGTGATAACGTAATACCATATAACGTAATACGTTATGACGTTATACCATATAACGTAATACGTTATAACGTAATACCATATAACGTAATACGTTATAACGTAATACCATATAACGTAAAACGTCATTTCGTTATACCATATAACGTAATACGGTATAACGTTATACCATATAACGTAATACGTTATAACGATATACCATATAACGTAATACGTTATAACGTTGTACCGTATAACGTAATACGTTATAACGTTATACCATATAACGTAATACGGTATAACGTTATACCATATAACGTAATACGTTATAACGATATACCATATAACGTAGTACGTTATAACGTTATACCACATAACGTAAAACGTCATTTCGTTATACCATATAACGTAATAAGGTATAACGTTATACCATATAACGTAGTACGTTATAACGATATACCATATAACGTAATACGTTATAACGTTATACCATATAACGTAATACGTGATAACATTATTCCATATAACGTAATACGTTAAAACGTTATACCATATAACGTAATACGTTATAACGTTATACCATATAACGTAATACGTGATAACGTAATACCATATAACGTAATACGTTATAACGTAATACCATATAACGTAAAACGTCATTTCGTTATACCACATAACGTAATACGTTATAACGTTATACCATATAACGTAATACGTTAAAACGTAATACCATATAACGTAATACGTTATAACGTTATACCACATAACGTAAAACGTCATTTCGTTATACCATATAACGTAATAAGGTATAACGTTATACCACATAACGTAATACGTTATAACGTTATACCATATAACGTAATACGTTAAAACGTAATACCATATAACGTAGTACGTTATAACGATATACCATATAACGTAATACGTTATAACGTAATACCATATAACGTAATACGTTATAACGTTATACCATATAACGTAATACGTGATAACGTAATACCATATAACGTAATACGTTATGACGTTATACCATATAACGTAATACGTTATAACGTAATACCATATAACGTAATACGTTATAACGTTATACCATATAACGTAATACGTGATAACGTTATACCATATAACGTAATACGTTAAAACGTTATACCATATAACGTAATACGTGATAACATTATTCCATATAACGTAATACGTTAAAACGTTATACCATATAACGTAATACGTTAAAACGTTATACCATATAACGTAATACGATATAACGTTATACCATATAACGTAATACGTGATAACGTTATACCATATAACGTAATACGTTAAAACGTTATACCATATAACGTAATACGTTATAACGTTATACCATGTAACGTAATACGTGATATCGTAATACCATATAACGTAATACGTTATGACGTTATACCATATAACGTAATACGTTATAACGTTGTACCATATAACGTAGTACGTTATAACGTTATACCATATAACGTAATACGTGATAACGTTATACCATATAACGTAATACGTTAAAACGTTATACCATATAACGTAATACGTTATAACGTTATACCATATAACGTAATACGTGATAACGTAATACCATATAACGTAATACGTTATGACGTTATACCATATAACGTAATACGTTATAACGTAATACCATATAACGTAATACGTTATAACGTAATACCATATAACGTAAAACGTCATTTCGTTATACCATATAACGTAATACGGTATAACGTTATACCATATAACGTAATACGTTATAACGTTATACCATATAACGTAATACGTTATAACGATATACCATATAACGTAGTACGTTATAACGTTATACCACATAACGTAAAACGTCATTTCGTTATACCATATAACGTAATAAGGTATAACGTTATACCATATAACGTAGTACGTTATAACGATATACCATATAACGTAATACGTTATAACGTTATACCATATAACGTAATACGTGATAACGTTATTCCATATAACGTAATACGTTATAACGTAATAACATATAACGTAAAACGGCATTTCGTTATACCATATAACGTAATACGGTATAACGTTATACCATATAACGTAATACGATATAACATAATGCCATATAACGCAATACGTTATAACGTTATACCATATAACGTAATACGTTATGACGTTATACCATAGAACGTAATACGTTATAACGTAATACCATATAACGTAATACGTTATAACGTAATACCCTATAACGTAAAACGTCATTTCGCTATACCATATAACGTATTACGTTATAACGTAATACCATATAACGTAATACGTTATAACGTAATGCCATATAACGTAATACGTGATAACGTTATACCATATAACGTAATACGTTAAAACGTTATACCATATAACGGAATACGTTATAACGTTATACCATATAACGTAATACGTGATAACGTTATACCATATAACGTAATACGTTAAAACGTTATACCATATAACGTAATACGTGATAACATTATTCCATATAACGTATTACGTTAAAACGTTATACCATATAACATAATACGTTATAACGTTATACCATATAACGTAATACGTGATAACGTAATACCATATAACGTAATACGTTATAACGTAATACCATATAACGTAAAACGTCATTTCGTTATACCACATAACGTAATACGTTATAACGTTATACCATATAACGTAATACGTTAAAACGTTATACCATATAACGTAATACGTTATAACGTTATACCATATAACGTAATACGTGATAACGTAATACCATATAACGTAATACGTTATGACGTTATACCATATAACGTAATACGTTATAACGTAATACCATATAACGTAATACGTTATAACGTAATACCATATAACGTAATACGTGATAACGTTATACCATATAACGTAATACGTTAAAACGTTATACCATATAACGTAATACGTTATAACGTTATACCATATAACGTAATACGTTAAAACGTTATACCATATAACGTAATACGTTATAACGTTATACCATATAACGTAATACGTGATAACGTTATACCATATAACGTAATACGTTAAAACGTTATACCATATAACGTAATACGTTATAACGTTATACCATATAACGTAATACGTGATAACGTTATACCATATAACGTAATACGTTATAACGTTATACCATATAACGTAATTCGTTATAACGTTATACCACATAACGTAATCCGTTATAACGTTATACCATATAACGTAATACGTTAAAACGTAATACCATATAACGTAATACGTTATAACGTAATACCATATAACGTAATACGTTATAACGTTATACCGTATAACGTAATTCGTGATAACGTTATACCATATAACGTAATACGTTAAAACGTTATACCATATAACGTAATACGTTATAACGTTATACCATATAACGTAAAACGTCATTTCGTTATACCATATAACGTAATACGTTATAACGTAATGCCATATAACGTAATACGTGATAACGTTATACCATATAACGTAATACGTTATAACGTAATACCATATAACGTAAAACGTCATTTCGATATACCATATAACGTAATACGGTATAACGTTATACCATATAACGTAATACGTTATAACGATATACCATATATCGTAATACGTTATAACGTTATACCATATAACGTAATACGTGATAACGTTATACCATATAACGTAATACGTCAAAACGTTATACCATATAACGTAATACGTTATAACGTAATACCATATAACGTAATACGTTATAACGTAATAACATATAACGTAAAACGTCATTTCGTTATACCATATAACGTAATACATTATGACGTTATACCATATAACGTAATACGTTATAACGTAATACCATATAACGTAAAACGTCATTTCGTTATACCATATAACGTAATACGTTATAACGTTATACCATATAACGTAATACGTTATAACGTCATACCATATGACGTAAAACGTCATTTCACTATACCATATAACGTAATTCGTTATAACGTTATGCCATATAACGTAATACGTTATAACGTAATACCATATAACGTAAAACGTCATTTCGTTATACCATATAACGTAATACGGTATAACGTTATTCCATATAACGTAATACGCTATAACGTAATAACATATAACGTAAAACGGCATTTCGTGATACCATATAACGTAATACGGTATAACGTTATACCATATAACGTAATACGATATAACTTAATGCCATATAACGCAATACGTTATAACGTTATACCATATATCGTAAAACGTCATTTCGATATACCATATAACGTAATACGTTACAACGTTATACCATATAACGTAATATGTTATAACGTCATACCATATAACGTAATACGTTATAACGTTATACCATATACCGTAATACGTTATAATGTAATACCATATAACGTTTTACGTTATAACGTTATACCATATGACGTAATACGTGATATCGTTATACCATATAACGTAATACGTTAAATCGTTATACCATATAACGTAATACGTGATAGCCTTATACCATATAAAGTAATACGTTATAACGTTATACCATATAACGTAATACGTTAAAACGTTATACCATATAACGTAATATGTTATAACGTCATACCATATAACGTAATACGTTATAACGTAATACCATATAACGTAATACGTAATAACATAATACCATATAACGTAAAACGTCATTTCACTATACCATATAACGTAATTCGTTATAACGTTATACCATATAACGTAATACGTTATAACGTAATACCATATAACGTAAAACGTCATTTCGTTATACCATATAACGTAATACGGTATAACGTTATTCCATATAACGTAATACGTTATAACGTAATAACATATAACGTAAAACGGCATTTCGTTATACCATATAACGTAATACGGTATAACGTTATACCATATAACGTAATACGATATAACATAATGCCATATAACGCAATACGTTATAACGTTATACCATATAACGTAATACGTTATGACGTTATACCATAGAACGTAATACGTTATAACGTAATACCATATAACGTAATACGTTATAACGTAATACCCTATAACGTAAAACGTCATTTCGCTATACCATATAACGTATTACGTTATAACGTAATACCATATAACGTAATACGTTATAACGTAATGCCATATAACGTAATACGTGATAACGTTATACCATATAACGTAATACGTTAAAACGTTATACCATATAACGGAATACGTTATAACGTTATACCATATAACGTAATACGTAATAACATAATACCATATAACGTGAAGCGTCATTTCGTTATACCATATAACGTATTGCGTAAGAACGTAATACCATATAACGTAAAACGTCATTTCGTTATACCATATAACGTAATACGGTATAACGTTATACCATATAACGTAATATGTTAGAACGTTATACAATATAACGTAATACGTTATAATGTAATACCATATAACGTAATACGTTATAACGTTATACCATACAACGTAAAACGTCATTTCGATATAACGTATAACGTGATACGTTATAACGTTATAACATATAACGTAAAACGTTATTTCGTTATCCCATAAAACATAGTACGGTATAACGGTACACCATATAACGTAATACGTTATAACGTTATACCATATAACGTAATACGTGATAACGTTATACCATATAACGTAATACGTTAAAACGTTATACCATATAACGTAATACGTGATAACATTATTCCATATAACGTAATACGTTAAAACGTTATACCATATAACGTAATACGTTATAACGTTATACCATATAACGTAATACGTGATAACGTAATACCATATAACGTAATACGTTAAAACGTTATACCATATAACGTAATACGTTATAACGTTATACCATATAACGTAATACGTGATAACGTTATACCATATAACGTAATACGTTAAAACGTTATACCATATAACGTAATACGTTATAACGTTATACCATATAACGTAATAAGTTATAACGTTATACCATATAACGTAATACGTTATAACGTTATACCATATAACGTAATTCGTTATAACGTTATACCACATAACGTAATCCGTTATAACGTTATACCATATAACGTAATACGTTAAAACGTAATACCATATAACGTAATACGTTATAACGTAATACCATATAACGTAATACGTTATAACGTTATACCATATAACGTAATACGTGATAACGTTATACCATATAACGTAATACGTTAAAACGTTATACCATATAACGTAATACGTTATAACGTTATACCATATAACGTAAAACGTCATTTCGTTATACCATATAACGTAATACGTTATAACGTAATGCCATATAACGTAATACGTGATAACGTTATACCATATAACGTAATACGTTATAACGTAATACCATATAACGTAAAACGTCATTTCGATATACCATATAACGTAATACGGTATAACGTTATACCATATAACGTAATACGTTATAACGATATACCATATAACGTAATACGTTATAACGTTATACCATATAACGTAATACGTGATAACGTTATACCATATAACGTAATACGTCAAAACGTTATACCATATAACGTAATACGTTATAACGTAATACCATATAACGTAATACGTTATAACGTAATAACATATAACGTAAAACGTCATTTCGTTATACCATATAACGTAATACATTATGACGTTATACCATATAACGTAATACGTTATAACGTAATACCATATAACGTAAAACGTTATAACGTCATACCATATGACGTAAAACGTCATTTCACTATACCATATAACGTAATTCGTTATAACGTTATGCCATATAACGTAATACGTTATAACGTAATACCATATAACGTAAAACGTCATTTCGTTATACCATATAACGTAATACGGTATACCGTTATTCCATATAACGTAATACGCTATAACGTAATAACATATAACGTAAAACGGCATTTCGTGATACCATATAACGTAATACGGTATAACGTTATACCATATAACGTAATACGATATAACTTAATGCCATATAACGCAATACGTTATAACGTAATACCATATAACGTAATACGTTATAACGTAATACCCTATAACGTAAAACGTCATTTCGCTATACCATATAACGTAATACGTTATAACGTAATACCATATAACGTAATACGTTATAACGTAATACCATATAACGTAATACGTGATAACGTTATACCATATAACGTAATACGTTAAAACGTTATACCATATAACGGAATACGTTATAACGTTATACCATATAACGTAATACGTAATAACATAATACCATATAACGTGAAGCGTCATTTCGTTATACCATATAACGTAAAACGTTATAACGTCATACCATATGACGTAAAACGTCATTTCACTATACCATATAACGTAATTCGTTATAACGTTATGCCATATAACGTAATACGTTATAACGTAATACCATATAACGTAAAACGTCATTTCGTTATACCATATAACGTAATACGTTATAACGTAATACCATATAACGTAAAACGTCATTTCGATATACCATATAACGTAATACGGTATAACGTTATACCATATAACGTAATACGTTATAACGATATACCATATATCGTAATACGTTATAACGTTATACCATATAACGTAATACGTGATAACGTTATACCATATAACGTAATACGTCAAAACGTTATACCATATAACGTAATACGTTATAACGTAATACCATATAACGTAATACGTTATAACGTAATAACATATAACGTAAAACGTCATTTCGTTATACCATATAACGTAATACATTATGACGTTATACCATATAACGTAATACGTTATAACGTAATACCATATAACGTAAAACGTCATTTCGTTATACCATATAACGTAATACGTTATAACGTTATACCATATAACGTAATACGTTATAACGTCATACCATATGACGTAAAACGTCATTTCACTATACCATATAACGTAATTCGTTATAACGTTATGCCATATAACGTAATACGTTATAACGTAATACCATATAACGTAAAACGTCATTTCGTTATACCATATAACGTAATACGGTATAACGTTATTCCATATAACGTAATACGCTATAACGTAATAACATATAACGTAAAACGGCATTTCGTGATACCATATAACGTAATACGGTATAACGTTATACCATATAACGTAATACGATATAACTTAATGCCATATAACGCAATACGTTATAACGTTATACCATATATCGTAAAACGTCATTTCGATATACCATATAACGTAATACGTTACAACGTTATACCATATAACGTAATATGTTATAACGTCATACCATATAACGTAATACGTTATAACGTTATACCATATACCGTAATACGTTATAACGTAATACCATATAACGTTTTACGTTATAACGTTATACCATATGACGTAATACGTGATATCGTTATACCATATAACGTAATACGTTAAATCGTTATACCATATAACGTAATACGTGATAGCCTTATACCATATAAAGTAATACGTTATAACGTTATACCATATAACGTAATACGTTAAAACGTTATACCATATAACGTAATATGTTATAACGTCATACCATATAACGTAATACGTTATAACGTAATACCATATAACGTAATACGTAATAACATAATACCATATAACGTAAAACGTCATTTCACTATACCATATAACGTAATTCGTTATAACGTTATACCATATAACGTAATACGTTATAACGTAATACCATATAACGTAAAACGTCATTTCGTTATACCATATAACGTAATACGGTATAACGTTATTCCATATAACGTAATACGTTATAACGTAATAACATATAACGTAAAACGGCATTTCGTTATACCATATAACGTAATACGGTATAACGTTATACCATATAACGTAATACGATATAACATAATGCCATATAACGCAATACGTTATAACGTTATACCATATAACGTAATACGTTATGACGTTATACCATAGAACGTAATACGTTATAACGTAATACCATATAACGTAATACGTTATAACGTAATACCCTATAACGTAAAACGTCATTTCGCTATACCATATAACGTATTACGTTATAACGTAATACCATATAACGTAATACGTTATAACGTAATGCCATATAACGTAATACGTGATAACGTTATACCATATAACGTAATACGTTAAAACGTTATACCATATAACGGAATACGTTATAACGTTATACCATATAACGTAATACGTAATAACATAACACCATATAACGTGAAGCGTCATTTCGTTATACCATATAACGTATTGCGTAAGAACGTAATACCATATAACGTAAAACGTCATTTCGTTATACCATATAACGTAATACGGTATAACGTTATACCATATAACGTAATATGTTAGAACGTTATACAATATAACGTAATACGTTATAATGTAATACCATATAACGTAATACGTTATAACGTTATACCATACAACGTAAAACGTCATTTCGATATAACGTATAACGTGATACGTTATAACGTTATAACATATAACGTAAAACGTTATTTCGTTATCCCATAAAACATAGTACGGTATAACGGTACACCATATAACGTAATACGTTATAACGTTATACCATATAACGTAATACGTGATAACGTTATACCATATAACGTAATACGTTAAAACGTTATACCATATAACGTAATACGTGATAACATTATTCCATATAACGTAATACGTTAAAACGTTATACCATATAACGTAATACGTTATAACGTTATACCATATAACGTAATACGTGATAACGTAATACCATATAACGTAATACGTTAAAACGTTATACCATATAACGTAATACGTTATAACGTTATACCATATAACGTAATACGTGATAACGTTATACCATATAACGTAATACGTTAAAACGTTATACCATATAACGTAATACGTTATAACGTTATACCATATAACGTAATAAGTTATAACGTTATACCATATAACGTAATACGTTATAACGTTATACCATATAACGTAATTCGTTATAACGTTATACCACATAACGTAATCCGTTATAACGTTATACCATATAACGTAATACGTTAAAACGTAATACCATATAACGTAATACGTTATAACGTAATACCATATAACGTAATACGTTATAACGTTATACCATATAACGTAATACGTGATAACGTTATACCATATAACGTAATACGTTAAAACGTTATACCATATAACGTAATACGTTATAACGTTATACCATATAACGTAAAACGTCATTTCGTTATACCATATAACGTAATACGTTATAACGTAATGCCATATAACGTAATACGTGATAACGTTATACCATATAACGTAATACGTTATAACGTAATACCATATAACGTAAAACGTCATTTCGATATACCATATAACGTAATAGGGTATAACGTTATACCATATAACGTAATACGTTATAACGATATACCATATAACGTAATACGTTATAACGTTATACCATATAACGTAATACGTGATAACGTTATACCATATAACGTAATACGTCAAAACGTTATACCATATAACGTAATACGTTATAACGTAATACCATATAACGTAATACGTTATAACGTAATAACATATAACGTAAAACGTCATTTCGTTATACCATATAACGTAATACATTATGACGTTATACCATATAACGTAATACGTTATAACGTAATACCATATAACGTAAAACGTTATAACGTCATACCATATGACGTAAAACGTCATTTCACTATACCATATAACGTAATTCGTTATAACGTTATGCCATATAACGTAATACGTTATAACGTAATACCATATAACGTAAAACGTCATTTCGTTATACCATATAACGTAATACGGTATACCGTTATTCCATATAACGTAATACGCTATAACGTAATAACATATAACGTAAAACGGCATTTCGTGATACCATATAACGTAATACGGTATAACGTTATACCATATAACGTAATACGATATAACTTAATGCCATATAACGCAATACGTTATAACGTAATACCATATAACGTAATACGTTATAACGTAATACCCTATAACGTAAAACGTCATTTCGCTATACCATATAACGTAATACGTTATAACGTAATACCATATAACGTAATACGTTATAACGTAATACCATATAACGTAATACGTGATAACGTTATACCATATAACGTAATACGTTAAAACGTTATACCATATAACGGAATACGTTATAACGTTATACCATATAACGTAATACGTAATAACATAATACCATATAACGTGAAGCGTCATTTCGTTATACCATATAACGTATTGCGTAAGAACGTAATACCATATAACGTAAAACGTCATTTCGTTATACCATATAACGTAATACGGTATAACGTTATACCATATAACGTAATATGTTAGAACGTTATACAATATAACGTAATACGTTATAATGTAATACCATATAACGTAATACGTTATAACGTTATACCATACAACGTAAAACGTCATTTCGATATAACGTATAACGTGATACGTTATAATGTTATAACATATAACGTAAAACGTTATTTCGTTATCCCATAAAACATAGTACGGTATAACGGTACACCATATAACGTAATACGTTATAACGTAATGACATATAACGTAATACGTTATATAGTTATACCATATAACGTAATAAGTTATAACGTTATACCATATAACGTAATACGTTATAATGTTATACCATATAACGTAATACGTTAAAACGTTATACCATATAACGTAATACGTTATAACGTTATACCATATAACGTAATACGTAATAACATAATACCATATAACGTGAAACGTCATTTCGTTATACCATATAACGTGAAACGTCATTTCGTTATACCATATAACGTAAAACGTCATTTCGTTATACCATAAAACATAGTACGGTATAACGTTACACCATATAACGTAATACGTCATAACGTAATGACATATAACGTAATACGTTATATAGTTATACCATATAACGTAATAAGTTATAACGTTATACCATATAACGTAATACGTTATAACGTTATACCATATAACGTAATTCGTTATAACGTTATACCACATAACGTAATCCGTTATAACGTTATACCATATAACGTAATACGTTAAAACGTAATACCATATAACGTAATACGTTATAACGTTATACCATATAACGTAAAACGTCATTTCGTAATACCATATAACGTAATATGTTATAACGTAATGCCATATAACGTAATACGTTATAGCGATATACCATATAACGTAATACGTTATAACGTAATACCATATAACGTAAAACGTCATTTCGTTATACCATATAACGTAATACGGTATAACGTTATACCATATAACGTAATACGTTATAGAGATATACCATATAACGTAATACGTTATAACGTTATACCATATAACGTAATACGTGATAACGTTATACCATATAACGTAATACGTTAAAACGTTATACCATATAACGTAATACGTTATAACGTTATACCATATAACGTAATATGTTATAACGTAATGCCATATAACGTAATACGTTATAGCGATATACCATATAACGTAATACGTTATAACGTAATACCATATAACGTAAAACGTCATTTCGTTATACCATATAACGTAATACGGTATAACGTTATACCATATAACGTAATACGTTATAACGTTATACCATATAACGTAATACGTGATAACGTTATACCATATAACGTAATACTTAATAACATAATACCATATAACGTGAAACGTCATTTCGTTATACCATATAACGTAATACGGTATAACGTTATACCATATAACGTAATTCGTTATAACGTTATACCACATAACGTAATACGTTATAACGTTATACCATATAACGTAATACGTTAAAACGTAATACCATATAACGTAATACGTTATAACGTTATACCATATAACGTAAAACGTCATTTCGTTATACCATATAACGTAATACGTTATAACGTAATGCCATATAACGTAATACGTGATAACGTTATACCATATAACGTAATACGGTATAACGTTATACCATATAACGTAATACGTTATAACGATATACCATATAACGTAATACGTTATAACGTAATACCATATAACGTAAAACGTCATTTCGTTATTCCATATAACGTAATACGTTATAACGTTATACCATATAACGTAATACGTTAAAGCGTAATACCATATAACGTAATACGTTATAACGTTATACCATATAACGTAAAACGTCATTTCGTTATACCATATAACGTAATACGTTATAACGTAATGCCATATAACGTAATACGTGATAACGTTATACCATATAACGTAATACGTTATAACGTAATACCATATAACGTAAAACGTCATATCGTTATACCATATAACGTAATACGGTATAACGTTATACCATATAACGTAATACGTTATAACGATATACCATATAACGTAATACGTTATAACGTTATACCATATAACGTAATGCGTGATAACGTTATTCCATATAACGTAATACGTGATAACGTTATACCATATAACGTAATACGTTAAAACGTTATACCATATAACGTAATACGTTATAACGTTATACCATATAACGTAATACGTGATAACGTTATACCATATAACGTAATACGTTAAAACGTTATACCATATAACGTAATACGTTATAACGTTATACCATATAACTTAATACGTGATAACGTAATACCATATAACGTAATACGTTATGACGTTATACCATATAACGTAATACGTTATAACGTTATACCATATAACGTAATACGTTATAACGTTATACCATATAACGTAATACGTTATAACGTTATACCATATAACGTAATACGTTATAACGTAATACCATATAACGTAATACGTTATAACGTTACACCATATAACGTAATACGTGATAACGTTATACCATATAACGTAATACGTTATAACGTTATACCATATAACGTAATATGTTATAACGTAATGCCATATAACGTAATACGTTATAGCGATATACCATATAACGTAATACGTTATAACGTAATACCATATAACGTAAAACGTCATTTCGTTATACCATATAACGTAATACGGTATAACGTTATACCATATAACGTAATACGTTATAACGATATACCATATAACGTAATACGTTATAACGTTATACCATATAACGTAATACGTGATAACGTTATACCATATAACGTAATACGTTAAAACGTTATACCATATAACGTAATACGTTATAACGTTATACCATATAACGTAATACGTCATAACGTAATACCATATAATGTAATACGTTATAACGTTATACCATATAACGTAATACTTTATAACGTTATACCATATAACGTAATACGTTATAACGTAATACCATATAACGTAATACGTTATAACGTTATACCATATAACGTAATACGTGATAACGTTATACCATATAACGTAATACTTAATAACATAATACCATATAACGTGAAACGTCATTTCGTTATACCATATAACGTAATACGGTATAACGTTATACCATATAACGTAATTCGTTATAACGTTATACCACATAACGTAATACGTTATAACGTTATACCATATAACGTAATACGTTAAAACGTAATACCATATAACGTAATACGTTATAACGTTATACCATATAACGTAAAACGTCATTTCGGTATACCATATAACGTAATACGTTATAACGTAATGCCATATAACGTAATACGTGATAACGTTATACCATATAACGTAATACGGTATAACGTTATACCATATAACGTAATACGTTATAACGATATACCATATAACGTAATACGTTATAACGTAATACCATATAACGTAAAACGTCATTTCGTTATTCCATATAACGTAATACGTTATAACGTTATACCATATAACGTAATACGTTATAACGATATACCATATAACGTAATACGTGATAACGTTATACCATATAACGTAATACGTTAAAACGTTATACCATATAACGTAATACGTTATAACGTTATACCATATAACGTAATACGTCATAACGTAATACCATATAATGTAATACGTTATAACGTTATACCATATAACGTAATACGTTATAACGTTATACCATATAACGTAATACGGTATAACGTTATACCATATAACGTAATACGTTATAACGATATACCATATAACGTAATACGTTATAACGTTATACCATATAACGTAATGCGTGATAACGTTATTCCATATAACGTAATACGTTATAACGTTATACCATATAACGTAATACTTTATAACGTTATACCATATAACGTAATACGTTATAACGTAATACCATATAACGTAATACGTTATAACGATATACCATATAACGTAATACGTTATAACGTTATACCATATAACGTAATGCGTGATAACGTTATTCCATATAACGTAATACGTTATAACGTTATACCATATAACGTAATACGTGATGACGTTATACCATATAACGTAATATGTTATAACGTAATGCCATATAACGTAATACGTTATAGCGATATACCATATAACGTAATACGTTATAACGTAATACCATATAACGTAAAACGTCATTTCGTTATACCATATAACGTAATACGGTATAACGTTATACCATATAACGTAATACGTTATAACGTTATACCATATAACGTAATACGTGATAACGTTATACCATATAACGTAATACTTAATAACATAATACCATATAACGTGAAACGTCATTTCGTTATACCATATAACGTAATACGGTATAACGTTATACCATATAACGTAATTCGTTATAACGTTATACCACATAACGTAATACGTTATAACGTTATACCATATAACGTAATACGTTAAAACGTAATACCATATAACGTAATACGTTATAACGTTATACCATATAACGTAAAACGTCATTTCGTTATACCATATAACGTAATACGTTATAACGTAATGCCATATAACGTAATACGTGATAACGTTATACCATATAACGTAATACGGTATAACGTTATACCATATAACGTAATACGTTATAACGATATACCATATAACGTAATACGTTATAACGTAATACCATATAACGTAAAACGTCATTTCGTTATTCCATATAACGTAATACGTTATAACGTTATACCATATAACGTAATACGTTAAAGCGTAATACCATATAACGTAATACGTTATAACGTTATACCATATAACGTAAAACGTCATTTCGTTATACCATATAACGTAATACGTTATAACGTAATGCCATATAACGTAATACGTGATAACGTTATACCATATAACGTAATACGTTATAACGTAATACCATATAACGTAAAACGTCATATCGTTATACCATATAACGTAATACGGTATAACGTTATACCATATAACGTAATACGTTATAACGATATACCATATAACGTAATACGTTATAACGTTATACCATATAACGTAATGCGTGATAACGTTATTCCATATAACGTAATACGTGATAACGTTATACCATATAACGTAATACGTTAAAACGTTATACCATATAACGTAATACGTTATAACGTTATACCATATAACGTAATACGTGATAACGTTATACCATATAACGTAATACGTTAAAACGTTATACCATATAACGTAATACGTTATAACGTTATACCATATAACTTAATACGTGATAACGTAATACCATATAACGTAATACGTTATGACGTTATACCATATAACGTAATACGTTATAACGTTATACCATATAACGTAATACGTTATAACGTTATACCATATAACGTAATACGTTATAACGTTATACCATATAACGTAATACGTTATAACGTAATACCATATAACGTAATACGTTATAACGTTACACCATATAACGTAATACGTGATAACGTTATACCATATAACGTAATACGTTATAACGTTATACCATATAACGTAATATGTTATAACGTAATGCCATATAACGTAATACGTTATAGCGATATACCATATAACGTAATACGTTATAACGTAATACCATATAACGTAAAACGTCATTTCGTTATACCATATAACGTAATACGGTATAACGTTATACCATATAACGTAATACGTTATAACGATATACCATATAACGTAATACGTTATAACGTTATACCATATAACGTAATACGTGATAACGTTATACCATATAACGTAATACGTTAAAACGTTATACCATATAACGTAATACGTTATAACGTTATACCATATAACGTAATACGTCATAACGTAATACCATATAATGTAATACGTTATAACGTTATACCATATAACGTAATACTTTATAACGTTATACCATATAACGTAATACGTTATAACGTAATACCATATAACGTAATACGTTATAACGTTATACCATATAACGTAATACGTGATAACGTTATACCATATAACGTAATACTTAATAACATAATACCATATAACGTGAAACGTCATTTCGTTATACCATATAACGTAATACGGTATAACGTTATACCATATAACGTAATTCGTTATAACGTTATACCACATAACGTAATACGTTATAACGTTATACCATATAACGTAATACGTTAAAACGTAATACCATATAACGTAATACGTTATAACGTTATACCATATAACGTAAAACGTCATTTCGGTATACCATATAACGTAATACGTTATAACGTAATGCCATATAACGTAATACGTGATAACGTTATACCATATAACGTAATACGGTATAACGTTATACCATATAACGTAATACGTTATAACGATATACCATATAACGTAATACGTTATAACGTAATACCATATAACGTAAAACGTCATTTCGTTATTCCATATAACGTAATACGTTATAACGTTATACCATATAACGTAATACGTTATAACGATATACCATATAACGTAATACGTGATAACGTTATACCATATAACGTAATACGTTAAAACGTTATACCATATAACGTAATACGTTATAACGTTATACCATATAACGTAATACGTCATAACGTAATACCATATAATGTAATACGTTATAACGTTATACCATATAACGTAATACGTTATAACGTTATACCATATAACGTAATACGGTATAACGTTATACCATATAACGTAATACGTTATAACGATATACCATATAACGTAATACGTTATAACGTTATACCATATAACGTAATGCGTGATAACGTTATTCCATATAACGTAATACGTTATAACGTTATACCATATAACGTAATACGTGATGACGTTATACCATATAACGTAATACGTTAAAACGTTATACCATATAACGTAATACGTTATAACGTTATACCATATAACTTAATACGTGATAACGTAATACCATATAACGTAATACGTTATGACGTTATACCATATAACGTAATACGTTATAACGTTATACCATATAACGTAATACGTTATAACGTTATACCATATAACGTAATACGTTATAACGTTATACCATATAACGTAATACGTTATAACGTAATACCATATAACGTAATACGTTATAACGTTATACCATATAACGTAATACGTGATAACGTTATACCATATAACGTAATACTTAATAACATAATACCATATAACGTGAAACGTCATTTCGTTATACCATATAACGTAATACGGTATAACGTTATACCATATAACGTAATTCGTTATAACGTTATACCACATAACGTAATACGTTATAACGTTATACCATATAACGTAATACGTTAAAACGTAATACCATATAACGTAATACGTTATAACGTTATACCATATAACGTAAAACGTCATTTCGTTATACCATATAACGTAATACGTTATAACGTAATGCCATATAACGTAATACGTGATAACGTTATACCATATAACGTAATACGGTATAACGTTATACCATATAACGTAATACGTTATAACGATATACCATATAACGTAATACGTTATAACGTAATACCATATAACGTAAAACGTCATTTCGTTATTCCATATAACGTAATACGTTATAACGTTATACCATATAACGTAATACGTTAAAACGTAATACCATATAACGTAATACGTTATAACGTTATACCATATAACGTAAAACGTCATTTCGTTATACCATATAACGTAATACGTTATAACGTAATGCCATATAACGTAATACGTGATAACGTTATACCATATAACGTAATACGTTATAACGTAATACCATATAACGTAAAACGTCATATCGTTATACCATATAACGTAATACGGTATAACGTTATACCATATAACGTAATACGTTATAACGATATACCATATAACGTAATACGTTATAACGTTATACCATATAACGTAATGCGTGATAACGTTATTCCATATAACGTAATACGTGATAACGTTATACCATATAACGTAATACGTTAAAACGTTATACCATATAACGTAATACGTTATAACGTTATACCATATAACGTAATACGTTATAACGTTATACCATATAACGTAATGCGTGATAACGTTATTCCATATAACGTAATACGTGATAACGTAATACCATATAACGTAATACGTTATGACGTTATACCATATAACGTAATACGTTATAACGTTATACCATATAACGTAATACGTTATAACGTTATACCATATAACGTAATACGTTATAACGTTATACCATATAACGTAATACGTTATAACGTAATACCATATAACGTAATACGTTATAACGTTACACCATATAACGTAATACGTGATAACGTTATACCATATAACGTAATACGTTAAAACGTTATACCATATAACGTAATACGTTATAACGTTATACCATATAACGTAATACGTTATAACGTTATACCATATAACGTAATACGTTATAACGTAATGCCATATAACGTTATACGTTAAAACGTAATACCATATAACGTAATACGTTATAACGTTATACCATATAACGTAAAACGTCATTTCGTTATACCATATAACGTAATATGTTATAACGTAATGCCATATAACGTAATACGTTATAGCGATATACCATATAACGTAATACGTTATAACGTAATACCATATAACGTAAAACGTCATTTCGTTATACCATATAACGTAATACGGTATAACGTTATACCATATAACGTAATACGTTATAACGATATACCATATAACGTAATACGTTATAACGTTATACCATATAACGTAATACGTGATAACGTTATGCCATATAACGTAATACGTTAAAACGTTATACCATATAACGTAATACGTTATAACGTTATACCATATAACGTAATACGTCATAACGTAATACCATATAACGTAATACGTTGTGACGTTATACCATATAACGTAATACGTTCTAACGTAACACCATATAACGTAATACGTTATAACGTTATACCATATAACGTAATACGTTATAACGTTATACCATATAACGTAATACGTTATAACGTAATACCATATAACGTAATACGTTATAACGTTATACCATATAACGTAATACGTGATAACGTTATACCATATAACGTAATACTTAATAACATAATACCATATAACGTGAAACGTCATTTCGTTATACCATATAACGTAATACGGTATAACGTTATACCATATAACGTAATTCGTTATAACGTTATACCACATAACGTAATACGTTATAACGTTATACCATATAACGTAATACGTTAAAACGTAATACCATATAACGTAATACGTTATAACGTTATACCATATAACGTAAAACGTCATTTCCTTATACCATATAACGTAATACGTTATAACGATATACCATATAACGTAATACGTTATAACGTTATACCATATAACGTAATGCGTGATAACGTTATTCCATATAACGTAATACGTTATAACGTTATACCATATAACGTAATACGTGATGACGTTATACCATATAACGTAATACGTTAAAACGTTATACCATATAACGTAATACGTTATAACGTTATACCATATAACTTAATACGTGATAACGTAATACCATATAACGTAATACGTTATGACGTTATACCATATAACGTAATACGTTATAACGTTATACCATATAACGTAATACGTTATAACGTTATACCATATAACGTAATACGTTATAACGTTATACCATATAACGTAATACGTTATAACGTAATACCATATAACGTAATACGTTATAACGTTATACCATATAACGTAATACGTGATAACGTTATACCATATAACGTAATACTTAATAACATAATACCATATAACGTGAAACGTCATTTCGTTATACCATATAACGTAATACGGTATAACGTTATACCATATAACGTAATTCGTTATAACGTTATACCACATAACGTAATACGTTATAACGTTATACCATATAACGTAATACGTTAAAACGTAATACCATATAACGTAATACGTTATAACGTTATACCATATAACGTAAAACGTCATTTCGTTATACCATATAACGTAATACGTTATAACGTAATGCCATATAACGTAATACGTGATAACGTTATACCATATAACGTAATACGGTATAACGTTATACCATATAACGTAATACGTTATAACGATATACCATATAACGTAATACGTTATAACGTAATACCATATAACGTAAAACGTCATTTCGTTATTCCATATAACGTAATACGTTATAACGTTATACCATATAACGTAATACGTTAAAACGTAATACCATATAACGTAATACGTTATAACGTTATACCATATAACGTAAAACGTCATTTCGTTATACCATATAACGTAATACGTTATAACGTAATGCCATATAACGTAATACGTGATAACGTTATACCATATAACGTAATACGTTATAACGTAATACCATATAACGTAAAACGTCATATCGTTATACCATATAACGTAATACGGTATAACGTTATACCATATAACGTAATACGTTATAACGATATACCATATAACGTAATACGTTATAACGTTATACCATATAACGTAATGCGTGATAACGTTATTCCATATAACGTAATACGTGATAACGTTATACCATATAACGTAATACGTTAAAACGTTATACCATATAACGTAATACGTTATAACGTTATACCATATAACGTAATACGTTATAACGTTATACCATATAACGTAATGCGTGATAACGTTATTCCATATAACGTAATACGTGATAACGTAATACCATATAACGTAATACGTTATGACGTTATACCATATAACGTAATACGTTATAACGTTATACCATATAACGTAATACGTTATAACGTTATACCATATAACGTAATACGTTATAACGTTATACCATATAACGTAATACGTTATAACGTAATACCATATAACGTAATACGTTATAACGTTACACCATATAACGTAATACGTGATAACGTTATACCATATAACGTAATACGTTAAAACGTTATACCATATAACGTAATACGTTATAACGTTATACCATATAACGTAATACGTTATAACGTTATACCATATAACGTAATACGTTATAACGTAATGCCATATAACGTTATACGTTAAAACGTAATACCATATAACGTAATACGTTATAACGTTATACCATATAACGTAAAACGTCATTTCGTTATACCATATAACGTAATATGTTATAACGTAATGCCATATAACGTAATACGTTATAGCGATATACCATATAACGTAATACGTTATAACGTAATACCATATAACGTAAAACGTCATTTCGTTATACCATATAACGTAATACGGTATAACGTTATACCATATAACGTAATACGTTATAACGATATACCATATAACGTAATACGTTATAACGTTATACCATATAACGTAATACGTGATAACGTTATGCCATATAACGTAATACGTTAAAACGTTATACCATATAACGTAATACGTTATAACGTTATACCATATAACGTAATACGTCATAACGTAATACCATATAACGTAATACGTTGTGACGTTATACCATATAACGTAATACGTTCTAACGTAACACCATATAACGTAATACGTTATAACGTTATACCATATAACGTAATACGTTATAACGTTATACCATATAACGTAATACGTTATAACGTAATACCATATAACGTAATACGTTATAACGTTATACCATATAACGTAATACGTGATAACGTTATACCATATAACGTAATACTTAATAACATAATACCATATAACGTGAAACGTCATTTCGTTATACCATATAACGTAATACGGTATAACGTTATACCATATAACGTAATTCGTTATAACGTTATACCACATAACGTAATACGTTATAACGTTATACCATATAACGTAATACGTTAAAACGTAATACCATATAACGTAATACGTTATAACGTTATACCATATAACGTAAAACGTCATTTCCTTATACCATATAACGTAATACGTTATAACGTAATGCCATATAACGTAATACGTGATAACGTTATACCATATAACGTAATACGGTATAACGTTATACCATATAACGTAATACGTTATAACGATATACCATATAACGTAATACGTTATAACGTTATACCATATAACGTAATATGTTATAACGTAATGCCATATAACGTAATACGTTATAGCGATATACCATATAACGTAATACGTTATAACGTAATACCATATAACGTAAAACGTCATTTCGTTATACCATATAACGTAATACGGTATAACGTTATACCATATAACGTAATACGTTATAACGATATACCATATAACGTAATACGTTATAACGTTATACCATATAACGTAATACGTGATAACGTTATACCATATAACGTAATACGTTAAAACGTTATACCATATAACGTAATACGTTATAACGTTATACCATATAACGTAATACGTCATAACGTAATACCATATAACGTAATACGTTGTGACGTTATACCATATAACGTAATACGTTCTAACGTAATACCATATAATGTAATACGTTATAACGTTATACCATATAACGTAATACGTTATAACGTTATACCATATAACGTAATACGTTATAACGTAATACCATATAACGTAATACGTTATAACGTTATACCATATAACGTAATACGTGATAACGTTATACCATATAACGTAATACTTAATAACATAATACCATATAACGTGAAACGTCATTTCGTTATACCATATAACGTAATACGGTATAACGTTATACCATATAACGTAATTCGTTATAACGTTATACCACATAACGTAATACGTTATAACGTTATACCATATAACGTAATACGTTAAAACGTAATACCATATAACGTAATACGTTATAACGTTATACCATATAACGTAAAACGTCATTTCGTTATACCATATAACGTAATACGTTATAACGTAATGCCATATAACGTAATACGTGATAACGTTATACCATATAACGTAATACGGTATAACGTTATACCATATAACGTAATACGTTATAACGATATACCATATAACGTAATACGTTATAACGTAATACCATATAACGTAAAACGTCATTTCGTTATTCCATATAACGTAATACGTTATAACGTTATACCATATAACGTAATACGTTAAAACGTAATACCATATAACGTAATACGTTATAACGTTATACCATATAACGTAAAACGTCATTTCGTTATACCATATAACGTAATACGTTATAACGTAATGCCATATAACGTAATACGTGATAACGTTATACCATATAACGTAATACGTTATAACGTAATACCATATAACGTAAAACGTCATATCGTTATACCATATAACGTAATACGGTATAACGTTATACCATATAACGTAATACGTTATAACGATATACCATATAACGTAATACGTTATAACGTTATACCATATAACGTAATGCGTGATAACGTTATTCCATATAACGTAATACGTGATAACGTTATACCATATAACGTAATACGTGATAACGTTATACCATATAACGTAATACGTTAAAACGTTATACCATATAACGTAATACGTTATAACGTTATACCATATAACGTAATACGTGATGACGTTATACCATATAACGTAATACGTTAAAACGTTATACCATATAACGTAATACGTTATAACGTTATACCATATAACTTAATACGTGATAACGTAATACCATATAACGTAATACGTTATAACGTTATACCATATAACGTAATACGTTATAACGTTATACCATATAACGTAATACGTTATAACGTTATACCATATAACGTAATACGTTATAACGTAATACCATATAACGTAATACGTTATAACGTTACACCATATAACGTAATACGTGATAACGTTATACCATATAACGTAATACGTTAAAACGTTATACCATATAACGTAATACGTTATAACGTTATACCATATAACGTAATACGTTATAACGTTATACCATATAACGTAATACGTTATAACGTAATGCCATATAACGTTATACGTTAAAACGTAATACCATATAACGTAATACGTTATAACGTTATACCATATAACGTAAAACGTCATTTCGTTATACCATATAACGTAATATGTTATAACGTAATGCCATATAACGTAATACGTTATAGCGATATACCATATAACGTAATACGTTATAACGTAATACCATATAACGTAAAACGTCATTTCGTTATACCATATAACGTAATACGGTATAACGTTATACCATATAACGTAATACGTTATAACGATATACCATATAACGTAATACGTTATAACGTTATACCATATAACGTAATACGTGATAACGTTATGCCATATAACGTAATACGTTAAAACGTTATACCATATAACGTAATACGTTATAACGTTATACCATATAACGTAATACGTCATAACGTAATACCATATAACGTAATACGTTGTGACGTTATACCATATAACGTAATACGTTCTAACGTAACACCATATAACGTAATACGTTATAACGTTATACCATATAACGTAATACGTTATAACGTTATACCATATAACGTAATACGTTATAACGTAATACCATATAACGTAATACGTTATAACGTTATACCATATAACGTAATACGTGATAACGTTGTACCATATAACGCAATACTTAATAACATAATACCATATAACGTGAAACGTCATTTCGTTATACCATATAACGTAATACGGTATAACGTTATACCATATAACGTAATTCGTTATAACGTTATACCACATAACGTAATACGTTATAACGTTATACCATATAACGTAATACGTTAAAACGTAATACCATATAACGTAATACGTTATAACGTTATACCATATAACGTAAAACGTCATTTCCTTATACCATATAACGTAATACGTTATAACGTAATGCCATATAACGTAATACGTGATAACGTTATACCATATAACGTAATACGGTATAACGTTATACCATATAACGTAATACGTTATGACGTTATACCATATAACGTAATACGTTAAAACGTTATACCATATAACGTAATACGTTATAACGTTATACCATATAACGTAATACGTGATAACGTAATACCATATAACGTAATACGTTATGACGTTATACCATATAACGTAATACGTTATAACGTAATACCATATAACGTAATACGTTATAACGTAATACCATATAACGTAATACGTGATAACGTAATACCATATAACGTAATACGTTATGACGTTATACCATATAACGTAATACGTTATAACGTAATACCATATAACGTAATACGTTATAACGTAATACCATATAACGTAATACGTGATAACGTTATACCATATAACGTAATACGTTAAAACGTTATACCATATAACGTAATACGTTATAACGTTATACCATATAACGTAATACGTGATAACGTTATACCATATAACGTAATACGTTATAACGTTATACCATATAACGTAATTCGTTATAACGTTATACCACATAACGTAATCCGTTATAACGTTATACCATATAACGTAATACGTTAAAACGTAATACCATATAACGTAATACGTTATAACGTAATACCATATAACGTAATACGTTATAACGTTATACCATATAACGTAATTCGTGATAACGTTATACCATATAACGTAATACGTTAAAACGTTATACCATATAACGTAATACGTTATAACGTTATACCATATAACGTAATACGTGATAACGTTATACCATATAACGTAATACGTTAAAACGTTATACCATATAACGTAATACGTTATAACGTTATACCATATAACGTAATACGTGATAACGTTATACCATATAACGTAATACGTTATAACGTTATACCATATAACGTAATTCGTTATAACGTTATACCACATAACGTAATCCGTTATAACGTTATACCATATAACGTAATACGTTAAAACGTAATACCATATAACGTAATACGTTATAACGTAATACCATATAACGTAATACGTTATAACGTTATACCATATAACGTAATTCGTGATAACGTTATACCATATAACGTAATACGTTAAAACGTTATACCATATAACGTAATACGTTATAACGTTATACCATATAACGTAAAACGTCATTTCGTTATACCATATAACGTAATACGTTATAACGTAATGCCATATAACGTAATACGTGATAACGTTATACCATATAACGTAATACGTTATAACGTAATACCATATAACGTAAAACGTCATTTCGATATACCATATAACGTAATACGGTATAACGTTATACCATATAACGTAATACGTTATAACGATATACCATATAACGTAATACGTTATAACGTTATACCATATAACGTAATACGTGATAACGTTATACCATATAACGTAATACGTCAAAACGTTATACCATATAACGTAATACGTTATAACGTAATACCATATAACGTAATACGTTATAACGTAATAACATATAACGTAAAACGTCATTTCGTTATACCATATAACGTAATACATTATGACGTTATACCATATAACGTAATACGTTATAACGTAATACCATATAACGTAAAACGTCATTTCGTTATACCATATAACGTAATACGTTATAACGTTATACCATATAACGTAATACGTTATAACGTCATACCATATGACGTAAAACGTCATTTCACTATACCATATAACATAATTCGTTATAACGTTATGCCATATAACGTAATACGTTATAACGTAATACCATATAACGTAAAACGTCATTTCGTTATACCATATAACGTAATACGGTATAACGTTATTCCATATAACGTAATACGCTATAACGTAATAACATATAACGTAAAACGGCATTTCGTGATACCATATAACGTAATACGGTATAACGTTATACCATATAACGTAATACGATATAACTTAATGCCATATAACGCAATACGTTATAACGTTATACCATATATCGTAAAACGTCATTTCGATATACCATATAACGTAATACGTTACAACGTTATACCATATAACGTAATATGTTATAACGTCATACCATATAACGTAATACGTTATAACGTTATACCATATACCGTAATACGTTATAACGTAATACCATATAACGTTTTACGTTATAACGTTATACCATATGACGTAATACGTGATATCGTTATACCATATAACGTAATACGTTAAATCGTTATACCATATAACGTAATACGTGATAGCCTTATACCATATAAAGTAATACGTTATAACGTTATACCATATAACGTAATACGTTAAAACGTTATACCATATAACGTAATATGTTATAACGTCATACCATATAACGTAATACGTTATAACGTAATACCATATAACGTAATACGTAATAACATAATACCATATAACATAAAGCGTCATTTCACTATACCATATAACGTAATTCGTTATAACGTTATACCATATAACGTAATACGTTATAACGTAATACCATATAACGTAAAACGTCATTTCGTTATACCATATAACGTAATACGGTATAACGTTATTCCATATAACGTAATACGTTATAACGTAATAACATATAACGTAAAACGGCATTTCGTTATACCATATAACGTAATACGGTATAACGTTATACCATATAACGTAATACGATATAACATAATGCCATATAACGCAATACGTTATAACGTTATACCATATAACGTAATACGTTATGACGTTATACCATAGAACGTAATACGTTATAACGTAATACCATATAACGTAATACGTTATAACGTAATACCCTATAACGTAAAACGTCATTTCGCTATACCATATAACGTATTACGTTATAACGTAATACCATATAACGTAATACGTTATAACGTAATACCATATAACGTAATACGTGATAACGTTATACCATATAACCTAATACGTTAAAACGTTATACCATATAACGGAATACGTTATAACGTTATACCATATAACGTAATACGTAATAACATAATACCATATAACGTGAAGCGTCATTTCGTTATACCATATAACGTATTGCGTAAGAACGTAATACCATATAACGTAAAACGTCATTTCGTTATACCATATAACGTAATACGGTATAACGTTATACCATATAACGTAATATGTTAGAACGTTATACAATATAACGTAATACGTTATAATGTAATACCATATAACGTAATACGTGATAACGTAATACCATATAACGTAATACGTTATGACGTTATACCATATAACGTAAAACGTCATTTCGTTATACCACATAACGTAATACGTTATAACGTTATACCATATAACGTAATACGTTAAAACGTTATACCATATAACGTAATACGTTATAACGTTATACCATATAACGTAATACGTGATAACGTAATACCATATAACGTAATACGTTATGACGTTATACCATATAACGTAATACGTTATAACGTAATACCATATAACGTAATACGTTATAACGTAATACCATATAACGTAATACGTGATAACGTTATACCATATAACGTAATACGTTAAAACGTTATACCATATAACGTAATACGTTATAACGTTATACCATATAACGTAATACGTGATAAGTTTATACCATATAACGTAATACGTTAAAACGTTATACCATATAACGTAATACGTTATAACGTTATACCATATAACGTAATAAGTTATAACGTTATACCATATAACGTAATACGTTATAACGTTATACCATATAACGTAATTCGTTATAACGTTATACCACATAACGTAATCCGTTATAACGTTATACCATATAACGTAATACGTTAAAACGTAATACCATATAACGTAATACGTTATAACGTAATACCATATAACGTAATACGTTATAACGTTATACCATATAACGTAATTCGTGATAACGTTATACCATATAACGTAATACGTTAAAACGTTATACCATATAACGTAATACGTTATAACGTTATACCATATAACGTAATACGTGATAACGTTATACCATATAACGTAATACGTTAAAACGTTATACCATATAACGTAATACGTTATAACGTTATACCATATAACGTAATACGTGATAACGTTATACCATATAACGTAATACGTTATAACGTTATACCATATAACGTAATTCGTTATAACGTTATACCACATAACGTAATCCGTTATAACGTTATACCATATAACGTAATACGTTAAAACGTAATACCATATA
Organism: Bombus vancouverensis nearcticus; assembly: GCF_051014615.1. Lineage (NCBI taxonomy): Eukaryota > Metazoa > Arthropoda > Insecta > Hymenoptera > Apidae > Bombus > Bombus vancouverensis. The sequence continues at coordinate 3,991,018 of NC_134924.1, forward strand.
ACGTAATACGTTATAACGTAATACCATATAACGTAATACGTTATAACGTTATACCATATAACGTAATTCGTGATAACGTTATACCATATAACGTAATACGTTAAAACGTTATACCGTATAACGTAATACGTTATAACGTTATACCATATAACGTAAAACGTCATTTCGTTATACCATATAACGTAATACGTTATAACGTAATGCCATATAACGTAATACGTGATAACGTTATACCATATAACGTAATACGTTATAACGTAATACCATATAACGTAAAACGTCATTTCGATATACCATATAACGTAATACGGTATAACGTTATACCATATAACGTAATACGTTATAACGATATACCATATAACGTAATACGTTATAACGTTATACCATATAACGTAATACGTGATAACGTTATACCATATAACGTAATACGTCAAAACGTTATACCATATAACGTAATACGTTATAACGTAATACCATATAACGTAATACGTTATAACGTAATAACATATAACGTAAAACGTCATTTCGTTATACCATATAACGTAATACATTATGACGTTATACCATATAACGTAATACGTTATAACGTAATACCATATAACGTAAAACGTCATTTCGTTATACCATATAACGTAATACGTTATAACGTTATACCATATAACGTAATACGTTATAACGTCATACCATATGACGTAAAACGTCATTTCACTATACCATATAACGTAATTCGTTATAACGTTATGCCATATAACGTAATACGTTATAACGTAATACCATATAACGTAAAACGTCATTTCGTTATACCATATAACGTAATACGGTATAACGTTATTCCATATAACGTAATACGCTATAACGTAATAACATATAACGTAAAACGGCATTTCGTGATACCATATAACGTAATACGGTATAACGTTATACCATATAACGTAATACGATATAACTTAATGCCATATAACGCAATACGTTATAACGTTATACCATATATCGTAAAACGTCATTTCGATATACCATATAACGTAATACGTTACAACGTTATACCATATAACGTAATATGTTATAACGTCATACCATATAACGTAATACGTTATAACGTTATACCATATACCGTAATACGTTATAACGTAATACCATATAACGTTTTACGTTATAACGTTATACCATATGACGTAATACGTGATATCGTTATACCATATAACGTAATACGTTAAATCGTTATACCATATAACGTAATACGTGATAGCCTTATACCATATAAAGTAATACGTTATAACGTTATACCATATAACGTAATACGTTAAAACGTTATACCATATAACGTAATATGTTATAACGTCATACCATATAACGTAATACGTTATAACGTAATACCATATAACGTAATACGTAATAACATAATACCATATAACGTAAAACGTCATTTCACTATACCATATAACGTAATTCGTTATAACGTTATACCATATAACGTAATACGTTATAACGTAATACCATATAACGTAAAACGTCATTTCGTTATACCATATAACGTAATACGGTATAACGTTATTCCATATAACGTAATACGTTATAACGTAATAACATATAACGTAAAACGGCATTTCGTTATACCATATAACGTAATACGGTATAACGTTATACCATATAACGTAATACGATATAACATAATGCCATATAACGCAATACGTTATAACGTTATACCATATAACGTAATACGTTATGACGTTATACCATAGAACGTAATACGTTATAACGTAATACCATATAACGTAATACGTTATAACGTAATACCCTATAACGTAAAACGTCATTTCGCTATACCATATAACGTATTACGTTATAACGTAATACCATATAACGTAATACGTTATAACGTAATGCCATATAACGTAATACGTGATAACGTTATACCATATAACGTAATACGTTAAAACGTTATACCATATAACGGAATACGTTATAACGTTATACCATATAACGTAATACGTAATAACATAATACCATATAACGTGAAGCGTCATTTCGTTATACCATATAACGTATTGCGTAAGAACGTAATACCATATAACGTAAAACGTCATTTCGTTATACCATATAACGTAATACGGTATAACGTTATACCATATAACGTAATATGTTAGAACGTTATACAATATAACGTAATACGTTATAATGTAATACCATATAACGTAATACGTTATAACGTTATACCATACAACGTAAAACGTCATTTCGATATAACATATAACGTGATACGTTATAACGTTATAACATATAACGTAAAACGTTATTTCGTTATCCCATAAAACATAGTACGGTATAACGGTCACCATATAACGTAATACGTTATAACGTTATACCATATAACGTAATACGTGATAACGTTATACCATATAACGTAATACGTTAAAACGTTATACCATATAACGTAATACGTGATAACATTATTCCATATAACGTAATACGTTAAAACGTTATACCATATAACGTAATACGTTATAACGTTATACCATATAACGTAATACGTGATAACGTAATACCATATAACGTAATACGTTAAAACGTTATACCATATAACGTAATACGTTATAACGTTATACCATATAACGTAATACGTGATAACGTTATACCATATAACGTAATACGTTAAAACGTTATACCATATAACGTAATACGTTATAACGTTATACCATATAACGTAATAAGTTATAACGTTATACCATATAACGTAATACGTTATAACGTTATACCATATAACGTAATTCGTTATAACGTTATACCACATAACGTAATCCGTTATAACGTTATACCATATAACGTAATACGTTAAAACGTAATACCATATAACGTAATACGTTATAACGTAATACCATATAACGTAAAACGTCATTTCGTTATACCATATAACGTAATTCGTTATAACGTTATGCCATATAACGTAATACGTTATAACGTAATACCATATAACGTAAAACGTCATTTCGTTATACCATATAACGTAATACGGTATAACGTTATTCCATATAACGTAATACGCTATAACGTAATAACATATAACGTAAAACGGCATTTCGTGATACCATATAACGTAATACGGTATAACGTTATACCATATAACGTAAAACGTCATTTCGTTATACCATATAACGTAATACGGTATAACGTTATACCATATAACGTAATACGTTATAACGATATACCATATAACGTAATACGTTATAACGTTATACCATATAACGTAATACGTGATAACGTTATACCATATAACGTAATACGTCAAAACGTTATACCATATAACGTAATACGTTATAACGTAATACCATATAACGTAATACGTTATAACGTAATAACATATAACGTAAAACGTCATTTCGTTATACCATATAACGTAATACATTATGACGTTATGCCATATAACGTAATACGTTATAACGTAATACCATATAACGTAAAACGTTATAACGTCATACCATATGACGTAAAACGTCATTTCACTATACCATATAACGTAATTCGTTATAACGTTATGCCATATAACGTAATACGTTATAACGTAATACCATATAACGTAAAACGTCATTTCGTTATACCATATAACGTAATACGGTATACCGTTATTCCATATAACGTAATACGCTATAACGTAATAACATATAACGTAAAACGGCATTTCGTGATACCATATAACGTAATACGGTATAACGTTATACCATATAACGTAATACGATATAACTTAATGCCATATAACGCAATACGTTATAACGTAATACCATATAACGTAATACGTTATAACGTAATACCCTATAACGTAAAACGTCATTTCGCTATACCATATAACGTAATACGTTATAACGTAATACCATATAACGTAATACGTTATAACGTAATACCATATAACGTAATACGTGATAACGTTATACCATATAACGTAATACGTTAAAACGTTATACCATATAACGGAATACGTTATAACGTTATACCATATAACGTAATACGTAATAACATAATACCATATAACGTGAAGCGTCATTTCGTTATACCATATAACGTATTGCGTAAGAACGTAATACCATATAACGTAAAACGTCATTTCGTTATACCATATAACGTAATACGGTATAACGTTATACCATATAACGTAATATGTTAGAACGTTATACAATATAACGTAATACGTTATAATGTAATACCATATAACGTAATACGTTATAACGTTATACCATACAACGTAAAACGTCATTTCGATATAACGTATAACGTGATACGTTATAATGTTATAACATATAACGTAAAACGTTATTTCGTTATCCCATAAAACATAGTACGGTATAACGGTACACCATATAACGTAATACGTTATAACGTAATGACATATAACGTAATACGTTATATAGTTATACCATATAACGTAATAAGTTATAACGTTATACCATATAACGTAATACGTTATAATGTTATACCATATAACGTAATACGTTAAAACGTTATACCATATAACGTAATACGTTATAACGTTATACCATATAACGTAATACGTAATAACATAATACCATATAACGTGAAACGTCATTTCGTTATACCATATAACGTGAAACGTCATTTCGTTATACCATATAACGTAAAACGTCATTTCGTTATACCATAAAACATAGTACGGTATAACGTTACACCATATAACGTAATACGTTATAACGTAATGACATATAACGTAATACGTTATATAGTTATACCATATAACGTAATAAGTTATAACGTTATACCATATAACGTAATACGTTATAACGTTATACCATATAACGTAATTCGTTATAACGTTATACCACATAACGTAATCCGTTATAACGTTATACCATATAACGTAATACGTTAAAACGTAATACCATATAACGTAATACGTTATAACGTTATACCATATAACGTAAAACGTCATTTCGTAATACCATATAACGTAATATGTTATAACGTAATGCCATATAACGTAATACGTTATAGCGATATACCATATAACGTAATACGTTATAACGTAATACCATATAACGTAAAACGTCATTTCGTTATACCATATAACGTAATACGGTATAACGTTATACCATATAACGTAATACGTTCTAGAGATATACCATATAACGTAATACGTTATAACGTTATACCATATAACGTAATACGTGATAACGTTATACCATATAACGTAATACGTTAAAACGTTATACCATATAACGTAATACGTTATAACGTTATACCATATAACGTAATATGTTATAACGTAATGCCATATAACGTAATACGTTATAGCGATATACCATATAACGTAATACGTTATAACGTAATACCATATAACGTAAAACGTCATTTCGTTATACCATATAACGTAATACGGTATAACGTTATACCATATAACGTAATACGTTATAACGATATACCATATAACGTAATACGTTATAACATTATACCATATAACGTAATACGTGATAACGTTATACCATATAACGTAATACGTTAAAACGTTATACCATATAACGTAATACGTTATAACGTTATACCATATAACGTAATACGTCATAACGTAATACCATATAACGTAATACGTTGTGACGTTATACCATATAACGTAATACGTTCTAACGTAATACCATATAATGTAATACGTTATAACGTTATACCATATAACGTAATACGTTATAACGTTATACCATATAACGTAATACGTTATAACGTAATACCATATAACGTAAAACGTCATTTCGTTATTCCATATAACGTAATACGTTATAACGTTATACCATATAACGTAATACGTTAAAACGTAATACCATATAACGTAATACGTTATAACGTTATACCATATAACGTAAAACGTCATTTCGTTATACCATATAACGTAATACGTTATAACGTAATGCCATATAACGTAATACGTGATAACGTTATACCATATAACGTAATACGTTATAACGTAATACCATATAACGTAAAACGTCATATCGTTATACCATATAACGTAATACGGTATAACGTTATACCATATAACGTAATACGTTATAACGATATACCATATAACGTAATACGTTATAACGTTATACCATATAACGTAATGCGTGATAACGTTATTCCATATAACGTAATACGTGATAACGTTATACCATATAACGTAATACGTTAAAACGTTATACCATATAACGTAATACGTTATAACGTTATACCATATAACGTAATACGTGATAACGTTATACCATATAACGTAATACGTTAAAACGTTATACCATATAACGTAATACGTTATAACGTTATACCATATAACTTAATACGTGATAACGTAATACCATATAACGTAATACGTTATGACGTTATACCATATAACGTAATACGTTATAACGTTATACCATATAACGTAATACGTTATAACGTTATACCATATAACGTAATACGTTATAACGTTATACCATATAACGTAATACGTTATAACGTAATACCATATAACGTAATACGTTATAACGTTACACCATATAACGTAATACGTGATAACGTTATACCATATAACGTAATACGTTATAACGTTATACCATATAACGTAATATGTTATAACGTAATGCCATATAACGTAATACGTTATAGCGATATACCATATAACGTAATACGTTATAACGTAATACCATATAACGTAAAACGTCATTTCGTTATACCATATAACGTAATACGGTATAACGTTATACCATATAACGTAATACGTTATAACGATATACCATATAACGTAATACGTTATAACGTTATACCATATAACGTAATACGTGATAACGTTATACCATATAACGTAATACGTTAAAACGTTATACCATATAACGTAATACGTTATAACGTTATACCATATAACGTAATACGTCATAACGTAATACCATATAATGTAATACGTTATAACGTTATACCATATAACGTAATACGTTATAACGTTATACCATATAACGTAATACGTTATAACGTAATACCATATAACGTAATACGTTATAACGTTATACCATATAACGTAATACGTGATAACGTTATACCATATAACGTAATACTTAATAACATAATACCATATAACGTGAAACGTCATTTCGTTATACCATATAACGTAATACGGTATAACGTTATACCATATAACGTAATTCGTTATAACGTTATACCACATAACGTAATACGTTATAACGTTATACCATATAACGTAATACGTTAAAACGTAATACCATATAACGTAATACGTTATAACGTTATACCATATAACGTAAAACGTCATTTCGTTATACCATATAACGTAATACGTTATAACGTAATGCCATATAACGTAATACGTGATAACGTTATACCATATAACGTAATACGGTATAACGTTATACCATATAACGTAATACGTTATAACGATATACCATATAACGTAATACGTTATAACGTAATACCATATAACGTAAAACGTCATTTCGTTATTCCATATAACGTAATACGTTATAACGTTATACCATATAACGTAATACGTTAAAACGTAATACCATATAACGTAATACGTTATAACGTTATACCATATAACGTAAAACGTCATTTCGTTATACCATATAACGTAATACGTTATAACGTAATGCCATATAACGTAATACGTGATAACGTTATACCATATAACGTAATACGTTATAACGTAATACCATATAACGTAAAACGTCATATCGTTATACCATATAACGTAATACGGTATAACGTTATACCATATAACGTAATACGTTATAACGATATACCATATAACGTAATACGTTATAACGTTATACCATATAACGTAATGCGTGATAACGTTATTCCATATAACGTAATACGTGATAACGTTATACCATATAACGTAATACGTTAAAACGTTATACCATATAACGTAATACGTTATAACGTTATACCATATAACGTAATACGTGATGACGTTATACCATATAACGTAATACGTTAAAACGTTATACCATATAACGTAATACGTTATAACGTTATACCATATAACTTAATACGTGATAACGTAATACCATATAACGTAATACGTTATGACGTTATACCATATAACGTAATACGTTATAACGTTATACCATATAACGTAATACGTTATAACGTTATACCATATAACGTAATACGTTATAACGTTATACCATATAACGTAATACGTTATAACGTAATACCATATAACGTAATACGTTATAACGTTACACCATATAACGTAATACGTGATAACGTTATACCATATAACGTAATACGTTAAAACGTTATACCATATAACGTAATACGTTATAACGTTATAACATATAACGTAATACGTGATAACGTAATACCATATAACGTAATACGTTATGACGTTATACCATATAACGTAATACGTCATTTCGTTATACCATATAACGTAATACGGTATAACGTTATACCATATAACGTAATACGTTATAACAATATACCATATAACGTAATACATTATAACGTTATACCATATAACGTAATACGTTATAACGTTATACCATATTACGTAATACGGAATAACGTTATACCATATAACGTAATACGTTATAACGATATACCATATATCGTAGTTCGTTATAACGTTATACCATATAACGTAATACGTTATAACGTTATACCATACAACGTAATACGTTATAACGTTATACCATATAACGTAATACGTTATAACGTAATACCATATAACGTAATACGTTATAACGTTATACCATATAACGTAATACGTTAAAACGTTATACCATATAACGTAATACGTTATAACGTTATACCATATAACTTAATACGTGATAACGTAATACCATATAACGTAATACGTTATGACGTTATACCATATAACGTAATACGTTATAACGTTATACCATATAACGTAATACGTTATAACGTTATACCATATAACGTAATACGTTATAACGTTATACCATATAACGTAATACGTTATAACGTAATACCATATAACGTAATACGTTATAACGTTACACCATATAACGTAATACGTGATAACGTTATACCATATAACGTAATACGTTAAAACGTTATACCATATAACGTAATACGTTATAACGTTATACCATATAACGTAATACGTTATAACGTTATACCATATAACGTAATACGTTATAACGTAATGCCATATAACGTTATACGTTAAAACGTAATACCATATAACGTAATACGTTATAACGTTATACCATATAACGTAAAACGTCATTTCGTTATACCATATAACGTAATATGTTATAACGTAATGCCATATAACGTAATACGTTATAGCGATATACCATATAACGTAATACGTTATAACGTAATACCATATAACGTAAAACGTCATTTCGTTATACCATATAACGTAATACGGTATAACGTTATACCATATAACGTAATACGTTATAACGATATACCATATAACGTAATACGTTATAACGTTATACCATATAACGTAATACGTGATAACGTTATGCCATATAACGTAATACGTTAAAACGTTATACCATATAACGTAATACGTTATAACGTTATACCATATAACGTAATACGTCATAACGTAATACCATATAACGTAATACGTTGTGACGTTATACCATATAACGTAATACGTTCTAACGTAACACCATATAACGTAATACGTTATAACGTTATACCATATAACGTAATACGTTATAACGTTATACCATATAACGTAATACGTTATAACGTAATACCATATAACGTAATACGTTATAACGTTATACCATATAACGTAATACGTGATAACGTTATACCATATAACGTAATACTTAATAACATAATACCATATAACGTGAAACGTCATTTCGTTATACCATATAACGTAATACGGTATAACGTTATACCATATAACGTAATTCGTTATAACGTTATACCACATAACGTAATACGTTATAACGTTATACCATATAACGTAATACGTTAAAACGTAATACCATATAACGTAATACGTTATAACGTTATACCATATAACGTAAAACGTCATTTCCTTATACCATATAACGTAATACGTTATAACGTAATGCCATATAACGTAATACGTGATAACGTTATACCATATAACGTAATACGGTATAACGTTATACCATATAACGTAATACGTTATAACGATATACCATATAACGTAATACGTTATAACGTTATACCATATAACGTAATATGTTATAACGTAATGCCATATAACGTAATACGTTATAGCGATATACCATATAACGTAATACGTTATAACGTAATACCATATAACGTAAAACGTCATTTCGTTATACCATATAACGTAATACGGTATAACGTTATACCATATAACGTAATACGTTATAACGATATACCATATAACGTAATACGTTATAACGTTATACCATATAACGTAATACGTGATAACGTTATACCATATAACGTAATACGTTAAAACGTTATACCATATAACGTAATACGTTATAACGTTATACCATATAACGTAATACGTCATAACGTAATACCATATAACGTAATACGTTGTGACGTTATACCATATAACGTAATACGTTCTAACGTAATACCATATAATGTAATACGTTATAACGTTATACCATATAACGTAATACGTTATAACGTTATACCATATAACGTAATACGTTATAACGTAATACCATATAACGTAATACGTTATAACGTTATACCATATAACGTAATACGTGATAACGTTATACCATATAACGTAATACTTAATAACATAATACCATATAACGTGAAACGTCATTTCGCTATACCATATAACGTAATACGTTATAACGTAATACCATATAACGTAATACGTTATAACGTAATACCATATAACGTAATACGTGATAACGTTATACCATATAACGTAATACGTTAAAACGTTATACCATATAACGGAATACGTTATAACGTTATACCATATAACGTAATACGTAATAACATAATACCATATAACGTAATACGTTATAACGTAATACCATATAACGTAATACGTTATAACGTTATACCATATAACGTAATACGTGATAACGTTATACCATATAACGTAATACTTAATAACATAATACCATATAACGTGAAACGTCATTTCGCTATACCATATAACGTAATACTTAATAACATAATACCATATAACGTGAAACGTCATTTCGCTATACCATATAACGTAATACGTTATAACGTAATACCATATAACGTAATAAGTTATAACGTTATACCATATAACGTAATACGTTATAACGTTATACCATATAACGTAATTCGTTATAACGTTATACCACATAACGTAATCCGTTATAACGTTATACCATATAACGTAATACGTTAAAACGTAATACCATATAACGTAATACGTTATAACGTAATACCATATAACGTAAAACGTCATTTCGTTATACCATATAACGTAATTCGTTATAACGTTATGCCATATAACGTAATACGTTATAACGTAATACCATATAACGTAAAACGTCATTTCGTTATACCATATAACGTAATACGGTATAACGTTATTCCATATAACGTAATACGCTATAACGTAATAACATATAACGTAAAACGGCATTTCGTGATACCATATAACGTAATACGGTATAACGTTATACCATATAACGTAAAACGTCATTTCGTTATACCATATAACGTAATACGTTATAACGTTATACCATATAACGTAATATGTTATAACGTAATGCCATATAACGTAATACGTTATAGCGATATACCATATAACGTAATACGTTATAACGTAATACCATATAACGTAAAACGTCATTTCGTTATACCATATAACGTAATACGGTATAACGTTATACCATATAACGTAATACGTTATAACGATATACCATATAACGTAATACGTTATAACGTTATACCATATAACGTAATACGTGATAACGTTATACCATATAACGTAATACGTTAAAACGTTATACCATATAACGTAATACGTTATAACGTTATACCATATAACGTAATACGTCATAACGTAATACCATATAATGTAATACGTTATAACGTTATACCATATAACGTAATACGTTATAACGTTATACCATATAACGTAATACGTTATAACGTAATACCATATAACGTAATACGTTATAACGTTATACCATATAACGTAATACGTGATAACGTTATACCATATAACGTAATACTTAATAACATAATACCATATAACGTGAAACGTCATTTCGTTATACCATATAACGTAATACGGTATAACGTTATACCATATAACGTAATTCGTTATAACGTTATACCACATAACGTAATACGTTATAACGTTATACCATATAACGTAATACGTTAAAACGTAATACCATATAACGTAATACGTTATAACGTTATACCATATAACGTAAAACGTCATTTCGTTATACCATATAACGTAATACGTTATAACGTAATGCCATATAACGTAATACGTGATAACGTTATACCATATAACGTAATACGGTATAACGTTATACCATATAACGTAATACGTTATAACGATATACCATATAACGTAATACGTTATAACGTAATACCATATAACGTAAAACGTCATTTCGTTATTCCATATAACGTAATACGTTATAACGTTATACCATATAACGTAATACGTTAAAACGTAATACCATATAACGTAATACGTTATAACGTTATACCATATAACGTAAAACGTCATTTCGTTATACCATATAACGTAATACGTTATAACGTAATGCCATATAACGTAATACGTGATAACGTTATACCATATAACGTAATACGTTATAACGTAATACCATATAACGTAAAACGTCATATCGTTATACCATATAACGTAATACGGTATAACGTTATACCATATAACGTAATACGTTATAACGATATACCATATAACGTAATACGTTATAACGTTATACCATATAACGTAATGCGTGATAACGTTATTCCATATAACGTAATACGTGATAACGTTATACCATATAACGTAATACGTTAAAACGTTATACCATATAACGTAATACGTTATAACGTTATACCATATAACGTAATACGTGATGACGTTATACCATATAACGTAATACGTTAAAACGTTATACCATATAACGTAATACGTTATAACGTTATACCATATAACTTAATACGTGATAACGTAATACCATATAACGTAATACGTTATGACGTTATACCATATAACGTAATACGTTATAACGTTATACCATATAACGTAATACGTTATAACGTTATACCATATAACGTAATACGTTATAACGTTATACCATATAACGTAATACGTTATAACGTAATACCATATAACGTAATACGTTATAACGTTACACCATATAACGTAATACGTGATAACGTTATACCATATAACGTAATACGTTAAAACGTTATACCATATAACGTAATACGTTATAACGTTATAACATATAACGTAATACGTGATAACGTAATACCATATAACGTAATACGTTATGACGTTATACCATATAACGTAATACGTCATTTCGTTATACCATATAACGTAATACGGTATAACGTTATACCATATAACGTAATACGTTATAACAATATACCATATAACGTAATACATTATAACGTTATACCATATAACGTAATACGTTATAACGTTATACCATATTACGTAATACGGAATAACGTTATACCATATAACGTAATACGTTATAACGATATACCATATATCGTAGTTCGTTATAACGTTATACCATATAACGTAATACGTTATAACGTTATACCATACAACGTAATACGTTATAACGTTATACCATATAACGTAATACGTTATAACGTAATACCATATAACGTAATACGTTATAACGTTATACCATATAACGTAATACGTTAAAACGTTATACCATATAACGTAATACGTTATAACGTTATACCATATAACTTAATACGTGATAACGTAATACCATATAACGTAATACGTTATGACGTTATACCATATAACGTAATACGTTATAACGTTATACCATATAACGTAATACGTTATAACGTTATACCATATAACGTAATACGTTATAACGTTATACCATATAACGTAATACGTTATAACGTAATACCATATAACGTAATACGTTATAACGTTACACCATATAACGTAATACGTGATAACGTTATACCATATAACGTAATACGTTAAAACGTTATACCATATAACGTAATACGTTATAACGTTATACCATATAACGTAATACGTTATAACGTTATACCATATAACGTAATACGTTATAACGTAATGCCATATAACGTTATACGTTAAAACGTAATACCATATAACGTAATACGTTATAACGTTATACCATATAACGTAAAACGTCATTTCGTTATACCATATAACGTAATATGTTATAACGTAATGCCATATAACGTAATACGTTATAGCGATATACCATATAACGTAATACGTTATAACGTAATACCATATAACGTAAAACGTCATTTCGTTATACCATATAACGTAATACGGTATAACGTTATACCATATAACGTAATACGTTATAACGATATACCATATAACGTAATACGTTATAACGTTATACCATATAACGTAATACGTGATAACGTTATGCCATATAACGTAATACGTTAAAACGTTATACCATATAACGTAATACGTTATAACGTTATACCATATAACGTAATACGTCATAACGTAATACCATATAACGTAATACGTTGTGACGTTATACCATATAACGTAATACGTTCTAACGTAACACCATATAACGTAATACGTTATAACGTTATACCATATAACGTAATACGTTATAACGTTATACCATATAACGTAATACGTTATAACGTAATACCATATAACGTAATACGTTATAACGTTATACCATATAACGTAATACGTGATAACGTTATACCATATAACGTAATACTTAATAACATAATACCATATAACGTGAAACGTCATTTCGTTATACCATATAACGTAATACGGTATAACGTTATACCATATAACGTAATTCGTTATAACGTTATACCACATAACGTAATACGTTATAACGTTATACCATATAACGTAATACGTTAAAACGTAATACCATATAACGTAATACGTTATAACGTTATACCATATAACGTAAAACGTCATTTCCTTATACCATATAACGTAATACGTTATAACGTAATGCCATATAACGTAATACGTGATAACGTTATACCATATAACGTAATACGGTATAACGTTATACCATATAACGTAATACGTTATAACGATATACCATATAACGTAATACGTTATAACGTTATACCATATAACGTAATATGTTATAACGTAATGCCATATAACGTAATACGTTATAGCGATATACCATATAACGTAATACGTTATAACGTAATACCATATAACGTAAAACGTCATTTCGTTATACCATATAACGTAATACGGTATAACGTTATACCATATAACGTAATACGTTATAACGATATACCATATAACGTAATACGTTATAACGTTATACCATATAACGTAATACGTGATAACGTTATACCATATAACGTAATACGTTAAAACGTTATACCATATAACGTAATACGTTATAACGTTATACCATATAACGTAATACGTCATAACGTAATACCATATAACGTAATACGTTGTGACGTTATACCATATAACGTAATACGTTCTAACGTAATACCATATAATGTAATACGTTATAACGTTATACCATATAACGTAATACGTTATAACGTTATACCATATAACGTAATACGTTATAACGTAATACCATATAACGTAATACGTTATAACGTTATACCATATAACGTAATACGTGATAACGTTATACCATATAACGTAATACTTAATAACATAATACCATATAACGTGAAACGTCATTTCGCTATACCATATAACGTAATACGTTATAACGTAATACCATATAACGTAATACGTTATAACGTAATACCATATAACGTAATACGTGATAACGTTATACCATATAACGTAATACGTTAAAACGTTATACCATATAACGGAATACGTTATAACGTTATACCATATAACGTAATACGTAATAACATAATACCATATAACGTAATACGTTATAACGTAATACCATATAACGTAATACGTTATAACGTTATACCATATAACGTAATACGTGATAACGTTATACCATATAACGTAATACTTAATAACATAATACCATATAACGTGAAACGTCATTTCGCTATACCATATAACGTAATACTTAATAACATAATACCATATAACGTGAAACGTCATTTCGCTATACCATATAACGTAATACGTTATAACGTAATACCATATAACGTAATAAGTTATAACGTTATACCATATAACGTAATACGTTATAACGTTATACCATATAACGTAATTCGTTATAACGTTATACCACATAACGTAATCCGTTATAACGTTATACCATATAACGTAATACGTTAAAACGTAATACCATATAACGTAATACGTTATAACGTAATACCATATAACGTAAAACGTCATTTCGTTATACCATATAACGTAATTCGTTATAACGTTATGCCATATAACGTAATACGTTATAACGTAATACCATATAACGTAAAACGTCATTTCGTTATACCATATAACGTAATACGGTATAACGTTATTCCATATAACGTAATACGCTATAACGTAATAACATATAACGTAAAACGGCATTTCGTGATACCATATAACGTAATACGGTATAACGTTATACCATATAACGTAAAACGTCATTTCGTTATACCATATAACGTAATACGGTATAACGTTATACCATATAACGTAATACGTTATAACGATATACCATATAACGTAATACGTTATAACGTTATACCATATAACGTAATACGTGATAACGTTATACCATATAACGTAATACGTCAAAACGTTATACCATATAACGTAATACGTTATAACGTAATACCATATAACGTAATACGTTATAACGTAATAACATATAACGTAAAACGTCATTTCGTTATACCATATAACGTAATACATTATGACGTTATGCCATATAACGTAATACGTTATAACGTAATACCATATAACGTAAAACGTTATAACGTCATACCATATGACGTAAAACGTCATTTCACTATACCATATAACGTAATTCGTTATAACGTTATGCCATATAACGTAATACGTTATAACGTAATACCATATAACGTAAAACGTCATTTCGTTATACCATATAACGTAATACGGTATACCGTTATTCCATATAACGTAATACGCTATAACGTAATAACATATAACGTAAAACGGCATTTCGTGATACCATATAACGTAATACGGTATAACGTTATACCATATAACGTAATACGATATAACTTAATGCCATATAACGCAATACGTTATAACGTAATACCATATAACGTAATACGTTATAACGTAATACCCTATAACGTAAAACGTCATTTCGCTATACCATATAACGTAATACGTTATAACGTAATACCATATAACGTAATACGTTATAACGTAATACCATATAACGTAATACGTGATAACGTTATACCATATAACGTAATACGTTAAAACGTTATACCATATAACGGAATACGTTATAACGTTATACCATATAACGTAATACGTAATAACATAATACCATATAACGTGAAGCGTCATTTCGTTATACCATATAACGTATTGCGTAAGAACGTAATACCATATAACGTAAAACGTCATTTCGTTATACCATATAACGTAATACGGTATAACGTTATACCATATAACGTAATATGTTAGAACGTTATACAATATAACGTAATACGTTATAATGTAATACCATATAACGTAATACGTTATAACGTTATACCATACAACGTAAAACGTCATTTCGATATAACGTATAACGTGATACGTTATAATGTTATAACATATAACGTAAAACGTTATTTCGTTATCCCATAAAACATAGTACGGTATAACGGTACACCATATAACGTAATACGTTATAACGTAATGACATATAACGTAATACGTTATATAGTTATACCATATAACGTAATAAGTTATAACGTTATACCATATAACGTAATACGTTATAATGTTATACCATATAACGTAATACGTTAAAACGTTATACCATATAACGTAATACGTTATAACGTTATACCATATAACGTAATACGTAATAACATAATACCATATAACGTGAAACGTCATTTCGTTATACCATATAACGTGAAACGTCATTTCGTTATACCATATAACGTAAAACGTCATTTCGTTATACCATAAAACATAGTACGGTATAACGTTACACCATATAACGTAATACGTTATAACGTAATGACATATAACGTAATACGTTATATAGTTATACCATATAACGTAATAAGTTATAACGTTATACCATATAACGTAATACGTTATAACGTTATACCATATAACGTAATTCGTTATAACGTTATACCACATAACGTAATCCGTTATAACGTTATACCATATAACGTAATACGTTAAAACGTAATACCATATAACGTAATACGTTATAACGTTATACCATATAACGTAAAACGTCATTTCGTAATACCATATAACGTAATATGTTATAACGTAATGCCATATAACGTAATACGTTATAGCGATATACCATATAACGTAATACGTTATAACGTAATACCATATAACGTAAAACGTCATTTCGTTATACCATATAACGTAATACGGTATAACGTTATACCATATAACGTAATACGTTATAGAGATATACCATATAACGTAATACGTTATAACGTTATACCATATAACGTAATACGTGATAACGTTATACCATATAACGTAATACGTTAAAACGTTATACCATATAACGTAATACGTTATAACGTTATACCATATAACGTAATATGTTATAACGTAATGCCATATAACGTAATACGTTATAGCGATATACCATATAACGTAATACGTTATAACGTAATACCATATAACGTAAAACGTCATTTCGTTATACCATATAACGTAATACGGTATAACGTTATACCATATAACGTAATACGTTATAACGATATACCATATAACGTAATACGTTATAACATTATACCATATAACGTAATACGTGATAACGTTATACCATATAACGTAATACGTTAAAACGTTATACCATATAACGTAATACGTTATAACGTTATACCATATAACGTAATACGTCATAACGTAATACCATATAACGTAATACGTTGTGACGTTATACCATATAACGTAATACGTTCTAACGTAATACCATATAATGTAATACGTTATAACGTTATACCATATAACGTAATACGTTATAACGTTATACCATATAACGTAATACGTTATAACGTAATACCATATAACGTAATACGTTATAACGTTATACCATATAACGTAATACGTGATAACGTTATACCATATAACGTAATACTTAATAACATAATACCATATAACGTGAAACGTCATTTCGTTATACCATATAACGTAATACGGTATAACGTTATACCATATAACGTAATTCGTTATAACGTTATACCACATAACGTAATACGTTATAACGTTATACCATATAACGTAATACGTTAAAACGTAATACCATATAACGTAATACGTTATAACGTTATACCATATAACGTAAAACGTCATTTCGTTATACCATATAACGTAATACGTTATAACGTAATGCCATATAACGTAATACGTGATAACGTTATACCATATAACGTAATACGGTATAACGTTATACCATATAACGTAATACGTTATAACGATATACCATATAACGTAATACGTTATAACGTAATACCATATAACGTAAAACGTCATTTCGTTATTCCATATAACGTAATACGTTATAACGTTATACCATATAACGTAATACGTTAAAACGTAATACCATATAACGTAATACGTTATAACGTTATACCATATAACGTAAAACGTCATTTCGTTATACCATATAACGTAATACGTTATAACGTAATGCCATATAACGTAATACGTGATAACGTTATACCATATAACGTAATACGTTATAACGTAATACCATATAACGTAAAACGTCATATCGTTATACCATATAACGTAATACGGTATAACGTTATACCATATAACGTAATACGTTATAACGATATACCATATAACGTAATACGTTATAACGTTATACCATATAACGTAATGCGTGATAACGTTATTCCATATAACGTAATACGTGATAACGTTATACCATATAACGTAATACGTTAAAACGTTATACCATATAACGTAATACGTTATAACGTTATACCATATAACGTAATACGTGATAACGTTATACCATATAACGTAATACGTTAAAACGTTATACCATATAACGTAATACGTTATAACGTTATACCATATAACTTAATACGTGATAACGTAATACCATATAACGTAATACGTTATGACGTTATACCATATAACGTAATACGTTATAACGTTATACCATATAACGTAATACGTTATAACGTTATACCATATAACGTAATACGTTATAACGTTATACCATATAACGTAATACGTTATAACGTAATACCATATAACGTAATACGTTATAACGTTACACCATATAACGTAATACGTGATAACGTTATACCATATAACGTAATACGTTATAACGTTATACCATATAACGTAATATGTTATAACGTAATGCCATATAACGTAATACGTTATAGCGATATACCATATAACGTAATACGTTATAACGTAATACCATATAACGTAAAACGTCATTTCGTTATACCATATAACGTAATACGGTATAACGTTATACCATATAACGTAATACGTTATAACGATATACCATATAACGTAATACGTTATAACGTTATACCATATAACGTAATACGTGATAACGTTATACCATATAACGTAATACGTTAAAACGTTATACCATATAACGTAATACGTTATAACGTTATACCATATAACGTAATACGTCATAACGTAATACCATATAATGTAATACGTTATAACGTTATACCATATAACGTAATACGTTATAACGTTATACCATATAACGTAATACGTTATAACGTAATACCATATAACGTAATACGTTATAACGTTATACCATATAACGTAATACGTGATAACGTTATACCATATAACGTAATACTTAATAACATAATACCATATAACGTGAAACGTCATTTCGTTATACCATATAACGTAATACGGTATAACGTTATACCATATAACGTAATTCGTTATAACGTTATACCACATAACGTAATACGTTATAACGTTATACCATATAACGTAATACGTTAAAACGTAATACCATATAACGTAATACGTTATAACGTTATACCATATAACGTAAAACGTCATTTCGTTATACCATATAACGTAATACGTTATAACGTAATGCCATATAACGTAATACGTGATAACGTTATACCATATAACGTAATACGGTATAACGTTATACCATATAACGTAATACGTTATAACGATATACCATATAACGTAATACGTTATAACGTAATACCATATAACGTAAAACGTCATTTCGTTATTCCATATAACGTAATACGTTATAACGTTATACCATATAACGTAATACGTTAAAACGTAATACCATATAACGTAATACGTTATAACGTTATACCATATAACGTAAAACGTCATTTCGTTATACCATATAACGTAATACGTTATAACGTAATGCCATATAACGTAATACGTGATAACGTTATACCATATAACGTAATACGTTATAACGTAATACCATATAACGTAAAACGTCATATCGTTATACCATATAACGTAATACGGTATAACGTTATACCATATAACGTAATACGTTATAACGATATACCATATAACGTAATACGTTATAACGTTATACCATATAACGTAATGCGTGATAACGTTATTCCATATGACGTAATACGTGATAACGTTATACCATATAACGTAATACGTTAAAACGTTATACCATATAACGTAATACGTTATAACGTTATACCATATAACGTAATACGTGATGACGTTATACCATATAACGTAATACGTTAAAACGTTATACCATATAACGTAATACGTTATAACGTTATACCATATAACTTAATACGTGATAACGTAATACCATATAACGTAATACGTTATGACGTTATACCATATAACGTAATACGTTATAACGTTATACCATATAACGTAATACGTTATAACGTTATACCATATAACGTAATACGTTATAACGTTATACCATATAACGTAATACGTTATAACGTAATACCATATAACGTAATACGTTATAACGTTACACCATATAACGTAATACGTGATAACGTTATACCATATAACGTAATACGTTAAAACGTTATACCATATAACGTAATACGTTATAACGTTATAACATATAACGTAATACGTGATAACGTAATACCATATAACGTAATACGTTATGACGTTATACCATATAACGTAATACGTCATTTCGTTATACCATATAACGTAATACGGTATAACGTTATACCATATAACGTAATACGTTATAACAATATACCATATAACGTAATACATTATAACGTTATACCATATAACGTAATACGTTATAACGTTATACCATATTACGTAATACGGAATAACGTTATACCATATAACGTAATACGTTATAACGATATACCATATATCGTAGTTCGTTATAACGTTATACCATATAACGTAATACGTTATAACGTTATACCATACAACGTAATACGTTATAACGTTATACCATATAACGTAATACGTTATAACGTAATACCATATAACGTAATACGTTATAACGTTATACCATATAACGTAATACGTTAAAACGTTATACCATATAACGTAATACGTTATAACGTTATACCATATAACTTAATACGTGATAACGTAATACCATATAACGTAATACGTTATGACGTTATACCATATAACGTAATACGTTATAACGTTATACCATATAACGTAATACGTTATAACGTTATACCATATAACGTAATACGTTATAACGTTATACCATATAACGTAATACGTTATAACGTAATACCATATAACGTAATACGTTATAACGTTACACCATATAACGTAATACGTGATAACGTTATACCATATAACGTAATACGTTAAAACGTTATACCATATAACGTAATACGTTATAACGTTATACCATATAACGTAATACGTTATAACGTTATACCATATAACGTAATACGTTATAACGTAATGCCATATAACGTTATACGTTAAAACGTAATACCATATAACGTAATACGTTATAACGTTATACCATATAACGTAAAACGTCATTTCGTTATACCATATAACGTAATATGTTATAACGTAATGCCATATAACGTAATACGTTATAGCGATATACCATATAACGTAATACGTTATAACGTAATACCATATAACGTAAAACGTCATTTCGTTATACCATATAACGTAATACGGTATAACGTTATACCATATAACGTAATACGTTATAACGATATACCATATAACGTAATACGTTATAACGTTATACCATATAACGTAATACGTGATAACGTTATGCCATATAACGTAATACGTTAAAACGTTATACCATATAACGTAATACGTTATAACGTTATACCATATAACGTAATACGTCATAACGTAATACCATATAACGTAATACGTTGTGACGTTATACCATATAACGTAATACGTTCTAACGTAACACCATATAACGTAATACGTTATAACGTTATACCATATAACGTAATACGTTATAACGTTATACCATATAACGTAATACGTTATAACGTAATACCATATAACGTAATACGTTATAACGTTATACCATATAACGTAATACGTGATAACGTTATACCATATAACGTAATACTTAATAACATAATACCATATAACGTGAAACGTCATTTCGTTATACCATATAACGTAATACGGTATAACGTTATACCATATAACGTAATTCGTTATAACGTTATACCACATAACGTAATACGTTATAACGTTATACCATATAACGTAATACGTTAAAACGTAATACCATATAACGTAATACGTTATAACGTTATACCATATAACGTAAAACGTCATTTCCTTATACCATATAACGTAATACGTTATAACGTAATGCCATATAACGTAATACGTGATAACGTTATACCATATAACGTAATACGGTATAACGTTATACCATATAACGTAATACGTTATAACGATATACCATATAACGTAATACGTTATAACGTTATACCATATAACGTAATATGTTATAACGTAATGCCATATAACGTAATACGTTATAGCGATATACCATATAACGTAATACGTTATAACGTAATACCATATAACGTAAAACGTCATTTCGTTATACCATATAACGTAATACGGTATAACGTTATACCATATAACGTAATACGTTATAACGATATACCATATAACGTAATACGTTATAACGTTATACCATATAACGTAATACGTGATAACGTTATACCATATAACGTAATACGTTAAAACGTTATACCATATAACGTAATCCGTTATAACGTTATACCATATAACGTAATACGTCATAACGTAATACCATATAACGTAATACGTTGTGACGTTATACCATATAACGTAATACGTTCTAACGTAATACCATATAATGTAATACGTTATAACGTTATACCATATAACGTAATACGTTATAACGTTATACCATATAACGTAATACGTTATAACGTAATACCATATAACGTAATACGTTATAACGTTATACCATATAACGTAATACGTGATAACGTTATACCATATAACGTAATACTTAATAACATAATACCATATAACGTGAAACGTCATTTCGTTATACCATATAACGTAATACGGTATAACGTTATACCATATAACGTAATTCGTTATAACGTTATACCACATAACGTAATACGTTATAACGTTATACCATATAACGTAATACGTTAAAACGTAATACCATATAACGTAATACGTTATAACGTTATACCATATAACGTAAAACGTCATTTCGTTATACCATATAACGTAATACGTTATAACGTAATGCCATATAACGTAATACGTGATAACGTTATACCATATAACGTAATACGGTATAACGTTATACCATATAACGTAATACGTTATAACGATATACCATATAACGTAATACGTTATAACGTAATACCATATAACGTAAAACGTCATTTCGTTATTCCATATAACGTAATACGTTATAACGTTATACCATATAACGTAATACGTTAAAACGTAATACCATATAACGTAATACGTTATAACGTTATACCATATAACGTAAAACGTCATTTCGTTATACCATATAACGTAATACGTTATAACGTAATGCCATATAACGTAATACGTGATAACGTTATACCATATAACGTAATACGTTATAACGTAATACCATATAACGTAAAACGTCATATCGTTATACCATATAACGTAATACGGTATAACGTTATACCATATAACGTAATACGTTATAACGATATACCATATAACGTAATACGTTATAACGTTATACCATATAACGTAATGCGTGATAACGTTATTCCATATAACGTAATACGTGATAACGTTATACCATATAACGTAATACGTTAAAACGTTATACCATATAACGTAATACGTTATAACGTTATACCATATAACGTAATACGTGATGACGTTATACCATATAACGTAATACGTTAAAACGTTATACCATATAACGTAATACGTTATAACGTTATACCATATAACTTAATACGTGATAACGTAATACCATATAACGTAATACGTTATGACGTTATACCATATAACGTAATACGTTATAACGTTATACCATATAACGTAATACGTTATAACGTTATACCATATAACGTAATACGTTATAACGTTATACCATATAACGTAATACGTTATAACGTAATACCATATAACGTAATACGTTATAACGTTACACCATATAACGTAATACGTGATAACGTTATACCATATAACGTAATACGTTAAAACGTTATACCATATAACGTAATACGTTATAACGTTATAACATATAACGTAATACGTGATAACGTAATACCATATAACGTAATACGTTATGACGTTATACCATATAACGTAATACGTCATTTCGTTATACCATATAACGTAATACGGTATAACGTTATACCATATAACGTAATACGTTATAACAATATACCATATAACGTAATACATTATAACGTTATACCATATAACGTAATACGTTATAACGTTATACCATATTACGTAATACGGAATAACGTTATACCATATAACGTAATACGTTATAACGATATACCATATATCGTAGTTCGTTATAACGTTATACCATATAACGTAATACGTTATAACGTTATACCATACAACGTAATACGTTATAACGTTATACCATATAACGTAATACGTTATAACGTAATACCATATAACGTAATACGTTATAACGTTATACCATATAACGTAATACGTTAAAACGTTATACCATATAACGTAATACGTTATAACGTTATACCATATAACTTAATACGTGATAACGTAATACCATATAACGTAATACGTTATGACGTTATACCATATAACGTAATACGTTATAACGTTATACCATATAACGTAATACGTTATAACGTTATACCATATAACGTAATACGTTATAACGTTATACCATATAACGTAATACGTTATAACGTAATACCATATAACGTAATACGTTATAACGTTACACCATATAACGTAATACGTGATAACGTTATACCATATAACGTAATACGTTAAAACGTTATACCATATAACGTAATACGTTATAACGTTATACCATATAACGTAATACGTTATAACGTTATACCATATAACGTAATACGTTATAACGTAATGCCATATAACGTTATACGTTAAAACGTAATACCATATAACGTAATACGTTATAACGTTATACCATATAACGTAAAACGTCATTTCGTTATACCATATAACGTAATATGTTATAACGTAATGCCATATAACGTAATACGTTATAGCGATATACCATATAACGTAATACGTTATAACGTAATACCATATAACGTAAAACGTCATTTCGTTATACCATATAACGTAATACGGTATAACGTTATACCATATAACGTAATACGTTATAACGATATACCATATAACGTAATACGTTATAACGTTATACCATATAACGTAATACGTGATAACGTTATGCCATATAACGTAATACGTTAAAACGTTATACCATATAACGTAATACGTTATAACGTTATACCATATAACGTAATACGTCATAATGTAATACCATATAACGTAATACGTTGTGACGTTATACCATATAACGTAATACGTTCTAACGTAACACCATATAACGTAATACGTTATAACGTTATACCATATAACGTAATACGTTATAACGTTATACCATATAACGTAATACGTTATAACGTAATACCATATAACGTAATACGTTATAACGTTATACCATATAACGTAATACGTGATAACGTTATACCATATAACGTAATACTTAATAACATAATACCATATAACGTGAAACGTCATTTCGTTATACCATATAACGTAATACGGTATAACGTTATACCATATAACGTAATTCGTTATAACGTTATACCACATAACGTAATACGTTATAACGTTATACCATATAACGTAATACGTTAAAACGTAATACCATATAACGTAATACGTTATAACGTTATACCATATAACGTAAAACGTCATTTCCTTATACCATATAACGTAATACGTTATAACGTAATGCCATATAACGTAATACGTGATAACGTTATACCATATAACGTAATACGGTATAACGTTATACCATATAACGTAATACGTTATAACGATATACCATATAACGTAATACGTTATAACGTTATACCATATAACGTAATATGTTATAACGTAATGCCATATAACGTAATACGTTATAGCGATATACCATATAACGTAATACGTTATAACGTAATACCATATAACGTAAAACGTCATTTCGTTATACCATATAACGTAATACGGTATAACGTTATACCATATAACGTAATACGTTATAACGATATACCATATAACGTAATACGTTATAACGTTATACCATATAACGCAATACGTGATAACGTTATACCATATAACGTAATACGTTAAAACGTTATACCATATAACGTAATACGTTATAACGTTATACCATATAACGTAATACGTCATAACGTAATACCATATAACGTAATACGTTGTGACGTTATACCATATAACGTAATACGTTCTAACGTAATACCATATAATGTAATACGTTATAACGTTATACCATATAACGTAATACGTTATAACGTTATACCATATAACGTAATACGTTATAACGTAATACCATATAACGTAATACGTTATAACGTTATACCATATAACGTAATACGTGATAACGTTATACCATATAACGTAATACTTAATAACATAATACCATATAACGTGAAACGACATTTCGTTATACCATATAACGTAATACGGTATAACGTTATACCATATAACGTAATTCGTTATAACGTTATACCACATAACGTAATACGTTATAACGTTATACCATATAACGTAATACGTTAAAACGTAATACCATATAACGTAATACGTTATAACGTTATACCATATAACGTAAAACGTCATTTCGTTATACCATATAACGTAATACGTTATAACGTAATGCCATATAACGTAATACGTGATAACGTTATACCATATAACGTAATACGGTATAACTTTATACCATATAACGTAATACGTTATAACGATATACCATATAACGTAATACGTTATAACGTAATACCATATAACGTAAAACGTCATTTCGTTATTCCATATAACGTAATACGTTATAACGTTATACCATATAACGTAATACGTTAAAACGTAATACCATATAACGTAATACGTTATAACGTTATACCATATAACGTAAAACGTCATTTCGTTATACCATATAACGTAATACGTTATAACGTAATGCCATATAACGTAATACGTGATAACGTTATACCATATAACGTAATACGTTATAACGTAATACCATATAACGTAAAACGTCATATCGTTATACCATATAACGTAATACGGTATAACGTTATACCATATAACGTAATACGTTATAACGATATACCATATAACGTAATACGTTATAACGTTATACCATATAACGTAATGCGTGATAACGTTATTCCATATAACGTAATACGTGATAACGTTATACCATATAACGTAATACGTGATAACGTTATACCATATAACGTAATACGTTAAAACGTTATACCATATAACGTAATACGTTATAACGTTATACCATATAACGTAATACGTGATGACGTTATACCATATAACGTAATACGTTAAAACGTTATACCATATAACGTAATACGTTATAACGTTATACCATATAACTTAATACGTGATAACGTAATACCATATAACGTAATACGTTATAACGTTATACCATATAACGTAATACGTTATAACGTTATACCATATAACGTAATACGTTATAACGTTATACCATATAACGTAATACGTTATAACGTAATACCATATAACGTAATACGTTATAACGTTACACCATATAACGTAATACGTGATAACGTTATACCATATAACGTAATACGTTAAAACGTTATACCATATAACGTAATACGTTATAACGTTATACCATATAACGTAATACGTTATAACGTTATACCATATAACGTAATACGTTATAACGTAATGCCATATAACGTTATACGTTAAAACGTAATACCATATAACGTAATACGTTATAACGTTATACCATATAACGTAAAACGTCATTTCGTTATACCATATAACGTAATATGTTATAACGTAATGCCATATAACGTAATACGTTATAGCGATATACCATATAACGTAATACGTTATAACGTAATACCATATAACGTAAAACGTCATTTCGTTATACCATATAACGTAATACGGTATAACGTTATACCATATAACGTAATACGTTATAACGATATACCATATAACGTAATACGTTATAACGTTATACCATATAACGTAATACGTGATAACGTTATGCCATATAACGTAATACGTTAAAACGTTATACCATATAACGTAATACGTTATAACGTTATACCATATAACGTAATACGTCATAACGTAATACCATATAACGTAATACGTTGTGACGTTATACCATATAACGTAATACGTTCTAACGTAACACCATATAACGTAATACGTTATAACGTTATACCATATAACGTAATACGTTATAACGTTATACCATATAACGTAATACGTTATAACGTAATACCATATAACGTAATACGTTATAACGTTATACCATATAACGTAATACGTGATAACGTTGTACCATATAACGCAATACTTAATAACATAATACCATATAACGTGAAACGTCATTTCGTTATACCATATAACGTAATACGGTATAACGTTATACCATATAACGTAATTCGTTATAACGTTATACCACATAACGTAATACGTTATAACGTTATACCATATAACGTAATACGTTAAAACGTAATACCATATAACGTAATACGTTATAAAGTTATACCATATAACGTAAAACGTCATTTCCTTATACCATATAACGTAATACGTTATAACGTAATGCCATATAACGTAATACGTGATAACGTTATACCATATAACGTAATACGGTATAACGTTATACCATATAACGTAATACGTTATGACGTTATACCATATAACGTAATACGTTAAAACGTTATACCATATAACGTAATACGTTATAACGTTATACCATATAACGTAATACGTGATAACGTAATACCATATAACGTAATACGTTATGAGGTTATACCATATAACGTAATACGTTATAACGTAATACCATATAACGTAATACGTTATAACGTAATACCATATAACGTAATACGTGATAACGTAATACCATATAACGTAATACGTTATGACGTTATACCATATAACGTAATACGTTATAACGTAATACCATATAACGTAATACGTTATAACGTAATACCATATAACGTAATACGTGATAACGTTATACCATATAACGTAATACGTTAAAACGTTATACCATATAACGTAATACGTTATAACGTTATACCATATAACGTAATACGTGATAACGTTATACCATATAACGTAATACGTTATAACGTTATACCATATAACGTAATTCGTTATAACGTTATACCACATAACGTAATCCGTTATAACGTTATACCATATAACGTAATACGTTAAAACGTAATACCATATAACGTAATACGTTATAACGTAATACCATATAACGTAATACGTTATAACGTTATACCATATAACGTAATTCGTGATAACGTTATACCATATAACGTAATACGTTAAAACGTTATACCATATAACGTAATACGTTATAACGTTATACCATATAACGTAATACGTGATAACGTTATACCATATAACGTAATACGTTAAAACGTTATACCATATAACGTAATACGTTATAACGTTATACCATATAACGTAATACGTGATAACGTTATACCATATAACGTAATACGTTATAACGTTATACCATATAACGTAATTCGTTATAACGTTATACCACATAACGTAATCCGTTATAACGTTATACCATATAACGTAATACGTTAAAACGTAATACCATATAACGTAATACGTTATAACGTAATACCATATAACGTAATACGTTATAACGTTATACCATATAACGTAATTCGTGATAACGTTATACCATATAACGTAATACGTTAAAACGTTATACCATATAACGTAATACGTTATAACGTTATACCATATAACGTAAAACGTCATTTCGTTATACCATATAACGTAATACGTTATAACGTAATGCCATATAACGTAATACGTGATAACGTTATACCATATAACGTAATACGTTATAACGTAATACCATATAACGTAAAACGTCATTTCGATATACCATATAACGTAATACGGTATAACGTTATACCATATAACGTAATACGTTATAACGATATACCATATAACGTAATACGTTATAACGTTATACCATATAACGTAATACGTGATAACGTTATACCATATAACGTAATACGTCAAAACGTTATACCATATAACGTAATACGTTATAACGTAATACCATATAACGTAATACGTTATAACGTAATAACATATAACGTAAAACGTCATTTCGTTATACCATATAACGTAATACATTATGACGTTATACCATATAACGTAATACGTTATAACGTAATACCATATAAAGTAAAACGTCATTTCGTTATACCATATAACGTAATACGTTATAACGTTATACCATATAACGTAATACGTTATAACGTAATACCATATAACGTAATATGTTATAACGTTATACCATATAACGTAATACGTGATGACGATATACCATATAACGTAATAAGTGATAACGTTATACCATATAACGTAATACGTTATAACGTTATACCATATAACGTAATACGTGATAACGTAATACCATATAACGTAATACGTTATGACGTTATACCATATAACGTAATACGTTATAACGTAATACCATATAACGTAATACGTTATAACGTAATACCATATAACGTAAAAAGTCATTTCGTTATACCATATAACGTAATACGGTATAACGTTATACCATATAACGTAATACGTTATAACGATATACCATATAACGTAATACGTTATAACGTTATACCATATAACGTAATACGTTATGACGTTATACCATATAACGTAATACGTTATAACGTAATACCATATAACGTAATACGTTATAACGTAATACCATATAACGTAAAACGTCATTTCGTTATACCATATAACGTAATACGTTACAACGTTATACCATATAACGTAATATGTTATAACGTCATACCATATAACGTAATACGTTATAACGTTATACCATATAACGTAATACGTTATGACGTTATACCATATAACGTAATCCGTTATAACGTAATACCATATAACGTAATACGTTATAACGTAAAACCATATAACGTAAAAAGTCATTTCGTTATACCATATAACGTAATACGGTATAACGTTATACCATATAACGTAATACGTTATAACGATATACCATATAACGTAATACGTTATAACGCTATACCATATAACGTAATACGTGATAACGTTATACCATATAACGTAATACGTTAAAACGTTATACCATATAACGTAATACGTTATAACGTTATACCATATAACGTAATACGTGATAACGTAATACCATATAACGTAATACGTTATAACGTAATACCATATAACGTAAAACGTCATTTCGTTATACCATATAACGTAATACGGTATAACGTTATACCATATACCGTAATACGTGATAACGTAATACCATATAACGTAATACGTTATGACGTTATACCATATAACGTAATACGTTATAACGTAATACCATATAACGTAATACGTTATAACGTAATACCATATAACGTAAAACGTCATTTCGTTATACCATATAACGTAATACTGTATAACGTTATTCCATATAACGTAATACGTTATAACGTAATAACATATAACGTAAAACGGCATTTCGTTATACCATATAACGTAATACGGTATAACGATATACCATATAACGTAATACGATATAACTTAATGCCATATAACGCAATACGTTATAACGTTATACCATATATCGTAAAACGTCATTTCGTTATACCATATAACGTAATACGTTACAACGTTATACCATATAACGTAATATGTTATAACGTCATACCATATAACGTAATACGTTATAACGTTATACCATATAACGTAATACGTTATAACGTAATACCATATAACGTTTTACGTTATAACGTTATACCATATAACGTAATACGTGATAACGTTATACCATATAACGTAATACGTTATGACGTTATATCATATAACGTAATACGTTATAACGTAATACCATATAACGTAAAACGTCATTTCGTTATACCATATAACGTAATACGTTATAACGTTATACCATATAACGTAATACGTTATAACGTTATACCATATAACGTACTACGTGATAACGTTATACCATATAACGTAATACGTTAAAACGCTATACCATATAACGTAATATGTTATAACGTCATACCATATAACGTAATACGTTATAACGTTATACCATATAACGTAATACGTGATAACGTTATACCATATTACGTAATACGTTAAAACGTTATACCATATAACGTTATACGTTATAACTTAATACCACATAACGTAATACGCTATAACGTAATGCCATATAACCAAATGCGTTATAACGTTATACCATATAACGTAATTCGTTATAACGTCATACCACATAACGTAATACGTTATAACGTTATACCATATAACGTAATACGTTAAAACGTAATACCATATAACGTAATACGTTATAACGTTATACCATATTACGTAAAACGTCATTTCGTTATACCATATAACGTAATACGTGATAACGTTATACCATATAACGTAATACGTTATAACGTAATACCATATAACGTAAAACGTCATTTCGTTATACCATATAACGTAATACGGTATAACGTTATACCATATAACGTATTACGTTATAACGATATACCATATAACGTAATACGTAATAACGTTATACAATATAACGTAATACGTGATAACGTTATACCATATAACGTAATCCGTTATAACGTTATACCATATAACGTAATACGTTATAACGTAATACCATATAACGTAATACGTTATAACGTTATACCATATAACGTAATACGTTACAACGTTATACCATATAACGTAATACGTTATAACGTTATACCATATAACGTAATACGTTAAAACGTAATACCATATAACGTAATACGTTATAACGTTATACCATATAACGTAAAACGTCATTTCGTTATACCATATAACGTAATACGTTATAACGTAATGCCATATAACGTAATACGTGATAACGTTATACCATATAACGTAATACGTTATAACGTAATACCATATAACGTAAAACGTCATATCGTTATACCATATAACGTAATACGTTATGACGTTATACCATATAACGTAATACGTTATAACGTAATACCATATAACGTAATACGTTATAACGTAATACCATATAACGTAAAACGTCATTTCGTTATACCATATAACGTAATACGTTATAACGTTATACCATATAACGTAATACGTTACAACGTAATACCATATAACGTAATATGTTATAACGTTATACCATATAACGTAATACGTGATGACGATATACCATATAACGTAATACGTTATAACGTAATACCATATAACGTAAAACGTCATTTCGTTATACCATATAACGTAATACGTTATAACGTTATACCATATAACGTAATACGTTATAACGTTATACCATATAACATAAAACGTCATTTCACTATACCATATAACGTAATTCGTTATAACGTTATACCATATAACGTAATACGTTATAACGTAATACCATATAACGTAATACGTTATAACGTTATACCATATAACGTAATACGTTACAACGTTATACCATATAACGTAATACGTTATAACGTAATACCATATAACGTAATATGTTATAACGTCATACCATATAACGTAATACGTTATAACGTTATACCATATACCGTAATACGTGATAACGTAATACCATATAACGTAATACGTTATGACGTTATACCATATAACGTAATACGTTATAACGTAATACCATATAACGTAATACGTTATAACGTAATACCATATAACGTAAAACGTCATTTCGTTATACCATATAACGTAATACGTGATGACGATATACCATATAACGTAATACGTTATAACGTTATACCATATAACATAAAACGTCATTTCACTATACCATATAACGTAATTCGTTATAACGTTATACCATATAACGTAATACGTTATAACGTAATACCATATAACGTAAAACGTCATTTCGTTATACCATATAACGTAATACTGTATAACGTTATTCCATATAACGTAATACGTTATAACGTAATAACATATAACGTAAAACGGCATTTCGTTATACCATATAACGTAATACGGTATAACGTTATACCATATAACGTAATACGATATAACTTGATGCCATATAACGCAATACGTTATAACGTTATACCATATATCGTAAAACGTCATTTCGTTATACCATATAACGTAATACGTTACAAAGTTATACCATATAACGTAATATGTTATAACGTCATACCATATAACGTAATACGTTATAACGTTATACCATATAACGTTTTACGTTATAACGTTATACCATATAACATAATACGTGATAACGTTATTCCATATAACGTAATACGTTATAACGTAATACCATATAACGTAATACGTTATAGCGTAATACCATATAACGTAAAAAGTCATTTCGTTATACCATATAACGTAATACGGTATAACGATATACCATATAACGTAATAGGGTATAACGTTATACCATGTAACGTAATACGTTAAAACGTTATACCATATAACGTAATACGTTAAAACGTTATACCATATAACGTAATACGTGATAACGTTATTCCATAACGTTACGTGATGACGTTATATCATATAACGTAATACGTTATAACGTAATACCATATAACGTTTTACGTTATAACGTTATACCATATAACATAATACGTGATAACGTTATTCCATATAACGTAATACGTTATAACGTAATACCATATAACGTAAAACGTCATTTCGTTATACCATATAACGTAATACGGTATAACGATATACCATATAACGTAATACGGTATAACGTCATACCATATAACGTAATACGTTATAACGTAATACCATATAACGTTTTACGTTATAACGTTATACCATATAACATAATACGTGATAACGTTATTCCATATAACGTAATACGTTATAACGTAATACCATATAACGTAAAACGTCATTTCGTTATACCATATAACGTAATACGTTATAACGTTATACCATATAACGTAATACGTTAAAACGTTATACCATATAACGTAATACGTGATAACGTTATTCCATAACGTTACGTGATGACGTTATATCATATAACGTAATACGTTATAACGTTATACCATAAAACGTAATACGTTATAACGTTATACCATATAACGTAATACGTTATAACGTAATACCATATAACGTAATACGTGATAACGTTATACCATATAACGTAATACTTAATAACATAATACCATATAACGTGAAACGTCATTTCGTTATACCATATAACGTAATACGGTATAACGTTATACCATATAACGTAATCCGTTATAACGTTATACCACATAACGTAATACGTTATAACGTTATACCATATAACGTAATACGTTAAAACGTAATACCATATAACGTAATACGTTATAACGTTATACCATATAACGTAAAACGTCATTTCCTTATACCATATAACGTAATACGTTATAACGTAATGCCATATAACGTAATACGTGATAACGTTATACCATATAACGTAATACGGTATAACGTTATACCATATAGCGTAATACGTTATAACGATATACCATATAACGTAATACGTTATAACGTTATACCATATAACGTAATGCGTGATAACGTTATTCCATATAACGTAATACGTGATAACGTTATACCACATAACGTAATACGTTAAAACGTTATACCATATAACGTAATACGTTATAACGTTATACCATATAACGTAATACGTGATAACGTTATACCATATAACGTAATACGTTAAAACGTTATACCATATAACGTAATACGTTATAACGTTATACCATATAACTTAATACGTGATAACGTAATACCATATAACGTAATACGTTATGACGTTATACCATATAACGTAATACGTTATAACGTTATACCATATAACGTAATACGTTATAACGTTATACCATATAACGTAATACGTTATAACGTTATACCATATAACGTAATACGTTATAACGTAATACCATATAACGTAATACGTTATAACGTTACACCATATAACGTAATACGTGATAACGTTATACCATATAACGTAATACTTTAAAACGTTATACCATATAACGTAATACGTTATAACGTTATAACATATAACGTAATACGTGATAACGTAATACCATATAACGTAATACGTTATGACGTTATACCATATAACGTAATACGTCATTTCGTTATACCATACAACGTAATACGGTATAACGTTATACCATATAACGTTATACGTTATAACAATATACCATATAACGTAATACATTATAACGTTATACCACATAACGTAATACGTTATAACGTTATACCATATTACGTAATACGGAATAACGTTATACCATATAACGTAATACGTTATAACGATATACCATATATCGTAGTTCGTTATAACGTTATACCATATAACGTAATACGTTATAACGTTATACCATATAACGTAATACGTTATAACGTTATACCATATAACGTAATACGTTATAACGTAATACCATATAACGTAATACGTTATAACGTTATACCATATAACGTAATACGTTAAAACGTTATACCATATAACGTAATACGTTATAACGTTATACCATATAACTTAATACGTGATAACGTAATACCATATAACGTAATACGTTATGACGTTATACCATATAACGTAATACGTTATAACGTTATACCATATAACGTAATACGTTATAACGTTATACCATATAACGTAATACGTTATAACGTTATACCATATAACGTAATACGTTATAACGTAATACCATATAACGTAATACGTTATAACGTTACACCATATAACGTAATACGTGATAACGTTATACCATATAACGTAATACGTTAAAACGTTATACCATATAACGTAATACGTTATAACGTTATAACATATAACGTAATACGTGATAACGTAATACCATATAACGTAATACGTTATGACGTTATACCATATAACGTAATACGTCATTTCGTTATACCATATAACGTAATACGGTATAACGTTATACCATATAACGTAATACGTTATAACAATATACCATATAACGTAATACATTATAACGTTATACCATATAACGTAATACGTTATAACGTTATACCATATTACGTAATACGGAATAACGTTATACCATATAACGTAATACGTTATAACGATATACCATATATCGTAGTTCGTTATAACGTTATACCATATAACGTAATACGTTATAACGTTATACCATATAACGTAATACGTTATAACGTTATACCATATAACGTAATACGTTATAACGTAATACCATATAACGTAATACGTTATAACGTTATACCATATAACGTAATACGTTAAAACGTAATACCATATAACGTAATACGTTATAACGTTATACCATATAACGTAAAACGTCATTTCGTTATACCATATAACGTAATACGGTATAACGTTATACCATATAACGTAATACGTTATAACGATATACCATATAACGTAATACGTTATAACGTTATACCATATAACGTAATACGTTATAACGTTATACCATATAACGTAATACGCGATAACGTTATACCATATAACGTAATACGTTAAAACGTTATACCATATAACGTAATACGTTATAACGTTATACCATATAACGTAATACGTGATAACGTAATACCATATAACGTAATACGTTATAACGTAATACCATATAACGTAAAACGTCATTTCGTTATACCATATAACGTAATACGGTATAACGTTATACCATATACCGTAATACGTGATAACGTAATACCATATAACGTAATACGTTATGACGTTATACCATATAACGTAATACGTTATAACGTAATACCATATAACGTAATACGTTATAACGTAATACCATATAACGTAAAACGTCATTTCGTTATACCATATAACGTAATACGTTATAACGTAATACCATATAACGTAATACGTTGTAACGTTATATCATATAACGTAATACGTGATAACGTTATACCATATAACGTAGTACGTTATGACGTTATACCATATAACGTAATACGTTATAACGTAATACCATATAACGTAAAACGTCATTTCGTTATACCATATAACGTAATACGTTATAACGTTATACCATATAACGTAATACGTTATAACGTTATACCATATAACGTAAAACGTCATTTCACTATTCCATCTAACGTAATTCGTTATAACGTTATACCATATAACGTAATACGTTATAACGTAATACCATATAACGTAAAACGTCATTTCGTTATACCATATAACGTAATACTGTATAACGTTATTCCATATAACGTAGTACGTTATAACGTAATAACATATAACGTAAAACGGCATTTCGTTATACCATATAACGTAATACGGTATAACGTTATACCATATAACGTAATACGATATAACTTCATCCATATAACGCAATACGTTATAACGTTATACCATATATCGTAAAACGTCATTTCGTTATACCATATAACGTAATACGTTACAACGTTATACCATATAACGTAATATGTTATAACGTCAT
The DNA here is from genome assembly GCF_051014615.1 of Bombus vancouverensis nearcticus. Lineage (NCBI taxonomy): Eukaryota > Metazoa > Arthropoda > Insecta > Hymenoptera > Apidae > Bombus > Bombus vancouverensis. The sequence goes on from NC_134924.1 coordinate 4,031,470, forward strand.
ACCATATAACGTAATACGTTATAACGTTATACCATATAACGTAATACGTTATAACGTAATACCATATAACGTTATACCATATAACGTAATACGTGATAACGTTATACCATATAACGTAATACGTTATGACGTTATACCATATAACGTAATACGTTATAACGTAATACCATATAACGTAAAACGTCATTTCGTTATACCATATAACGTAATACGTTATAACGTTATACCATATAACGTAAAACGTCATTTCACTATACCATATAACGTAATTCGTTATAACGTTATACCATATAACGTAATACTTTATAACGTAATAGCATATAACGTAAAACGTCATTTCGTTATACCATATAACGTAATACGGTATATCGTTATTCCATATAACGTAATACGTTATAACGTAATAACATATAACGTAAAACGGCATTTCGTTATACCATATAACGTAATACGGTATAACGTTATACCATATAACGTAATACGATATAACTTAATGCCATATAACGCAATACGTTATAACGTTATACCATATATCGTAAAACGTCATTTCGTTATACCATATAACGTAATACGTTACAACGTTATACCATATAACGTAATATGTTATAACGTCATACCATATAACGTAATACGTTATAACGTTATACCATATAACGTAATACGTTATAACGTTATACCATATAACGTAATACGATATAACTTAATGCCTTATAACGTAATACGTTAAAATGTTATACCATATAACGTTATACGTTATAACGTAATACCACATAACGTAATACGTTATAACGTAATACCATATAACGTAATACGTTATAACGTTATACCATATAACGTAATACGTTACAACGTTATACCATATAACGTAATACGTTATAACGTAATACCATATAACGTAATATGTTATAACGTCATACCATATAACGTAATACGTTATAACGTAATGCCATATAACGTAATTCGTTATAACGTAATGACATATAACGTAATACTTTATAGCGTCATACCATATAACGTAATACGTTATAACGTTATACCATATAACGTAATACGTTAAAACGTAATACCATATAAAGTAAAACGTCATTTCGTTATACCATATAACGTAATACGTTATAACGTTATACCATATAACGTAATACGTTATAACGTAATACCATATAACGTAATATGTTATAACGTTATACCATATAACGTAATACGTGATGACGATATACCATATAACGTAATAAGTGATAACGTTATACCATATAACGTAATACGTTATAACGTAATACCATATAACGTAATACGTTATAACGTAAAACCATATAACGTAAAAAGTCATTTCGTTATACCATATAACGTAATACGGTATAACGTTATACCATATAACGTAATACGTTATGACGTTATACCATATAACGTAATACGTTATAACGTAATACCATATAACGTAATACGTTATAACGTAATACCATATAACGTAAAACGTCATTTCGTTATACCATATAACGTAATACGTTACAACGTTATACCATATAACGTAATATGTTATAACGTCATACCATATAACGTAATACGTTATAACGTTATACCATATAACGTAATACGTTATGACGTTATACCATATAACGTAATACGTTATAACGTAATACCATATAACGTAATACGTTATAACGTAATACCATATAACGTAAAAAGTCATTTCGTTATACCATATAACGTAATACGGTATAACGTTATACCATATAACGTAATACGTTATAACGATATACCATATAACGTAATACGTTATAACGTTATACCATATAACGTAATACGTTATGACGTTATACCATATAACGTAATACGTTATAACGTAATACCATATAACGTAATACGTTATAACGTAATACCATATAACGTAAAACGTCATTTCGTTATACCATATAACGTAATACGTTACAACGTTATACCATATAACGTAATATGTTATAACGTCATACCATATAACGTAATACGTTATAACGTTATACCATATAACGTAATACGTTATGACGTTATACCATATAACGTAATCCGTTATAACGTAATACCATATAACGTAATACGTTATAACGTAAAACCATATAACGTAAAAAGTCATTTCGTTATACCATATAACGTAATACGGTATAACGTTATACCATATAACGTAATACGTTATAACGATATACCATATAACGTAATACGTTATAACGCTATACCATATAACGTAATACGTGATAACGTTATACCATATAACGTAATACGTTAAAACGTTATACCATATAACGTAATACGTTATAACGTTATACCATATAACGTAATACGTGATAACGTAATACCATATAACGTAATACGTTATAACGTAATACCATATAACGTAAAACGTCATTTCGTTATACCATATAACGTAATACGGTATAACGTTATACCATATACCGTAATATGTTATAACGTCATACCATATAACGTAATACGTTATAACGTTATACCATATAACGTAATACGTTATGACGTTATACCATATAACGTAATCCGTTATAACGTAATACCATATAACGTAATACGTTATAACGTAAAACCATATAACGTAAAAAGTCATTTCGTTATACCATATAACGTAATACGGTATAACGTTATACCATATAACGTAATACGTTATAACGATATACCATATAACGTAATACGTTATAACGCTATACCATATAACGTAATACGTGATAACGTTATACCATATAACGTAATACGTTAAAACGTTATACCATATAACGTAATACGTTATAACGTTATACCATATAACGTAATACGTGATAACGTAATACCATATAACGTAATACGTTATAACGTAATACCATATAACGTAAAACGTCATTTCGTTATACCATATAACGTAATACGGTATAACGTTATACCATATACCGTAATACGTGATAACGTAATACCATATAACGTAATACGTTATAACGTAATACCATATAACGTTATACCATATAACGTAATACGTGATAACGTTATACCATATAACGTAATACGTTATGACGTTATACCATATAACGTAATACGTTATAACGTAATACCATATAACGTAAAACGTCATTTCGTTATACCATATAACGTAATACGTTATAACGTTATACCATATAACGTAAAACGTCATTTCACTATACCATATAACGTAATTCGTTATAACGTTATACCATATAACGTAATACTTTATAACGTAATAGCATATAACGTAAAACGTCATTTCGTTATACCATATAACGTAATACGGTATATCGTTATTCCATATAACGTAATACGTTATAACGTAATAACATATAACGTAAAACGGCATTTCGTTATACCATATAACGTAATACGGTATAACGTTATACCATATAACGTAATACGATATAACTTAATGCCATATAACGCAATACGTTATAACGTTATACCATATATCGTAAAACGTCATTTCGTTATACCATATAACGTAATACGTTACAACGTTATACCATATAACGTAATATGTTATAACGTCATACCATATAACGTAATACGTTATAACGTTATACCATATAACGTAATACGTTATAACGTTATACCATATAACGTAATACGATATAACTTAATGCCTTATAACGTAATACGTTAAAATGTTATACCATATAACGTTATACGTTATAACGTAATACCACATAACGTAATACGTTATAACGTAATACCATATAACGTAATACGTTATAACGTTATACCATATAACGTAATACGTTACAACGTTATACCATATAACGTAATACGTTATAACGTAATACCATATAACGTAATATGTTATAACGTCATACCATATAACGTAATACGTTATAACGTAATGCCATATAACGTAATTCGTTATAACGTAATGACATATAACGTAATACTTTATAGCGTCATACCATATAACGTAATACGTTATAACGTTATACCATATAACGTAATACGTTAAAACGTAATACCATATAAAGTAAAACGTCATTTCGTTATACCATATAACGTAATACGTTATAACGTTATACCATATAACGTAATACGTTATAACGTAATACCATATAACGTAATATGTTATAACGTTATACCATATAACGTAATACGTGATGACGATATACCATATAACGTAATAAGTGATAACGTTATACCATATAACGTAATACGTTATAACGTTATACCATATAACGTAATACGTGATAACGTAATACCATATAACGTAATACGTTATGACGTTATACCATATAACGTAATACGTTATAACGTAATACCATATAACGTAATACGTTATAACGTAATACCATATAACGTAAAAAGTCATTTCGTTATACCATATAACGTAATACGGTATAACGTTATACCATATAACGTAATACGTTATAACGATATACCATATAACGTAATACGTTATAACGTTATACCATATAACGTAATACGTTATGACGTTATACCATATAACGTAATACGTTATAACGTAATACCATATAACGTAATACGTTATAACGTAATACCATATAACGTAAAACGTCATTTCGTTATACCATATAACGTAATACTTTACAACGTTATACCATATAACGTAATATGTTATAACGTCATACCATATAACGTAATACGTTATAACGTTATACCATATAACGTAATACGTTATGACGTTATACCATATAACGTAATCCGTTATAACGTAATACCATATAACGTAATACGTTATAACGTAAAACCATATAACGTAAAAAGTCATTTCGTTATACCATATAACGTAATACGGTATAACGTTATACCATATAACGTAATACGTTATAACGATATACCATATAACGTAATACGTTATAACGCTATACCATATAACGTAATACGTGATAACGTTATACCATATAACGTAATACGTTAAAACGTTATACCATATAACGTAATACGTTATAACGTTATACCATATAACGTAATACGTGATAACGTAATACCATATAACGTAATACGTTATAACGTAATACCATATAACGTAAAACGTCATTTCGTTATACCATATAACGTAATACGGTATAACGTTATACCATATAACGTAAAACGTCATTTCGTTATACCATATAACGTAATACTGTATAACGTTATTCCATATAACGTAATACGTTATAACGTAATAACATATAACGTAAAACGGCATTTCGTTATACCATATAACGTAATACGGTATAACGATATACCATATAACGTAATACGATATAACTTAATGCCATATAACGCAATACGTTATAACGTTATACCATATATCGTAAAACGTCATTTCGTTATACCATATAACGTAATACGTTACAACGTTATACCATATAACGTAATATGTTATAACGTCATACCATATAACGTAATACGTTATAACGTTATACCATATAACGTAATACGTTATAACGTAATACCATATAACGTTTTACGTTATAACGTTATACCATATAACGTAATACGTGATAACGTTATACCATATAACGTAATACGTTATGACGTTATATCATATAACGTAATACGTTATAACGTAATACCATATAACGTAAAACGTCATTTCGTTATACCATATAACGTAATACGTTATAACGTTATACCATATAACGTAATACGTTATAACGTTATACCATATAACGTACTACGTGATAACGTTATACCATATAACGTAATACGTTAAAACGCTATACCATATAACGTAATATGTTATAACGTCATACCATATAACGTAATACGTTATAACGTTATACCATATAACGTAATACGTGATAACGTTATACCATATTACGTAATACGTTAAAACGTTATACCATATAACGTTATACGTTATAACTTAATACCACATAACGTAATACGCTATAACGTAATGCCATATAACCAAATACGTTATAACGTTATACCATATAACGTAATTCGTTATAACGTCATACCACATAACGTAATACGTTATAACGTTATACCATATAACGTAATACGTTAAAACGTAATACCATATAACGTAATACGTTATAACGTTATACCATATTACGTAAAACGTCATTTCGTTATACCATGTAACGTAATACGTGATAACGTTATACCATATAACGTAATACGTTATAACGTAATACCATATAACGTAAAACGTCATTTCGTTATACCATATAACGTAATACGGTATAACGTTATACCATATAACGTATTACGTTATAACGATATACCATATAACGTAATACGTAATAACGTTATACAATATAACGTAATACGTGATAACGTTATACCATATAACGTAATACGTTAAAACGTTATACCATATAACGTAATACGTTATAAAGTTATACCATATAATGTAATACGTCATAACGTAATACCATATAACGTAATACGTTATGACGTTATACCATATAACGTAATACGTTATAACGTAATACCATATAACGTAATACGTTATAACGTAATACCATATAACGTAAAACGTCATTTCGTTATACCATATAACGTAATACGGTATAACGTTATACCATATAACGTAATACGTTATAACGATATACCATATAACGTAATACGTTATAACATTATACCATATAACGTAATACTTTATAACGTTATACCATATAACGTAATACGTTAAAGCGTTATACCATATAACGTAATACGTTATAACGTTACACCATATAACGTAATACGTGATAACGTAATACCATATAACGTAATACGTTATAACGTAATACCATATAACGTAAAACGTCATTTCGTTATACCATATAACGTAATACGGTATAACGTTATACCATATACCGTAATACGTGATAACGTAATACCATATAACGTAATACGTTATGACGTTATACCATATAACGTAATACGTTATAACGTAATACCATATAACGTAATACGTTATAACGTAATACCATATAACGTAAAACGTCATTTCGTTATACCATATAACGTAATACGTTATAACGTAATACCATATAACGTAATACGTTATAACGTTATACCATATAACGTAATACGTGATAACGTTATACCATATAACGTAGTACGTTATGACGTTATACCATATAACGTAATACGTTATAACGTAATACCATATAACGTAAAACGTCATTTCGTTATACCATATAACGTAATACGTTATAACGTTATACCATATAACGTAATACGTTATAACGTTATACCATATAACGTAAAACGTCATTTCACTATTCCATATAACGTAATTCGTTATAACGTTATACCATATAACGTAATACGTTATAACGTAATACCATATAACGTAAAACGTCATTTCGTTATACCATATAACGTAATACGTTATAACGTTATACCATATAACGTAATACGTTATAACGTAATACCATATAACGTTTTACGTTATAACGTTATACCATATAACGTAATACGTGATAACGTTATACCATATAACGTAATACGTTATGACGTTATACCATATAACGTAATACGTTATAACGTAATACCATATAACGTAAAACGTCATTTCGTTATACCATATAACGTAGTACGTTATAACGTTATACCATATAACGTAAAACGTCATTTCACTATACCATATAACGTAATTCGTTATAACGTTATACCATATAACGTAATACGTTATAACGTAATAGCATATAACGTAAAACGTCTTTTCGTTATACTATATAACGTAATACGGTATGTCGTTATTCCATATAACGTAATACGTTATTACGTAATAACATATAACGTAAAACGGCATTTCGTTATACCATATAACGTAATACGGTATAACGTTATACCATATAACGTAATACGATATAACTTAATGCCATATAACGCAATACGTTATAACGTTATACCATATATCGTAAAACGTCATTTCGTTATACCATATAACGTAATACGTTACAACGTTATACCATATAACGTAATATCTTATAACGTCATACCATATAACGTAATACGTTATAACGTTATACCATATAACGTAATACGTTATAACGTTATACCATATAACGTAATACGATATAACTTAATGCCTTATAACGTAATACGTTAAAATGTTATACCATATAACGTTATACGTTATAACGTAATACCACATAACGTAATACGTTATAACGTAATACCATATAACGTAATACGTTATAACGTTATACCATATAACGTAATACGTTACAACGTTATACCATATAACGTAATACGTTATAACGTAATACCAAATAACGTAATATGTTATAACGTCATACCATATAACGTAATACGTTATAACGAAATGCCATATAACGTAATTCGTTATAACGTAATGACATATAACGTAATACTTTATAGCGTTATACCATATAACGTAATACGTTATAACGTTATACCATATAACGTAATACGTTAAAACGTAATACCATATAAAGTAAAACGTCATTTCGTTATACCATATAACGTAATACGTTATAACGTTATACCATATAACGTAATACGTTATAACGTAATACCATATAACGTAATATGTTATAACGTTATACCATATAACGTAATACGTGATGACGATATACCATATAACGTAATAAGTGATAACGTTATACCATATAACGTAATACGTTATAACGTTATACCATATAACGTAATACGTGATAACGTAATACCATATAACGTAATACGTTATGACGTTATACCATATAACGTAATACGTTATAACGTAATACCATATAACGTAATACGTTATAACGTAATACCATATAACGTAAAAAGTCATTTCGTTATACCATATAACGTAATACGGTATAACGGCATTTCGTTATACCATATAACGTAATACGGTATAACGTTATACCATATAACGTAATACGATATAACTTGATGCCATATAACGCAATACGTTATAACGTAATACCATATAACGTAATACGTCATAACGTAATACCATATAACGTAAAACGTCATTTCGTTATACCATATAACGTAATACGTTACAACGTTATACCATATAACGTAATATGTTATAACGTCATACCATATAACGTAATACGTTATAACGTTATACCATATAACGTAATACGTTATAACGTAATACCATATAACGTAAAAAGTCATTTCGTTATACCATATAACGTAATACGGTATAACGTTATACCATATAACGTAATACGTTATAACGATATACCATATAACGTAATACGTTATAACGTTATACCATATAACGTAATACGTGATAACGTTATACCATATAACGTAATACGTTAAAACGTTATACCATATAACGTAATACGTTATAACGTTATACCATATAACGTAATACGTGATAACGTAATACCATATAACGTAATACGTTATAACGTAATACCATATAACGTAAAACGTTATAACGTAATACCATATAACGTAATACGTTATAACGTAATACCATATAACGTAAAACGTCATTTCGTTATACCATATAACGTAATACGTTATAACGTAATACCATATAACGTAATACGTTATAACGTAATACCATATAACGTAAAAAGTCATTTCGTTATACCATATAACGTAATACGGTATAACGTTATACCATATAACGTAATACGGTATAACGTTATACCATATACCGTAATACGTGATAACGTAATACCATATAACGTAATACGTTATGACGTTATACCATATAACGTAATACGTTATAACGTAATACCATATAACGTAATACGTTATAACGTAATACCATATAACGTAAAACGTCATTTCACTATACCATATAACGTAATTCGTTATAACGTTATACCATATAACGTAATACGTTATAACGTTATACCATATAACGTAATACGTTATAACGTTATACCATATAACGTAATACGTTACAACGTTATACCATATAACGTAATACGTTATAACGTTATACCATATAACGTAATACGTTATAACGTTATACCATATAACATAAAACGTCATTTCACTATACCATATAACGTAATTCGTTATAACGTTATACCATATAACGTAATACGTTATAACGTAATACCATATAACGTAATACGTTATAACGTTATACCATATAACGTAATACGTTACAACGTTATACCATATAACGTAATACGTTATAACGTAATACCATATAACGTAATATGTTATAACGTCATACCATATAACGTAATACGTTATAACGTAATGCCATATAACGTAATTCGTTATAACGTAATGACATATAACGTAATACTTTATAGCGTTATACCATATAACGTAATACGTTATAACGTTATACCATATAACGTAATACATTAAAACGTAATACCATATAAAGTAAAACGTCATTTCGTTATACCATATAACGTAATACGTTATAACGTTATACCATATAACGTAATACGTTATAACGTAATACCATATAACGTAATATGTTATAACGTTATACCATATAACGTAATACGTGATGACGATATACCATATAACGTAATAAGTGATAACGTTATACCATATAACGTAATACGTTATAACGTTATACCATATAACGTAATACGTGATAACGTAATACCATATAACGTAATACGTTATGACGTTATACCATATAACGTAATACGTTATAACGTAATACCATATAACGTAATACGTTATAACGTAATACCATATAACGTAAAAAGTCATTTCGTTATACCATATAACGTAATACGGTATAACGTTATACCATATAACGTAATACGTTATAACGATATACCATATAACGTAATACGTTATAACGTTATACCATATAACGTAATACGTTATGACGTTATACCATATAACGTAATACGTTATAACGTAATACCATATAACGTAATACGTTATAACGTAATACCATATAACGTAAAACGTCATTTCGTTATACCATATAACGTAATACGTTACAACGTTATACCATATAACGTAATATGTTATAACGTCATACCATATAACGTAATACGTTATAACGTTATACCATATAACGTAATACGTTATGACGTTATACCATATAACGTAATACGTTATAACGTAATACCATATAACGTAATACGTTATAACGTAATACCATATAACGTAAAAAGTCATTTCGTTATACCATATAACGTAATACGGTATAACGTTATACCATATAACGTAATACGTTATAACGATATACCATATAACGTAATACGTTATAACGTTATACCATATAACGTAATACGTGATAACGTTATACCATATAACGTAATACGTTAAAACGTTATACCATATAACGTAATACGTTATAACGTTATACCATATAACGTAATACGTGATAACGTAATACCATATAACGTAAAACGTCATTTCGTTATACCATATAACGTAATACGTTATAACGTTATACCATATAACGTAATACGTTAAAACGTTATACCATATAACGTAATACGTGATAACGTTATTCCATAACGTTACGTGATGACGTTATATCATATAACGTAATACGTTATAACGTTATACCATAAAACGTAATACGTTATAACGTTATACCATATAACGTAATACGTTATAACGTAATACCATATAACGTAATACGTGATAACGTTATACCATATAACGTAATACTTAATAACATAATACCATATAACGTGAAACGTCATTTCGTTATACCATATAACGTAATACGGTATAACGTTATACCATATAACGTAATCCGTTATAACGTTATACCACATAACGTAATACGTTATAACGTTATACCATATAACGTAATACGTTAAAACGTAATACCATATAACGTAATACGTTATAACGTTATACCATATAACGTAAAACGTCATTTCCTTATACCATATAACGTAATACGTTATAACGTAATGCCATATAACGTAATACGTGATAACGTTATACCATATAACGTAATACGGTATAACGTTATACCATATAGCGTAATACGTTATAACGATATACCATATAACGTAATACGTTATAACGTTATACCATATAACGTAATGCGTGATAACGTTATTCCATATAACGTAATACGTGATAACGTTATACCACATAACGTAATACGTTAAAACGTTATACCATATAACGTAATACGTTATAACGTTATACCATATAACGTAATACGTGATAACGTTATACCATATAACGTAATACGTTAAAACGTTATACCATATAACGTAATACGTTATAACGTTATACCATATAACTTAATACGTGATAACGTAATACCATATAACGTAATACGTTATGACGTTATACCATATAACGTAATACGTTATAACGTTATACCATATAACGTAATACGTTATAACGTTATACCATATAACGTAATACGTTATAACGTTATACCATATAACGTAATACGTTATAACGTAATACCATATAACGTAATACGTTATAACGTTACACCATATAACGTAATACGTGATAACGTTATACCATATAACGTAATACTTTAAAACGTTATACCATATAACGTAATACGTTATAACGTTATAACATATAACGTAATACGTGATAACGTAATACCATATAACGTAATACGTTATGACGTTATACCATATAACGTAATACGTCATTTCGTTATACCATACAACGTAATACGGTATAACGTTATACCATATAACGTTATACGTTATAACAATATACCATATAACGTAATACATTATAACGTTATACCACATAACGTAATACGTTATAACGTTATACCATATTACGTAATACGGAATAACGTTATACCATATAACGTAATACGTTATAACGATATACCATATATCGTAGTTCGTTATAACGTTATACCATATAACGTAATACGTTATAACGTTATACCATATAACGTAATACGTTATAACGTTATACCATATAACGTAATACGTTATAACGTAATACCATATAACGTAATACGTTATAACGTTATACCATATAACGTAATACGTTAAAACGTTATACCATATAACGTAATACGTTATAACGTTATACCATATAACTTAATACGTGATAACGTAATACCATATAACGTAATACGTTATGACGTTATACCATATAACGTAATACGTTATAACGTTATACCATATAACGTAATACGTTATAACGTTATACCATATAACGTAATACGTTATAACGTTATACCATATAACGTAATACGTTATAACGTAATACCATATAACGTAATACGTTATAACGTTACACCATATAACGTAATACGTGATAACGTTATACCATATAACGTAATACGTTAAAACGTTATACCATATAACGTAATACGTTATAACGTTATAACATATAACGTAATACGTGATAACGTAATACCATATAACGTAATACGTTATGACGTTATACCATATAACGTAATACGTCATTTCGTTATACCATATAACGTAATACGGTATAACGTTATACCATATAACGTAATACGTTATAACAATATACCATATAACGTAATACATTATAACGTTATACCATATAACGTAATACGTTATAACGTTATACCATATTACGTAATACGGAATAACGTTATACCATATAACGTAATACGTTATAACGATATACCATATATCGTAGTTCGTTATAACGTTATACCATATAACGTAATACGTTATAACGTTATACCATATAACGTAATACGTTATAACGTTATACCATATAACGTAATACGTTATAACGTAATACCATATAACGTAATACGTTATAACGTTATACCATATAACGTAATACGTTAAAACGTAATACCATATAACGTAATACGTTATAACGTTATACCATATAACGTAAAACGTCATTTCGTTATACCATATAACGTAATACGGTATAACGTTATACCATATAACGTAATACGTTATAACGATATACCATATAACGTAATACGTTATAACGTTATACCATATAACGTAATACGTTATAACGTTATACCATATAACGTAATACGCGATAACGTTATACCATATAACGTAATACGTTAAAACGTTATACCATATAACGTAATACGTTATAACGTTATACCATATAACGTAATACGTGATAACGTAATACCATATAACGTAATACGTTATAACGTAATACCATATAACGTAAAACGTCATTTCGTTATACCATATAACGTAATACGGTATAACGTTATACCATATACCGTAATACGTGATAACGTAATACCATATAACGTAATACGTTATGACGTTATACCATATAACGTAATACGTTATAACGTAATACCATATAACGTAATACGTTATAACGTAATACCATATAACGTAAAACGTCATTTCGTTATACCATATAACGTAATACGTTATAACGTAATACCATATAACGTAATACGTTGTAACGTTATATCATATAACGTAATACGTGATAACGTTATACCATATAACGTAGTACGTTATGACGTTATACCATATAACGTAATACGTTATAACGTAATACCATATAACGTAAAACGTCATTTCGTTATACCATATAACGTAATACGTTATAACGTTATACCATATAACGTAATACGTTATAACGTTATACCATATAACGTAAAACGTCATTTCACTATTCCATCTAACGTAATTCGTTATAACGTTATACCATATAACGTAATACGTTATAACGTAATACCATATAACGTAAAACGTCATTTCGTTATACCATATAACGTAATACTGTATAACGTTATTCCATATAACGTAGTACGTTATAACGTAATAACATATAACGTAAAACGGCATTTCGTTATACCATATAACGTAATACGGTATAACGTTATACCATATAACGTAATACGATATAACTTCATCCATATAACGCAATACGTTATAACGTTATACCATATATCGTAAAACGTCATTTCGTTATACCATATAACGTAATACGTTACAACGTTATACCATATAACGTAATATGTTATAACGTCATACCATATAACGTAATACGTTATAACGTTATACCATATAACGTAATACGTTATAACGTAATACCATATAACGTTATACCATATAACGTAATACGTGATAACGTTATACCATATAACGTAATACGTTATGACGTTATACCATATAACGTAATACGTTATAACGTAATACCATATAACGTAAAACGTCATTTCGTTATACCATATAACGTAATACGTTATAACGTTATACCATATAACGTAAAACGTCATTTCACTATACCATATAACGTAATTCGTTATAACGTTATACCATATAACGTAATACTTTATAACGTAATAGCATATAACGTAAAACGTCATTTCGTTATACCATATAACGTAATACGGTATATCGTTATTCCATATAACGTAATACGTTATAACGTAATAACATATAACGTAAAACGGCATTTCGTTATACCATATAACGTAATACGGTATAACGTTATACCATATAACGTAATACGATATAACTTAATGCCATATAACGCAATACGTTATAACGTTATACCATATATCGTAAAACGTCATTTCGTTATACCATATAACGTAATACGTTACAACGTTATACCATATAACGTAATATGTTATAACGTCATACCATATAACGTAATACGTTATAACGTTATACCATATAACGTAATACGTTATAACGTTATACCATATAACGTAATACGATATAACTTAATGCCTTATAACGTAATACGTTAAAATGTTATACCATATAACGTTATACGTTATAACGTAATACCACATAACGTAATACGTTATAACGTAATACCATATAACGTAATACGTTATAACGTTATACCATATAACGTAATACGTTACAACGTTATACCATATAACGTAATACGTTATAACGTAATACCATATAACGTAATATGTTATAACGTCATACCATATAACGTAATACGTTATAACGTAATGCCATATAACGTAATTCGTTATAACGTAATGACATATAACGTAATACTTTATAGCGTCATACCATATAACGTAATACGTTATAACGTTATACCATATAACGTAATACGTTAAAACGTAATACCATATAAAGTAAAACGTCATTTCGTTATACCATATAACGTAATACGTTATAACGTTATACCATATAACGTAATACGTTATAACGTAATACCATATAACGTAATATGTTATAACGTTATACCATATAACGTAATACGTGATGACGATATACCATATAACGTAATAAGTGATAACGTTATACCATATAACGTAATACGTTATAACGTAATACCATATAACGTAATACGTTATAACGTAAAACCATATAACGTAAAAAGTCATTTCGTTATACCATATAACGTAATACGGTATAACGTTATACCATATAACGTAATACGTTATGACGTTATACCATATAACGTAATACGTTATAACGTAATACCATATAACGTAATACGTTATAACGTAATACCATATAACGTAAAACGTCATTTCGTTATACCATATAACGTAATACGTTACAACGTTATACCATATAACGTAATATGTTATAACGTCATACCATATAACGTAATACGTTATAACGTTATACCATATAACGTAATACGTTATGACGTTATACCATATAACGTAATACGTTATAACGTAATACCATATAACGTAATACGTTATAACGTAATACCATATAACGTAAAAAGTCATTTCGTTATACCATATAACGTAATACGGTATAACGTTATACCATATAACGTAATACGTTATAACGATATACCATATAACGTAATACGTTATAACGTTATACCATATAACGTAATACGTTATGACGTTATACCATATAACGTAATACGTTATAACGTAATACCATATAACGTAATACGTTATAACGTAATACCATATAACGTAAAACGTCATTTCGTTATACCATATAACGTAATACGTTACAACGTTATACCATATAACGTAATATGTTATAACGTCATACCATATAACGTAATACGTTATAACGTTATACCATATAACGTAATACGTTATGACGTTATACCATATAACGTAATCCGTTATAACGTAATACCATATAACGTAATACGTTATAACGTAAAACCATATAACGTAAAAAGTCATTTCGTTATACCATATAACGTAATACGGTATAACGTTATACCATATAACGTAATACGTTATAACGATATACCATATAACGTAATACGTTATAACGCTATACCATATAACGTAATACGTGATAACGTTATACCATATAACGTAATACGTTAAAACGTTATACCATATAACGTAATACGTTATAACGTTATACCATATAACGTAATACGTGATAACGTAATACCATATAACGTAATACGTTATAACGTAATACCATATAACGTAAAACGTCATTTCGTTATACCATATAACGTAATACGGTATAACGTTATACCATATACCGTAATATGTTATAACGTCATACCATATAACGTAATACGTTATAACGTTATACCATATAACGTAATACGTTATGACGTTATACCATATAACGTAATCCGTTATAACGTAATACCATATAACGTAATACGTTATAACGTAAAACCATATAACGTAAAAAGTCATTTCGTTATACCATATAACGTAATACGGTATAACGTTATACCATATAACGTAATACGTTATAACGATATACCATATAACGTAATACGTTATAACGCTATACCATATAACGTAATACGTGATAACGTTATACCATATAACGTAATACGTTAAAACGTTATACCATATAACGTAATACGTTATAACGTTATACCATATAACGTAATACGTGATAACGTAATACCATATAACGTAATACGTTATAACGTAATACCATATAACGTAAAACGTCATTTCGTTATACCATATAACGTAATACGGTATAACGTTATACCATATACCGTAATACGTGATAACGTAATACCATATAACGTAATACGTTATAACGTAATACCATATAACGTTATACCATATAACGTAATACGTGATAACGTTATACCATATAACGTAATACGTTATGACGTTATACCATATAACGTAATACGTTATAACGTTATACCATATAACGTAATACGATATAACTTAATGCCTTATAACGTAATACGTTAAAATGTTATACCATATAACGTTATACGTTATAACGTAATACCACATAACGTAATACGTTATAACGTAATACCATATAACGTAATACGTTATAACGTTATACCATATAACGTAATACGTTACAACGTTATACCATATAACGTAATACGTTATAACGTAATACCATATAACGTAATATGTTATAACGTCATACCATATAACGTAATACGTTATAACGTAATGCCATATAACGTAATTCGTTATAACGTAATGACATATAACGTAATACTTTATAGCGTCATACCATATAACGTAATACGTTATAACGTTATACCATATAACGTAATACGTTAAAACGTAATACCATATAAAGTAAAACGTCATTTCGTTATACCATATAACGTAATACGTTATAACGTTATACCATATAACGTAATACGTTATAACGTAATACCATATAACGTAATATGTTATAACGTTATACCATATAACGTAATACGTGATGACGATATACCATATAACGTAATAAGTGATAACGTTATACCATATAACGTAATACGTTATAACGTTATACCATATAACGTAATACGTGATAACGTAATACCATATAACGTAATACGTTATGACGTTATACCATATAACGTAATACGTTATAACGTAATACCATATAACGTAATACGTTATAACGTAATACCATATAACGTAAAAAGTCATTTCGTTATACCATATAACGTAATACGGTATAACGTTATACCATATAACGTAATACGTTATAACGATATACCATATAACGTAATACGTTATAACGTTATACCATATAACGTAATACGTTATGACGTTATACCATATAACGTAATACGTTATAACGTAATACCATATAACGTAATACGTTATAACGTAATACCATATAACGTAAAACGTCATTTCGTTATACCATATAACGTAATACTTTACAACGTTATACCATATAACGTAATATGTTATAACGTCATACCATATAACGTAATACGTTATAACGTTATACCATATAACGTAATACGTTATGACGTTATACCATATAACGTAATCCGTTATAACGTAATACCATATAACGTAATACGTTATAACGTAAAACCATATAACGTAAAAAGTCATTTCGTTATACCATATAACGTAATACGGTATAACGTTATACCATATAACGTAATACGTTATAACGATATACCATATAACGTAATACGTTATAACGCTATACCATATAACGTAATACGTGATAACGTTATACCATATAACGTAATACGTTAAAACGTTATACCATATAACGTAATACGTTATAACGTTATACCATATAACGTAATACGTGATAACGTAATACCATATAACGTAATACGTTATAACGTAATACCATATAACGTAAAACGTCATTTCGTTATACCATATAACGTAATACGGTATAACGTTATACCATATAACGTAAAACGTCATTTCGTTATACCATATAACGTAATACTGTATAACGTTATTCCATATAACGTAATACGTTATAACGTAATAACATATAACGTAAAACGGCATTTCGTTATACCATATAACGTAATACGGTATAACGATATACCATATAACGTAATACGATATAACTTAATGCCATATAACGCAATACGTTATAACGTTATACCATATATCGTAAAACGTCATTTCGTTATACCATATAACGTAATACGTTACAACGTTATACCATATAACGTAATATGTTATAACGTCATACCATATAACGTAATACGTTATAACGTTATACCATATAACGTAATACGTTATAACGTAATACCATATAACGTTTTACGTTATAACGTTATACCATATAACGTAATACGTGATAACGTTATACCATATAACGTAATACGTTATGACGTTATATCATATAACGTAATACGTTATAACGTAATACCATATAACGTAAAACGTCATTTCGTTATACCATATAACGTAATACGTTATAACGTTATACCATATAACGTAATACGTTATAACGTTATACCATATAACGTACTACGTGATAACGTTATACCATATAACGTAATACGTTAAAACGCTATACCATATAACGTAATATGTTATAACGTCATACCATATAACGTAATACGTTATAACGTTATACCATATAACGTAATACGTGATAACGTTATACCATATTACGTAATACGTTAAAACGTTATACCATATAACGTTATACGTTATAACTTAATACCACATAACGTAATACGCTATAACGTAATGCCATATAACCAAATACGTTATAACGTTATACCATATAACGTAATTCGTTATAACGTCATACCACATAACGTAATACGTTATAACGTTATACCATATAACGTAATACGTTAAAACGTAATACCATATAACGTAATACGTTATAACGTTATACCATATTACGTAAAACGTCATTTCGTTATACCATGTAACGTAATACGTGATAACGTTATACCATATAACGTAATACGTTATAACGTAATACCATATAACGTAAAACGTCATTTCGTTATACCATATAACGTAATACGGTATAACGTTATACCATATAACGTATTACGTTATAACGATATACCATATAACGTAATACGTAATAACGTTATACAATATAACGTAATACGTGATAACGTTATACCATATAACGTAATACGTTAAAACGTTATACCATATAACGTAATACGTTATAAAGTTATACCATATAATGTAATACGTCATAACGTAATACCATATAACGTAATACGTTATGACGTTATACCATATAACGTAATACGTTATAACGTAATACCATATAACGTAATACGTTATAACGTAATACCATATAACGTAAAACGTCATTTCGTTATACCATATAACGTAATACGGTATAACGTTATACCATATAACGTAATACGTTATAACGATATACCATATAACGTAATACGTTATAACATTATACCATATAACGTAATACTTTATAACGTTATACCATATAACGTAATACGTTAAAGCGTTATACCATATAACGTAATACGTTATAACGTTACACCATATAACGTAATACGTGATAACGTAATACCATATAACGTAATACGTTATAACGTAATACCATATAACGTAAAACGTCATTTCGTTATACCATATAACGTAATACGGTATAACGTTATACCATATACCGTAATACGTGATAACGTAATACCATATAACGTAATACGTTATGACGTTATACCATATAACGTAATACGTTATAACGTAATACCATATAACGTAATACGTTATAACGTAATACCATATAACGTAAAACGTCATTTCGTTATACCATATAACGTAATACGTTATAACGTAATACCATATAACGTAATACGTTATAACGTTATACCATATAACGTAATACGTGATAACGTTATACCATATAACGTAGTACGTTATGACGTTATACCATATAACGTAATACGTTATAACGTAATACCATATAACGTAAAACGTCATTTCGTTATACCATATAACGTAATACGTTATAACGTTATACCATATAACGTAATACGTTATAACGTTATACCATATAACGTAAAACGTCATTTCACTATTCCATATAACGTAATTCGTTATAACGTTATACCATATAACGTAATACGTTATAACGTAATACCATATAACGTAAAACGTCATTTCGTTATACCATATAACGTAATACGTTATAACGTTATACCATATAACGTAATACGTTATAACGTAATACCATATAACGTTTTACGTTATAACGTTATACCATATAACGTAATACGTGATAACGTTATACCATATAACGTAATACGTTATGACGTTATACCATATAACGTAATACGTTATAACGTAATACCATATAACGTAAAACGTCATTTCGTTATACCATATAACGTAGTACGTTATAACGTTATACCATATAACGTAAAACGTCATTTCACTATACCATATAACGTAATTCGTTATAACGTTATACCATATAACGTAATACGTTATAACGTAATAGCATATAACGTAAAACGTCTTTTCGTTATACTATATAACGTAATACGGTATGTCGTTATTCCATATAACGTAATACGTTATTACGTAATAACATATAACGTAAAACGGCATTTCGTTATACCATATAACGTAATACGGTATAACGTTATACCATATAACGTAATACGATATAACTTAATGCCATATAACGCAATACGTTATAACGTTATACCATATATCGTAAAACGTCATTTCGTTATACCATATAACGTAATACGTTACAACGTTATACCATATAACGTAATATCTTATAACGTCATACCATATAACGTAATACGTTATAACGTTATACCATATAACGTAATACGTTATAACGTTATACCATATAACGTAATACGATATAACTTAATGCCTTATAACGTAATACGTTAAAATGTTATACCATATAACGTTATACGTTATAACGTAATACCACATAACGTAATACGTTATAACGTAATACCATATAACGTAATACGTTATAACGTTATACCATATAACGTAATACGTTACAACGTTATACCATATAACGTAATACGTTATAACGTAATACCAAATAACGTAATATGTTATAACGTCATACCATATAACGTAATACGTTATAACGAAATGCCATATAACGTAATTCGTTATAACGTAATGACATATAACGTAATACTTTATAGCGTTATACCATATAACGTAATACGTTATAACGTTATACCATATAACGTAATACGTTAAAACGTAATACCATATAAAGTAAAACGTCATTTCGTTATACCATATAACGTAATACGTTATAACGTTATACCATATAACGTAATACGTTATAACGTAATACCATATAACGTAATATGTTATAACGTTATACCATATAACGTAATACGTGATGACGATATACCATATAACGTAATAAGTGATAACGTTATACCATATAACGTAATACGTTATAACGTTATACCATATAACGTAATACGTGATAACGTAATACCATATAACGTAATACGTTATGACGTTATACCATATAACGTAATACGTTATAACGTAATACCATATAACGTAATACGTTATAACGTAATACCATATAACGTAAAAAGTCATTTCGTTATACCATATAACGTAATACGGTATAACGGCATTTCGTTATACCATATAACGTAATACGGTATAACGTTATACCATATAACGTAATACGATATAACTTGATGCCATATAACGCAATACGTTATAACGTAATACCATATAACGTAATACGTCATAACGTAATACCATATAACGTAAAACGTCATTTCGTTATACCATATAACGTAATACGTTACAACGTTATACCATATAACGTAATATGTTATAACGTCATACCATATAACGTAATACGTTATAACGTTATACCATATAACGTAATACGTTATAACGTAATACCATATAACGTAAAAAGTCATTTCGTTATACCATATAACGTAATACGGTATAACGTTATACCATATAACGTAATACGTTATAACGATATACCATATAACGTAATACGTTATAACGTTATACCATATAACGTAATACGTGATAACGTTATACCATATAACGTAATACGTTAAAACGTTATACCATATAACGTAATACGTTATAACGTTATACCATATAACGTAATACGTGATAACGTAATACCATATAACGTAATACGTTATAACGTAATACCATATAACGTAAAACGTTATAACGTAATACCATATAACGTAATACGTTATAACGTAATACCATATAACGTAAAACGTCATTTCGTTATACCATATAACGTAATACGTTATAACGTAATACCATATAACGTAATACGTTATAACGTAATACCATATAACGTAAAAAGTCATTTCGTTATACCATATAACGTAATACGGTATAACGTTATACCATATAACGTAATACGGTATAACGTTATACCATATACCGTAATACGTGATAACGTAATACCATATAACGTAATACGTTATGACGTTATACCATATAACGTAATACGTTATAACGTAATACCATATAACGTAATACGTTATAACGTAATACCATATAACGTAAAACGTCATTTCACTATACCATATAACGTAATTCGTTATAACGTTATACCATATAACGTAATACGTTATAACGTTATACCATATAACGTAATACGTTATAACGTTATACCATATAACGTAATACGTTACAACGTTATACCATATAACGTAATACGTTATAACGTTATACCATATAACGTAATACGTTATAACGTTATACCATATAACATAAAACGTCATTTCACTATACCATATAACGTAATTCGTTATAACGTTATACCATATAACGTAATACGTTATAACGTAATACCATATAACGTAATACGTTATAACGTTATACCATATAACGTAATACGTTACAACGTTATACCATATAACGTAATACGTTATAACGTAATACCATATAACGTAATATGTTATAACGTCATACCATATAACGTAATACGTTATAACGTAATGCCATATAACGTAATTCGTTATAACGTAATGACATATAACGTAATACTTTATAGCGTTATACCATATAACGTAATACGTTATAACGTTATACCATATAACGTAATACATTAAAACGTAATACCATATAAAGTAAAACGTCATTTCGTTATACCATATAACGTAATACGTTATAACGTTATACCATATAACGTAATACGTTATAACGTAATACCATATAACGTAATATGTTATAACGTTATACCATATAACGTAATACGTGATGACGATATACCATATAACGTAATAAGTGATAACGTTATACCATATAACGTAATACGTTATAACGTTATACCATATAACGTAATACGTGATAACGTAATACCATATAACGTAATACGTTATGACGTTATACCATATAACGTAATACGTTATAACGTAATACCATATAACGTAATACGTTATAACGTAATACCATATAACGTAAAAAGTCATTTCGTTATACCATATAACGTAATACGGTATAACGTTATACCATATAACGTAATACGTTATAACGATATACCATATAACGTAATACGTTATAACGTTATACCATATAACGTAATACGTTATGACGTTATACCATATAACGTAATACGTTATAACGTAATACCATATAACGTAATACGTTATAACGTAATACCATATAACGTAAAACGTCATTTCGTTATACCATATAACGTAATACGTTACAACGTTATACCATATAACGTAATATGTTATAACGTCATACCATATAACGTAATACGTTATAACGTTATACCATATAACGTAATACGTTATGACGTTATACCATATAACGTAATACGTTATAACGTAATACCATATAACGTAATACGTTATAACGTAATACCATATAACGTAAAAAGTCATTTCGTTATACCATATAACGTAATACGGTATAACGTTATACCATATAACGTAATACGTTATAACGATATACCATATAACGTAATACGTTATAACGTTATACCATATAACGTAATACGTGATAACGTTATACCATATAACGTAATACGTTAAAACGTTATACCATATAACGTAATACGTTATAACGTTATACCATATAACGTAATACGTGATAACGTAATACCATATAACGTAATACGTTATAACGTAATACCATATAACGTAAAACGTTATAACGTAATACCATATAACGTAATACGTTATAACGTAATACCATATAACGTAAAACGTCATTTCGTTATACCATATAACGTAATACGATATAACGTAATACCATATAACGTAATACGTTATAACGTAATACCATATAACGTAAAAAGTCATTTCGTTATACCATATAACGTAATACGGTATAACGTTATACCATATAACGTAATACGGTATAACGTTATACCATATACCGTAATACGTGATAACGTAATACCATATAACGTAATACGTTATGACGTTATACCATATAACGTAATACGTTATAACGTAATACCATATAACGTAATACGTTATAACGTAATACCATATAACGTAAAACGTCATTTCGTTATACCATATAACGTAATACGTTATAACGTAATACCATATAACGTAATACGTTATAACGTTATACCATATAACGTAATACGTGATAACGTTATACCATATAACGTAATACGTTATGACGTTATACCATATAACGTAATACGTTATAACGTAATACCATATAACGTAAAACGTCATTTCGTTATACCATATAACGTAATACGTTATAACGTTATACCATATAACGTAATACGTTATAACGTTATACCATATAACATAAAACGTCATTTCACTATACCATATAACGTAATTCGTTATAACGTTATACCATATAACGTAATACGTTATAACGTAATACCATATAACGTAAAACGTCATTTCGTTATACCATATAACGTAATACTGTATAACGTTATTCCATATAACGTAATACGTTATAACGTAATAACATATAACGTAAAACGGCATTTCGTTATACCATATAACGTAATACGGTATAACGTTATACCATATAACGTAATACGATATAACTTAATGCCATATAACGCAATACGTTATAACGTTATACCATATATCGTAAAACGTCATTTCGTTATACCATATAACGTAATACGTTACAAAGTTATACCATATAACGTAATATGTTATAACGTCATACCATATAACGTAATACGTTATAATGTTATACCATATAACGTAATACGTTATAACGTAATACCATATAACGTTTTACGTTATAACGTTATACCATATATCGTAAAACGTCATTTCGTTATACCATATAACGTAATACGTTACAAAGTTATACCATATAACGTAATATGTTATAACGTCATACCATATAACGTAATACGTTATAATGTTATACCATATAACGTAATACGTTATAACGTAATACCATATAACGTTTTACGTTATAACGTTATACCATATAACGTAATACGTTATAACGTAATGCCATATAACGTAATACGTTATGACGTTATATCATATAACGTAATACGTTATAACGTAATACCATATAACGTAATACGTCATTTCGTTATACCATATAACGTAATACGTTATAACGTTATACCATATAACGTAAAACGTCATTTCACTATACCATATAACGTAATTCGTTATAACGTTATACCATATAACGTAATACGTTATAACGTAATACCATTTAACGTAATATGTTATAACGTCATACCATATAACGTAATACGTTATAACGTAATGCCATATAACGTAATTCGTTATAACGTAATGACATATAACGTAATACTTTATAGCGTTATACCATATAACGTAATACGTTATAACGTTATACCATATAACGTAATACGTTATAACGTAATACCATATAACGTAATACGTTATAACGTAATACCATATAACGTAAAACGTCATTTCACTATACCATATAACGTAATTCGTTATAACGTTATACCATATAACGTAATACGTTATAACGTTATACCATATAACGTAATACGTTATAACGTTATACCATATAACGTAATACGTTACAACGTTATACCATATAACGTAATACGTTATAACGTTATACCATATAACGTAATACGTTATAACGTTATACCATATAACATAAAACGTCATTTCACTATACCATATAACGTAATTCGTTATAACGTTATACCATATAACGTAATACGTTATAACGTAATACCATATAACGTAATACGTTATAACGTTATACCATATAACGTAATACGTTACAACGTTATACCATATAACGTAATACGTTATAACGTAATACCATATAACGTAATATGTTATAACGTCATACCATATAACGTAATACGTTATAACGTAATGCCATATAACGTAATTCGTTATAACGTAATGACATATAACGTAATACTTTATAGCGTTATACCATATAACGTAATACGTTATAACGTTATACCATATAACGTAATACGTTAAAACGTAATACCATATAAAGTAAAACGTCATTTCGTTATACCATATAACGTAATACGTTATAACGTTATACCATATAACGTAATACGTTATAACGTAATACCATATAACGTAATATGTTATAACGTTATACCATATAACGTAATACGTGATGACGATATACCATATAACGTAATAAGTGATAACGTTATACCATATAACGTAATACGTTATAACGTTATACCATATAACGTAATACGTGATAACGTAATACCATATAACGTAATACGTTATGACGTTATACCATATAACGTAATACGTTATAACGTAATACCATATAACGTAATACGTTATAACGTAATACCATATAACGTAAAAAGTCATTTCGTTATACCATATAACGTAATACGGTATAACGTTATACCATATAACGTAATACGTTATAACGATATACCATATAACGTAATACGTTATAACGTTATACCATATAACGTAATACGTTATGACGTTATACCATATAACGTAATACGTTATAACGTAATACCATATAACGTAATACGTTATAACGTAATACCATATAACGTAAAACGTCATTTCGTTATACCATATAACGTAATACGTTACAACGTTATACCATATAACGTAATATGTTATAACGTCATACCATATAACGTAATACGTTATAACGTTATACCATATAACGTAATACGTTATGACGTTATACCATATAACGTAATACGTTATAACGTAATACCATATAACGTAATACGTTATAACGTAATACCATATAACGTAAAAAGTCATTTCGTTATACCATATAACGTAATACGGTATAACGTTATACCATATAACGTAATACGTTATAACGATATACCATATAACGTAATACGTTATAACGTTATACCATATAACGTAATACGTGATAACGTTATACCATATAACGTAATACGTTAAAACGTTATACCATATAACGTAATACGTTATAACGTTATACCATATAACGTAATACGTGATAACGTAATACCATATAACGTAATACGTTATAACGTAATACCATATAACGTAAAACGTTATAACGTAATACCATATAACGTAATACGTTATAACGTAATACCATATAACGTAAAACGTCATTTCGTTATACCATATAACGTAATACGATATAACGTAATACCATATAACGTAATACGTTATAACGTAATACCATATAACGTAAAAAGTCATTTCGTTATACCATATAACGTAATACGGTATAACGTTATACCATATAACGTAATACGGTATAACGTTATACCATATACCGTAATACGTGATAACGTAATACCATATAACGTAATACGTTATGACGTTATACCATATAACGTAATACGTTATAACGTAATACCATATAACGTAATACGTTATAACGTAATACCATATAACGTAAAACGTCATTTCGTTATACCATATAACGTAATACGTTATAACGTAATACCATATAACGTAATACGTTATAACGTTATACCATATAACGTAATACGTGATAACGTTATACCATATAACGTAATACGTTATGACGTTATACCATATAACGTAATACGTTATAACGTAATACCATATAACGTAAAACGTCATTTCGTTATACCATATAACGTAATACGTTATAACGTTATACCATATAACGTAATACGTTATAACGTTATACCATATAACATAAAACGTCATTTCACTATACCATATAACGTAATTCGTTATAACGTTATACCATATAACGTAATACGTTATAACGTAATACCATATAACGTAAAACGTCATTTCGTTATACCATATAACGTAATACTGTATAACGTTATTCCATATAACGTAATACGTTATAACGTAATAACATATAACGTAAAACGGCATTTCGTTATACCATATAACGTAATACGGTATAACGTTATACCATATAACGTAATACGATATAACTTAATGCCATATAACGCAATACGTTATAACGTTATACCATATATCGTAAAACGTCATTTCGTTATACCATATAACGTAATACGTTACAAAGTTATACCATATAACGTAATATGTTATAACGTCATACCATATAACGTAATACGTTATAATGTTATACCATATAACGTAATACGTTATAACGTAATACCATATAACGTTTTACGTTATAACGTTATACCATATATCGTAAAACGTCATTTCGTTATACCATATAACGTAATACGTTACAAAGTTATACCATATAACGTAATATGTTATAACGTCATACCATATAACGTAATACGTTATAATGTTATACCATATAACGTAATACGTTATAACGTAATACCATATAACGTTTTACGTTATAACGTTATACCATATAACGTAATACGTTATAACGTAATGCCATATAACGTAATACGTTATGACGTTATATCATATAACGTAATACGTTATAACGTAATACCATATAACGTAATACGTCATTTCGTTATACCATATAACGTAATACGTTATAACGTTATACCATATAACGTAAAACGTCATTTCACTATACCATATAACGTAATTCGTTATAACGTTATACCATATAACGTAATACGTTATAACGTAATACCATTTAACGTAATATGTTATAACGTCATACCATATAACGTAATACGTTATAACGTAATGCCATATAACGTAATTCGTTATAACGTAATGACATATAACGTAATACTTTATAGCGTTATACCATATAACGTAATACGTTATAACGTTATACCATATAACGTAATACGTTATAACGTTATACCATATAACGTAATACGTTATAACGTTATACCATATAACGTACTACGTGATAACGTTATACCATATAACGTAATACGTTAAAACGCTATACCATATAACGTAATATGTTATAACGTCATACCATATAACGTAATACGTTATAACGTTATACCATATAACGTAATACGTGATAACGTTATACCATATTACGTAATACATTAAAACGTTATACCATATAACGTTATACGTTATAACTTAATACCACATAACGTAATACGCTATAACGTAATGCCATATAACCAAATACGTTATAACGTTATACCATATAACGTAATTCGTTATAACGTCATACCACATAACGTAATACGTTATAACGTTATACCATATAACGTAATACGTTAAAACGTAATACCATATAACGTAATACGTTATAACGTTATACCATATAACGTAAAACGTCATTTCGTTATACCATATAACGTAATACGTTATAACGTAATGCCATATAACGTAATAAGTGATAACGTTATACCATATAACGTAATACGTTATAACGTAATACCATATAACGTAAAACGTCATTTCGTTATACCATATAACGTAATACGGTATAACGTTATACCATATAACGTAATACGTTAAAACGTTATACCATATAACGTAATACGTTATAACGTTATACCATATAACGTAATACGTGATAACGTTATACCATATAACGTAAAACGTTAAAACGTTATACCATATAACGTAATACGTTATAACGTTATACCATATAACGTAATACGTGATAACGTAATACCATATAACGTAATACGTTATGACGTTATACCATATAACGTAATACGTTATAACGTTATACCATATATCGTAATACGTTATAACGTTATACCATATAACGTAATACGTTATAACGTTATACCATATAACGTAATACGTTATAACGTTATACCATATAACGTAATACGTGATAACGTAATACCATATAACGTAATACGTTATAACGTTATACCACATAACGTAATACGTTAAAACGTAATACCATATAACGTAATACGTTATAACGTTATACCATATAACGTAAAACGTCATTTCGTTATACCATATAACGTAATACGTTATAACGTAATACCATATAACGTAAAACGTCATTTCGTTATACCATATAACGTAATACGGTATAACGTTATACCATATAACGTAATACGTTATAACGATATACCATATAACGTAATACGTTATAACGTTATACCATATAACGTAATACGTGATAACGTTATACCATATAACGTAATACGTTAAAACGTTATACCATATAACGTAATACTTTATAACGTTATACCATATAACGTAATACGTCATAACGTAATACCATATAACGTAATACGTTATGACGTTATACCATATAACGTAATACGTTATAACGTAATACCATATAACGTAATACGTTATAACGTTATACCATATAACGTAATACGTTATAACGTTATACCATATAACGTAATACGTTATAACGTAATACCATATAACGTAATACGTTATAACGTTATACCATATAACGTAATACGTGATAACGTTATACCATATAACGTAATACTTAATAACATAATACCATATAACGTGAAACGTCATTTCGTTATACCATATAACGTAATCCGGTATAACGTTATACCATATAACGTAATTCGTTATAACGTTATACCACATAACGTAATACGTTGTAACGTTATACCATATAACGTAATACGTTAAAACGTAATACCATATAACGTAATACGTTATAACGTTATACCATATAACGTAAAACGTCATTTCGTTATACCATATAACGTAATACGTTATAACGTAATGCCATATAACGTAATATGTGATAACGTTATACCATATAACGTAATACGTTATAACGTAATACCATATAACGTAAAACGTCATTTCGTTACACCATATAACGTAATACGGTATAACGTTATACCATATAACGTAAAACGTCATTTCGTTATACCATATAACGTAATACGTTATAACGTTATACCATATAACGTAATACGTTATAACGTTATACCATATAACGTAATACGTTATAACGTTATACCATATAACGCAATACGCGATAACGTAATACCATATAACGTAATACATTATAACGTAATACCGTATAACGTAAAACGTCATTTCGTTATACCATATAACGTAATACGGTATAACGTTATACCATATAACGTAATACGTGATAACGTAATACCATATAACGTAATACGTTATGACGTTATACCATATAAAGTAATACGTTATAACGTAATACCATATAACGTAATACGTTATAAAGTAATACCATATAACGTAAAACGTCATTTCGTTATACCATATAACGTAATACGTTATAACGTAATACCATATAACGTAATACGTTATAACGCTATACCATATAACGTAATACGTTATGACGTTATACCATATAACGTAATACGTTATAACGTAATACCATATAACGTAAAACGTCATTTCGTTATACCATATAACGTAATACGTTATAACGTTATACCATATAACGTAATACGTTATAACGTTATACCATATAACGTAAAACGTCATTTCACTATACCATATAACGTAATTCGTTATAAAGTTATACCATATAACGTAATACGTTATAACGTAATACCATATAACGTAAAACGTCATTTCGTTATACCATATAACGTAATACGGTATAACGTTATTCCATATAACGTAATACGTTATAACGTAATAACATATAACGTAAAACGGCATTTCGTTATACCATATAACGTAATACGGTATAACGTTATACCATATAACGTAATACGATATAACTTAATGCCATATAACGCAATACGTTATAACGTTATACCATATATCGTAAAACGTCATTTCGATATACCATATAACGTAATACGTTACAACGTTATACCACATAACGTAATATGTTATAACGTCATACCATATAACGTAATACGTTATAACGTTATACCATATAACGTAATACGTTATAACGTAATACCATATAACGTTTTACGTTATAACGTTATACCGTTATACCATATAACGTTTTACGTTATAACGTTATACCATATAACGTAATACGTGATAACGTTATACCATATAACGTAATACGTTAAATCGTTATACCACATAACGTAATACGTGATAGCCTTATACCATATAAAGTAATACTTTATAACGTTATACCATATAACGTAATACGTTAAAACGTTATACCATATAACGTAATACGTTAAAACGTTATACCATATAACGGAATACGTTATAACGTTATACCATATAACGTAATACGTAATAACATAATACCATATAACGTAAAACGTCATTTCGTTATACCATATAACGTAATACGGTATAACGTTATTCCATATAACGTAATACGTAATAACGTAATACCACGTAACGTAAAACGGCATTTCGTTATACCATATAACGTAATACAGTATAACGTTATACCATATAACATAATACGTTATAACGTAATACCATATAACGTAAAACGTCATTTCGTTATACCATATAACGTAATACGGTATAACGTTATTCCATATAACGTAATACGTTATAACGTAATAACATATAACGTAAAACGGCATTTCGTTATACCATATAACGTAATACGGTATAACGTTATACCATATAACGTAATACGATATAACATAATGCCATATAACGCAATACGTTATAACGTTATACCATATAACGTAATACGTTATGACGTTATACCATATAACGTAATACGTTATAACGTAATACCATATAACGTAATACGTTATAACGTAATACCATATAACGTAAAACGTCATTTCGCTATACCATATAACGTAATACGTTATAACGTAATACCATATAACGTAATACGTTATAACGTAATACCATATAACGTAATACGTGATAACGTTATACCATATAACGTAATACGTTAAAACGTTATACCATATAACGGAATACGTTATAACGTTATACCATATAACGTAATACGTAATAACATTATACCATAAAACGTGAAACGTCATTTCGTTATACCATATAACGTATTACGTAAGAACGTAATACCATATAACGTAAAACGTCATTTCGTTATACCATATAACGTAATACGGTATAACGTTATACCATATAACGTAATATGTTAGAACGTTATACAATATAACGTAATACGTTATAATGTAATACCATATAACGTAATACGTTATAACGTTATACCATACAACGTAAAACGTCATTTCGATATACCGTATAACGTGATACGTTATAACGTTATAACATAAAACGTAAAACGTTATTTCGTTATCCCATAAAACATAGTACGGTATAACGTTACACCATATAACGTAATACGTTATAACGTAATGACATATAACGTAATACGGTATAACGTTATACCATATAACGTAATTCGTTATAACGTTATACCACATAACGTAATACGTTATAACGTTATACCATATAACGTAATACGTTAAAACGTAATACCATATAACGTAATACGTTATAACGTTATACCATATAACGTAAAACGTCATTTCGTTATACCATATAACGTAATACGTTATAACGTAATGCCATATAACGTAATACGTGATAACGTTATACCATATAACGTAATACGTTATAACGTTATACCATATAACGTAATTCGTTATAACGTCATACCACATAACGTAATACGTTATAACGTTATACCATATAACGTAATACGTTAAAACGTAATACCATATAACGTAATACGTTATAACGTTATACCATATAACGTAAAACGTCATTTCGTTATACCATATAACGTAATACGTTATAACGTAATACCATATAACGTAAAACGTCATTTCGTTATACCATATAACGTAATACGGTATAACGTTATACCATATAACGTAATACGTTATAACGATATACCATATAACGTAATACGTTATAACGTTATACCATATAACGTAATACGTGATAACGTTATACCATATAACGTAATACGTTAAAACGTTATACCATATAACGTAATACTTTATAACGTTATACCATATAACGTAATACGTCATAACGTAATACCATATAACGTAATACGTTATGACGTTATACCATATAACGTAATACGTTATAACGAAATACCATATAACGTAATACGTTATAACGTTATACCATATAACGTAATACGTTATAACGTTATACCATATAACGTAATACGTTATAACGTAATACCATATAACGTAATACGTTATAACGTTATACCATATAACGTAATACGTGATAACGTTATACCATATAACGTAATACTTAATAACATAATACCATATAACGTGAAACGTCATTTCGTTATACCATATAACGTAATACGGTATAACGTTATACCATATAACGTAATTCGTTATAACGTTATACCACATAACGTAATACGTTGTAACGTTATACCATATAACGTAATACGTTAAAACGTAATACCATATAACGTAATACGTTATAACGTTATACCATATAACGTAAAACGTCATTTCGTTATACCATATAACGTAATACGTTATAACGTAATGCCATATAACGTAATATGTGATAACGTTATACCATATAACGTAATACGTTATAACGTAATACCATATAACGTAAAACGTCATTTCGTTATACCATATAACGTAATACGGTATAACGTTATACCATATAACGTAAAACGTCATTTCGTTATACCATATAACGTAATACGTTATAACGTTATACCATATAACGTAATACGTTATAACGTTATACCATATAACGTAATACGTTATAACGTTATACCATATAACGCAATACGCGATAACGTAATACCATATAACGTAATACGTTATAACGTAATACCGTATAACGTAAAACGTCATTTCGTTATACCATATAACGTAATACGGTATAACGTTTTACCATATAACGTAATACATGATAACGTAATACCATATAACGTAATACGTTATGACGTTATACCATATAAAGTAATACGTTATAACGTAATACCATATAACGTAATACGTTATAAAGTAATACCATATAACGTAAAACGTCATTTCGTTATACCATATAACGTAATACGTTATAACGTAATACCATATAACGTAATACGTTATAACGCTATACCATATAACGTAATACGTTATGACGTTATACCATATAACGTAATACGTTATAACGTAATACCATATAACGTAAAACGTCATTTCGTTATACCATATAACGTAATACGTTATAACGTTATACCATATAACGTAATACGTTATAACGTTATACCATATAACGTAAAACGTCATTTCACTATACCATATAACGTAATTCGTTATAACGTTATACCATATAACGTAATACGTTATAACGTAATACCATATAACGTAAAACGTCATTTCGTTATACCATATAACGTAATACGGTATAACGTTATTCCATATAACGTAATACGTTATAACGTAATAACATATAACGTAAAACGGCATTTCGTTATACCATATAACGTAATACGGTATAACGTTATACCATATAACGTAATACGATATAACTTAATGCCATATAACGCAATACGTTATAACGTTATACCATATATCGTAAAACGTCATTTCGATATACCATATAACGTAATACGTTACAACGTTATACCACATAACGTAATATGTTATAACGTCATACCATATAACGTAATACGTTATAACGTTATACCATATAACGTAATACGTTATAACGTAATACCATATAACGTTTTACGTTATAACGTTATACCGTTATACCATATAACGTTTTACGTTATAACGTTATACCATATAACGTAATACGTGATAACGTTATACCATATAACGTAATACGTTAAATCGTTATACCATATAACGTAATACGTGATAGCCTTATACCATATAAAGTAATACTTTATAACGTTATACCATATAACGTAATACGTTAAAACGTTATACCATATAACGTAATACGTTAAAACGTTATACCATATAACGGAATACGTTATAACGTTATACCATATAACGTAATACGTAATAACATAATACCATATAACGTAAAACGTCATTTCGTTATACCATATAACGTAATACGGTATAACGTTATTCCATATAACGTAATACGTTATAACGTAATACCACGTAACGTAAAACGGCATTTCGTTATACCATATAACGTAATACAGTATAACGTTATACCATATAACATAATACGTTATAACGTAATACCATATAACGTAAAACGTCATTTCGTTATACCATATAACGTAATACGGTATAACGTTATTCCATATAACGTAATACGTTATAACGTAATAACATATAACGTAAAACGGCATTTCGTTATACCATATAACGTAATACGGTATAACGTTATACCATATAACGTAATACGATATAACATAATGCCATATAACGCAATACGTTATAACGTTATACCATATAACGTAATACGTTATGACGTTATACCATATAACGTAATACGTTATAACGTAATACCATATAACGTAATACGTTATAACGTAATACCATATAACGTAAAACGTCATTTCGCTATACCATATAACGTAATACGTTATAACGTAATACCATATAACGTAATACGTTATAACGTAATACCATATAACGTAATACGTGATAACGTTATACCATATAACGTAATACGTTAAAACGTTATACCATATAACGGAATACGTTATAACGTTATACCATATAACGTAATACGTAATAACATTATACCATAAAACGTGAAACGTCATTTCGTTATACCATATAACGTATTACGTAAGAACGTAATACCATATAACGTAAAACGTCATTTCGTTATACCATATAACGTAATACGGTATAACGTTATACCATATAACGTAATATGTTAGAACGTTATACAATATAACGTAATACGTTATAATGTAATACCATATAACGTAATACGTTATAACGTTATACCATACAACGTAAAACGTCATTTCGATATACCGTATAACGTGATACGTTATAACGTTATAACATATAACGTAAAACGTTATTTCGTTATCCCATAAAACATAGTACGGTATAACGTTACACCATATAACGTAATACGTTATAACGTAATGACATATAACGTAATACGGTATAACGTTATACCATATAACGTAATTCGTTATAACGTTATACCACATAACGTAATACGTTATAACGTTATACCATATAACGTAATACGTTAAAACGTAATACCATATAACGTAATACGTTATAACGTTATACCATATAACGTAAAACGTCATTTCGTTATACCATATAACGTAATACGTTATAACGTAATGCCATATAACGTAATACGTGATAACGTTATACCATATAACGTAATACGTTATAACGTTATACCATATAACGTAATTCGTTATAACGTCATACCACATAACGTAATACGTTATAACGTTATACCATATAACGTAATACGTTAAAACGTAATACCATATAACGTAATACGTTATAACGTTATACCATATAACGTAAAACGTCATTTCGTTATACCATATAACGTAATACGTTATAACGTAATGCCATATAACGTCATAAGTGATAACGTTATACCATATAACGTAATACGTTATAACGTAATACCATATAACGTAAAACGTCATTTCGTTATACCCTATAACGTAATACGGTATAACGTTATACCATATAACGTAATACGTTATAACGATATACCATATAACGTAATACGTTATAACGTTATACCATATAACGTAATACGTGATAACGTTATTCCATATAACGTAATACGTTATAACGTAATACCATATAACGTAAAACGTCATTTCGTTATACCATATAACGTAATACGTTATAACGTTATACCATATAACGTAATACGTTAAAACGTTATACCATATAACGTAATACGTGATAACGTTATTCCATATAACGTAATACGTTATAACGTAATACCATATAACGTAATACGTTATAACGTAATACCATATAACGTAAAAAGTCATTTCGTTATACCATATAACGTAATACGGTATAACGTTATACCATATAACGTAATACGGTATAACGTTATACCATATACCGTAATACGTGATAACGTAATACCATATAACGTAATACGTTATGACGTTATACCATATAACGTAATACGTTATAACGTAATACCATATAACGTAATACGTTATAACGTAATACCATATAACGTAAAACGTCATTTCGTTATACCATATAACGTAATACGTTATAACGTAATACCATATAACGTAATACGTTATAACGTTATACTATATAACGTAATACGTGATAACGTTATACCATATAACGTAATACGTTATGACGTTATACCATATAACGTAATACGTTATAACGTAATACCATATAACGTAAAACGTCATTTCGTTATACCATATAACGTAATACGTTATAACGTTATACCATATAACGTAATACGTTATAACGTTATACCATATAACATAAAACGTCATTTCACTATACCATATAACGTAAATCGTTATAACGTTATACCATATAACGTAATACGTTATAACGTAATACCATATAACGTAATACGTTATAACGTTATACCATATAACGTAATACGTTACAACGTTATACCATATAACGTAATACGTTATAACGTAATACCATATAACGTAATATGTTATAACGTCATACCATATAACGTAATACGTTATAACGTAATGCCATATAACGTAATTCGTTATAACGTAATGACATATAACGTAATACTTTATAGCGTTATACCATATAACGTAATACGTTATAACGTTATACCATATAACGTAATACGTTAAAACGTAATACCATATAAAGTAAAACGTCATTTCGTTATACCATATAACGTAATACGTTATAACGTTATACCATATAACGTAATACGTTATAACGTAATACCATATAACGTAATATGTTATAACGTTATACCATGTAACGTAATACGTGATGACGATATACCATATAACGTAATAAGTGATAACGTTATACCATATAACGTACTACGTTATAACGTTATACATTATAACGTAATACGTGATAACGTAATACCATATAACGTAATACGTTATGACGTTATACCATATAACGTAATACGTTATAACGTAATACCATATAACGTAATACGTTATAACGTAATACCATATAACGTAAAAAGTCATTTCGTTATACCATATAACGTAATACGGTATAACGTTATACCATATAACGTAATACGTTATAACGATATACCATATAACGTAATACGTTATAACGTTATACCATATAACGTAATACGTTATGACGTTATACCATATAACGTAATACGTTATAACGTAATACCATATAACGTAATACGTTATAACGTAATACCATATAACGTAAAACGTCATTTCGTTATACCATATAACGTAATACGTTACAACGTTATACCATATAACGTAATATGTTATAACGTCATACCATATAACGTAATACGTTATAACGTTATACCATATAACGTAATACGTTACAACGTTATACCATATAACGTAATATGTTATAACGTCATACCATATAACGTAATACGTTATAACGTTATACCATATAACGTAAAAAGTCATTTCGTTATACCATATAACGTAATACGGTATAACGTTATACCATATAACGTAATACGTTATAACGATATACCATATAACGTAATACGTTATAACGTTATACCATATAACGTAATACGTGATAACGTTATACCATATAACGTAATACGTTAAAACGTTATACCATATAACGTAATACGTTATAACGTTATACCATATAACGTAATACGTGATAACGTAATACCATATAACGTAATACGTTATAACGTAATACCATATAACGTAAAACGTTATAACGTAATACCATATAACGTAATACGTTATAACGTAATACCATATAACGTAAAACGTCATTTCGTTATACCATATAACGTAATACGATATAACGTAATACCATATAACGACATACGTTATAACGTAATACCATATAACGTAAAAAGTCATTTCGTTATACCATATAACGTAATACGGTATAACGTTATACCATATAACGTAATACGGTATAACGTTATACCATATACCGTAATACGTGATAACGTAATACCATATAACGTAATACGTTATGACGTTATACCATATAACGTAATACGTTATAACGTAATACCATATAACGTAATACGTTATAACGTAATACCATATAACGTAAAACGTCATTTCGTTATACCATATAACGTAATACGTTATAACGTAATACCATATAACGTAATACGTTATAACGTTATACCATATAACGTAATACGTGATAACGTTATACCATATAACGTAATACGTTATGACGTTATACCATATAACGTAATACGTTATAACGTTATACCATATAACGTAATACGTTAAAACGTAATACCATATAACGTAATACGTTATAACGTTATACCATATAACGTAAAACGTCATTTCGTTATACCATATAACGTAATACGTTATAACGTTATACCATATAACGTAATACGTGATAACGTTATACCATATAACGTAATACGTTATGACGTTATACCATATAACGTAATACGTTATAACGTTATACCATATAACGTAATACGTTAAAACGTAATACCATATAACGTAATACGTTATAACGTTATACCATATAACGTAATACGTTATAACGTTATACCATATAACATAAAACGTCATTTCACTATACCATATAACGTAATTCGTTATAACGTTATACCATATAACGTAATACGTTATAACGTAATACCATATAACGTAAAACGTCATTTCGTTATACCATATAACGTAATACTGTATAACGTTATTCCATATAACGTAATACGTTATAACGTAATAACATATAACGTAAAACGGCATTTCGTTATACCATATAACGTAATACGGTATAACGTTATACCATATAACGTAATACGATATAACTTAATGCCATATAACGCAATACGTTATAACGTTATACCATATATCGTAAAACGTCATTTCGTTATACCATATAACGTAATACGTTACAAAGTTATACCATATAACGTAATATGTTATAACGTCATACCATATAACGTAATACGTTATAACGTAATACCATTTAACGTAATATGTTATAACGTCATACCATATAACGTAATACGTTATAACGTAATGCCATATAACGTAATTCGTTATAACGTAATGACATATAACGTAATACTTTATAGCGTTATACCATATAACGTAATACGTTATAACGTTATACCATATAACGTAATACGTTATAACGTTATACCATATAACGTAATACGTTATAACGTTATACCATATAACGTACTACGTGATAACGTTATACCATATAACGTAATACGTTAAAACGCTATACCATATAACGTAATATGTTATAACGTCATACCATATAACGTAATACGTTATAACGTTATACGATATAACGTAATACGTGATAACGTTATACCATATTACGTAATACATTAAAACGTTATATCATATAACGTTATACGTTATAACTTAATACCACATAACGTAATACGCTATAACGTAATGCCATATAACCAAATACGTTATAACGTTATACCATATAACGTAATTCGTTATAACGTCATACCACATAACGTAATACGTTATAACGTTATACCATATAACGTAATACGTTAAAACGTAATACCATATAACGTAATACGTTATAACGTTATACCATATAACGTAAAACGTCATTTCGTTATACCATATAACGTAATACGTTATAACGTAATGCCATATAACGTAATAAGTGATAACGTTATACCATATAACGTAATACGTTATAACGTAATACCATATAACGTAAAACGTCATTTCGTTATACCATATAACGTAATACGGTATAACGTTATACCATATAACGTAATACGTTATAACGATATACCATATAACGTAATACGTTATAACGTTATACCATATAACGTAATACGTGATAACGTTATTCCATATAACGTAATACGTTATAACGTAATACCATATAACGTAAAACGTCATTTCGTTATACCATATAACGTAATACGTTATAACGTTATACCATATAACGTAATACGTTAAAACGTTATACCATATAACGTAATACGTGATAACGTTATACCATATAACGTAAAACGTTAAAACGTTATACCATATAACGTAATACGTTATAACGTTATACCATATAACGTAATACGTGATAACGTAATACCATATAACGTAATAAGTTATGACGTTATACCATATAACGTAATACGTTATAACGTTATACCATATATCGTAATACGTTATAACGTTATACCATATAACGTAATACGTTATAACGTTATACCATATAACGTAATACGTTATAACGTTATACCATAAAGCGTAATACGTGATAACGTAATACCATATAACGTAATACGTTATAACGTTATACCACATAACGTAATACGTTAAAACGTAATACCATATAACGTAATACGTTATAACGTTATACCATATAACGTAAAACGTCATTTCGTTATACCATATAACGTAATACGTTATAACGTAATACCATATAACGTAAAACGTCATTTCGTTATACCATATAACGTAATACGGTATAACGTTATACCATATAACGTAATACGTTATAACGATATACCATATAACGTAATACGTTATAACGTTATACCATATAACGTAATACGTGATAACGTTATACCATATAACGTAATACGTTAAAACGTTATACCATATAACGTAATACTTTATAACGTTATACCATATAACGTAATACGTCATAACGTAATACCATATAACGTAATACGTTATGACGTTATACCATATAACGTAATACGTTATAACGTAATACCATATAA
Organism: Bombus vancouverensis nearcticus; assembly: GCF_051014615.1. Lineage (NCBI taxonomy): Eukaryota > Metazoa > Arthropoda > Insecta > Hymenoptera > Apidae > Bombus > Bombus vancouverensis. The sequence continues at coordinate 4,075,786 of NC_134924.1, forward strand.
CGTAATACGTTATAACGTTATACCATATAACGTAATACGTTATAACGTTATACCATATAACGTAATACGTTATAACGTAATACCATATAACGTAATACGTTATAACGTTATACCATATAACGTAATACGTGATAACGTTATACCATATAACGTAATACGTTATAACGTAATACCATATAACGTAAAAAGTCATTTCGTTATACCATATAACGTAATACGGTATAACGTTATACCATATAACGTAATACGTTATAACGATATACCATATAACGTAATACGTAATAACGTTATACCATATAACGTAATACGTGATAACGTTATACCATATAACGTAATACGTTAAAACGTTATACCATATAACGTAATACGTTATAACGTTATACCATATAACGTAATACGTGATAACGTAATACCATATAACGTAATACGTTATAACGTAATACCATATAACGTAAAACGTTATAACGTAATACCATATAACGTAATACGTTATAACGTAATACCATATAACGTAAAACGTCATTTCGTTATACCATATAACGTAATACGATATAACGTAATACCATATAACGTAATACGTTATAACGTAATACCATATAACGTAAAAAGTCATTTGGTTATACCATATAACGTAATACGGTATAACGTTATACCATATACCGTAATACGTGATAACGTAATACCATATAACGTAATACGTTATGACGTTATACCATATAACGTAATACGTTATAACGTAATACCATATAACGTAATACGTTATAACGTAATACCATATAACGTAAAACGTCATTTCGTTATACCATATAACGTAATACGTTATAACGTAATACCATATAACGTAATACGTTATAACGTTATACCATATAACGTAATACGTGATAACGTTATACCATATAACGTAATACGTTATGACGTTATACCATATAACGTAATACGTTATAACGTAATACCATATAACGTAAAACGTCATTTCGTTATACCATATAACGTAATACGTTATAACGTTATACCATATAACGTAATACGTTATAACGTTATACCATATAACATAAAACGTCATTTCACTATACCATATAACGTAATTCGTTATAACGTTATACCATATAACGTAATACGTTATAACGTAATACCATATAACGTAAAACGTCATTTCGTTATACCATATAACGTAATACTGTATAACGTTATTCCATATAACGTAATACGTTATAACGTAATAACATATAACGTAAAACGGCATTTCGTTATACCATATAACGTAATACGGTATAACGTTATACCATATAACGTAATACGATATAACTTAATGCCATATAACGCAATACGTTATAACGTTATACCATATATCGTAAAACGTCATTTCGTTATACCATATAACGTAATACGTTACAAAGTTATACCATATAACGTAATATGTTATAACGTCATACCATATAACGTAATACGTTATAACGTTATACCATATAACGTAATACGTTATAACGTAATACCATATAACGTTTTACGTTATAACGTTATACCATATAACGTAATACGTGATAACGTTATACCATATAACGTAATACGTTATGACGTTATATCATATAACGTAATACGTTATAACGTAATACCATATAACGTAAAACGTCATTTCGTTATACCATATAACGTAATACGTTATAACGTTATACCATATAACGTAAAACGTCATTTCACTATACCATATAACGTAATTCGTTATAACGTTATACCATATAACGTAATACGTTATAACGTAATACCATTTAACGTAATATGTTATAACGTCATACCATATAACGTAATACGTTATAACGTAATGCCATATAACGTAATTCGTTATAACGTAATGACATATAACGTAATAAGTGATAACGTAATACCATATAACGTAATACGTTATGACGTTATACCATATAACGTAATACGTTATAACGTTATACCATATATCGTAATACGTTATAACGTTATACCATATAACGTAATACGTTATAACGTTATACCATATAACGTAATACGTTATAACGTTATACCATATAACGTAATACGTGATAACGTAATACCATATAACGTAATACGTTATAACGTTATACCACATAACGTAATACGTTAAAACGTAATACCATATAACGTAATACGTCATAACGTTATACCATATAACGTAAAACGTCATTTCGTTATACCATATAACGTAATACGTTATAACGTAATGCCATATAACGTAATAAGTGATAACGTTATACCATATAACGTAATACGTTATAACGTAATACCATATAACGTAAAACGTCATTTCGTTATACCATATAACGTAATACGGTATAACGTTATACCATATAACGTAATACGTTATAACGATATACCATATAACGTAATACGTTATAACGTTATACCATATAACGTAATACGTGATAACGTTATTCCATATAACGTAATACGTTATAACGTAATACCATATAACGTAAAACGTCATTTCGTTATACCATATAACGTAATACGTTATAACGTTATACCATATAACGTAATACGTTAAAACGTTATACCATATAACGTAATACGTTATAACGTTATACCATATAACGTAATACGTGATAACGTTATACCATATAACGTAAAACGTTAAAACGTTATACCATATAACGTAATACGTTATAACGTTATACCATATAACGTAATACGTGATAACGTAATACCATATAACGTAATACGTTATGACGTTATACCATATAACGTAATACGTTATAACGTTATACCATATATCGTAATACGTTATAACGTTATACCATATAACGTAATACGTTATAACGTTATACCATATAACGTAATACGTGATAACGTAATACCATATAACGTAATACGTTATAACGTAATACCATATAACGTAAAACGTTATAACGTAATACCATATAACGTAATACGTTATAACGTAATACCATATAACGTAAAACGTCATTTCGTTATACCATATAACGTAATACGATATAACGTAATACCATATAACGTAATACGTTATAACGTAATACCATATAACGTAAAAAGTCATTTCGTTATACCATATAACGTAATACGGTATAACGTTATACCATATACCGTAATACGTGATAACGTAATACCATATAACGTAATACGTTATGACGTTATACCATATAACGTAATACGTTATAACGTAATACCATATAACGTAATACGTTATAACGTAATACCATATAACGTAAAACGTCATTTCGTTATACCATATAACGTAATACGTTATAACGTAATACCATATAACGTAATACGTTATAACGTTATACCATATAACGTAATACGTGATAACGTTATACCATATAACGTAATACGTTATGACGTTATACCATATAACGTAATACGTTATAACGTAATACCATATAACGTAAAACGTCATTTCGTTATACCATATAACGTAATACGTTATAACGTTATACCATATAACGTAATACGTTATAACGTTATACCATATAACATAAAACGTCATTTCACTATACCATATAACGTAATTCGTTATAACGTTATACCATATAACGTAATACGTTATAACGTAATACCATATAACGTAAAACGTCATTTCGTTATACCATATAACGTAATACTGTATAACGTTATTCCATATAACGTAATACGTTATAACGTAATAACATATAACGTAAAACGGCATTTCGTTATACCATATAACGTAATACGGTATAACGTTATACCATATAACGTAATACGATATAACTTAATGCCATATAACGCAATACGTTATAACGTTATACCATATATCGTAAAACGTCATTTCGTTATACCATATAACGTAATACGTTACAAAGTTATACCATATAACGTAATATGTTATAACGTCATACCATATAACGTAATACGTTATAACGTTATACCATATAACGTAATACGTTATAACGTAATACCATATAACGTTTTACGTTATAACGTTATACCATATAACGTAATACGTGATAACGTTATACCATATAACGTAATACGTTATGACGTTATATCATATAACGTAATACGTTATAACGTAATACCATATAACGTAAAACGTCATTTCGTTATACCATATAACGTAATACGTTATAACGTTATACCATATAACGTAAAACGTCATTTCACTATACCATATAACGTAATTCGTTATAACGTTATACCATATAACGTAATACGTTATAACGTAATACCATTTAACGTAATATGTTATAACGTCATACCATATAACGTAATACGTTATAACGTAATGCCATATAACGTAATTCGTTATAACGTAATGACATATAACGTAATAAGTGATAACGTAATACCATATAACGTAATACGTTATGACGTTATACCATATAACGTAATACGTTATAACGTTATACCATATATCGTAATACGTTATAACGTTATACCATATAACGTAATACGTTATAACGTTATACCATATAACGTAATACGTTATAACGTTATACCATATAACGTAATACGTGATAACGTAATACCATATAACGTAATACGTTATAACGTTATACCACATAACGTAATACGTTAAAACGTAATACCATATAACGTAATACGTTATAACGTTATACCATATAACGTAAAACGTCATTTCGTTATACCATATAACGTAATACGTTATAACGTAATGCCATATAACGTAATAAGTGATAACGTTATACCATATAACGTAATACGTTATAACGTAATACCATATAACGTAAAACGTCATTTCGTTATACCATATAACGTAATACGGTATAACGTTATACCATATAACGTAATACGTTATAACGATATACCATATAACGTAATACGTTATAACGTTATACCATATAACGTAATACGTGATAACGTTATTCCATATAACGTAATACGTTATAACGTAATACCATATAACGTAAAACGTCATTTCGTTATACCATATAACGTAATACGTTATAACGTTATACCATATAACGTAATACGTTAAAACGTTATACCATATAACGTAATACGTTATAACGTTATACCATATAACGTAATACGTGATAACGTTATACCATATAACGTAAAACGTTAAAACGTTATACCATATAACGTAATACGTTATAACGTTATACCATATAACGTAATACGTGATAACGTAATACCATATAACGTAATACGTTATGACGTTATACCATATAACGTAATACGTTATAACGTTATACCATATATCGTAATACGTTATAACGTTATACCATATAACGTAATACGTTATAACGTTATACCATATAACGTAATACGTTATAACGTTATACCATATAACGTAATACGTGATAACGTAATACCATATAACGTAATACGTTATAACGTTATACCACATAACGTAATACGTTAAAACGTAATACCATATAACGTAATACGTTATAACGTTATACCATATAACGTAAAACGTCATTTCGTTATACCATATAACGTAATACGTTATAACGTAATACCATATAACGTAAAACGTCATTTCGTTATACCATATAACGTAATACGGTATAACGTTATACCATATAACGTAATACGTTATAACGATATACCATATAACGTAATACGTTACAACGTTATACCATATAACGTAATACGTGATAACGTTATACCATATAACGTAATACGTTAAAACGTTATACCATATAACGTAATACTTTATAACGTTATACCATATAACGTAATACGTCATAACGTAATACCATATAACGTAATACGTTATGACGTTATACCATATAACGTAATACGTTATAACGTAATACCATATAACGTAATACGTTATAACGTTATACCATATAACGTAATACGTTATAACGTTATACCATATAACGTAATACGTTATAACGTAATACCATATAACGTAATACGTTATAACGTTATACCATATAACGTAATACGTGATAACGTTATACCATATAACGTAATACTTAATAACATAATACCATATATCGTGAAACGTCATTTCGTTATACCATATAACGTAATACGGTATAACGTTATACCATATAACGTAATTCGTTATAACGTTATACCACATAACGTAATACGTTGTAACGTTATACCATATAACGTAATACGTTAAAACGTAATACCATATAACGTAATACGTTATAACGTTATACCATATAACGTAAAACGTCATTTCGTTATACCATATAACGTAATACGTTATAACGTAATGCCATATAACGTAATATGTGATAACGTTATACCATATAACGTAATACGTTATAACGTAATACCATATAACGTAAAACGTCATTTCGTTATACCATATAACGTAATACGGTATAACGTTATACCATATAACGTAAAACGACATTTCGTTATACCATATAACGTAATACGTTATAACGTTATACCATATAACGTAATACGTTATAACGTTATACCATATAACGTAATACGTTATAACGTTATACCATATAACGCAATACGCGATAACGTAATACCATATAACGTAATACGTTATAACGTAATACCATATAACGTAAAACGTCATTTCGTTATACCATATAACGTAATACGGTATAACGTTATACCATATAACGTAATACGTGATAACGTAATACCATATAACGTAATACGTTATGACGTTATACCATATAAAGTAATACGTTATAACGTAATACCATATAACGTAATACGTTATAAAGTAATACCACATAACGTAAAACGTCATTTCGTTATACCATATAACGTAATACGTTATAACGTAATACCATATAACGTAATACGTTATAACGCTATACCATATAACGTAATACGTTATGACGTTATACCATATAACGTAATACGTTATAACGTAATACCATATAACGTAAAACGTCATTTCGTTATACCATATAACGTAATACGTTATAACGTTATACCATATAACGTAATACGTTATAACGTTATACCATATAACGTAAAACGTCATTCCACTATACCATATAACGTAATTCGTTATAACGTTATACCATATAACGTAATACGTTATAACGTAATACCATATAACGTAAAACGTCATTTCGTTATACCATATAACGTAATACGGTATAACGTTATTCCATATAACGTAATACGTTATAACGTAATAACATATAACGTAAAACGGCATTTCGTTATACCATATAACGTAATACGGTATAACGTTATACCATATAACGTAATACGATATAACTTAATGCCATATAACGCAATACGTTATAACGTTATACCATATATCGTAAAACGTCATTTCGATATACCATATAACGTAATACGTTACAACGTTATACCACATAACGTAATATGTTATAACGTCATACCATATAACGTAATACGTTATAACGTTATACCATATAACGTAATACGTTATAACGTAATACCATATAACGTTTTACGTTATAACGTTATACCATATAACGTAATACGTGATAACGTTATACCATATAACGTAATACGTTAAATCGTTATACCATATAACGTAATACGTGATAGCCTTATACCATATAAAGTAATACTTTATAACGTTATACCATATAACGTAATACGTTAAAACGTTATACCATATAACGTAATACGTTAAAACGTTATACCATATAACGGAATACGTTATAACGTTATACCATATAACGTAATACGTAATAACATAATACCATAGAACGTAAAACGTCATTTCGTTATACCATATAACGTAATACGGTATAACGTTATTCCATATAACGTAATACGTTATAACGTAATACCACGTAACGTAAAACGGCATTTCGTTATACCATATAACGTAATACAGTATAACGTTATACCATATAACATAATACGTTATAACGTAATACCATATAACGTAAAACGTCATTTCGTTATACCATATAACGTAATACGGTATAACGTTATTCCATATAACGTAATACGTTATAACGTAATAACATATAACGTAAAACGGCATTTCGTTATACCATATAACGTAATACGGTATAACGTTATACCATATAACGTAATACGATATAACATAATGCCATATAACGCAATACGTTATAACGTTATACCATATAACGTAATACGTTATGACGTTATACCATATAACGTAATACGTTATAACGTAATACCATATAACGTAATACGTTATAACGTAATACCATATAACGTAAAACGTCATTTCGCTATACCATATAACGTAATACGTTATAACGTAATAGCATATAACGTAATACGTTATAACGTAATACCATATAACGTAATACGTGATAACGTTATACCATATAACGTAATACGTTAAAACGTTATACCATATAACGGAATACGTTATAACGTTATACCATATAACGTAATACGTAATAACATTATACCATAAAACGTGAAACGTCATTTCGTTATACCATATAACGTATTACGTAAGAACGTAATACCATATAACGTAAAACGTCATTTCGTTATACCATATAACGTAATACGGTATAACGTTATACCATATAACGTAATATGTTAGAACGTTATACAATATAACGTAATACGTTATAATGTAATACCATATAACGTAATACGTTATAACGTTATACCATACAACGTAAAACGTCATTTCGATATACCGTATAACGTGATACGTTATAACGTTATAACATATAACGTAAAACGTTATTTCGTTATCCCATAAAACATAGTACGGTATAACGTTACACCATATAACGTAATACGTTATAACGTAATGACATATAACGTAATACGTTATATAGTTATACCATATAACGTAATAAGTTATAACGTTATACCATATAACGTAATACGTTATAACGTTATACCATATAACGTAATACGTGATAACGTAATACCATATAACGTAATACGTTATAACGTTATACCACATAACGTAATACGTTAAAACGTAATACCATATAACGTAATACGTTATAACGTTATACCATATAACGTAAAACGTCATTTCGTTATACCATATAACGTAATACGTTATAACGTAATACCATATAACGTAAAACGTCATTTCGTTATACCATATAACGTAATACGGTATAACGTTATACCATATAACGTAATACGTTATAACGATATACCATATAACGTAATACGTTACAACGTTATACCATATAACGTAATACGTGATAACGTTATACCATATAACGTAATACGTTAAAACGTTATACCATATAACGTAATACTTTATAACGTTATACCATATAACGTAATACGTCATAACGTAATACCATATAACGTAATACGTTATGACGTTATACCATATAACGTAATACGTTATAACGTAATACCATATAACGTAATACGTTATAACGTTATACCATATAACGTAATACGTTATAACGTTATACCATATAACGTAATACGTTATAACGTAATACCATATAACGTAATACGTTATAACGTTATACCATATAACGTAATACGTGATAACGTTATACCATATAACGTAATACTTAATAACATAATACCATATAACGTGAAACGTCATTTCGTTATACCATATAACGTAATACGGTATAACGTTATACCATATAACGTAATTCGTTATAACGTTATACCACATAACGTAATACGTTGTAACGTTATACCATATAACGTAATACGTTAAAACGTAATACCATATAACGTAATACGTTATAACGTTATACCATATAACGTAAAACGTCATTTCGTTATACCATATAACGTAATACGTTATAACGTAATGCCATATAACGTAATATGTGATAACGTTATACCATATAACGTAATACGTTATAACGTAATACCATATAACGTAAAACGTCATTTCGTTATACCATATAACGTAATACGGTATAACGTTATACCATATAACGTAAAACGACATTTCGTTATACCATATAACGTAATACGTTATAACGTTATACCATATAACGTAATACGTTATAACGTTATACCATATAACGTAATACGTTATAACGTTATACCATATAACGCAATACGCGATAACGTAATACCATATAACGTAATACCATATAACGTAAAACGTCATTTCGTTATACCATATAACGTAATACGGTATAACGTTATACCATATAACGTAATACGTGATAACGTAATACCATATAACGTAATACGTTATGACGTTATACCATATAAAGTAATACGTTATAACGTAATACCATATAACGTAATACGTTATAAAGTAATACCACATAACGTAAAACGTCATTTCGTTATACCATATAACGTAATACGTTATAACGTAATACCATATAACGTAATACGTTATAACGCTATACCATATAACGTAATACGTTATGACGTTATACCATATAACGTAATACGTTATAACGTAATACCATATAACGTAAAACGTCATTTCGTTATACCATATAACGTAATACGTTATAACGTTATACCATATAACGTAATACGTTATAACGTTATACCATATAACGTAAAACGTCATTTCACTATACCATATAACGTAATTCGTTATAACGTTATACCATATAACGTAATACGTTATAACGTAATACCATATAACGTAAAACGTCATTTCGTTATACCATATAACGTAATACGGTATAACGTTATTCCATATAACGTAATACGTTATAACGTAATAACATATAACGTAAAACGGCATTTCGTTATACCATATAACGTAATACGGTATAACGTTATACCATATAACGTAATACGATATAACTTAATGCCATATAACGCAATACGTTATAACGTTATACCATATATCGTAAAACGTCATTTCGATATACCATATAACGTAATACGTTACAACGTTATACCACATAACGTAATATGTTATAACGTCATACCATATAACGTAATACGTTATAACGTTATACCATATAACGTAATACGTTATAACGTAATACCATATAACGTTTTACGTTATAACGTTATACCATATAACGTAATACGTGATAACGTTATACCATATAACGTAATACGTTAAATCGTTATACCATATAACGTAATACGTGATAGCCTTATACCATATAAAGTAATACTTTATAACGTTATACCATATAACGTAATACGTTAAAACGTTATACCATATAACGTAATACGTTAAAACGTTATACCATATAACGGAATACGTTATAACGTTATACCATATAACGTAATACGTAATAACATAATACCATAGAACGTAAAACGTCATTTCGTTATACCATATAACGTAATACGGTATAACGTTATTCCATATAACGTAATACGTTATAACGTAATACCACGTAACGTAAAACGGCATTTCGTTATACCATATAACGTAATACAGTATAACGTTATACCATATAACATAATACGTTATAACGTAATACCATATAACGTAAAACGTCATTTCGTTATACCATATAACGTAATACGGTATAACGTTATTCCATATAACGTAATACGTTATAACGTAATAACATATAACGTAAAACGGCATTTCGTTATACCATATAACGTAATACGGTATAACGTTATACCATATAACGTAATACGATATAACATAATGCCATATAACGCAATACGTTATAACGTTATACCATATAACGTAATACGTTATGACGTTATACCATATAACGTAATACGTTATAACGTAATACCATATAACGTAATACGTTATAACGTAATACCATATAACGTAAAACGTCATTTCGCTATACCATATAACGTAATACGTTATAACGTAATAGCATATAACGTAATACGTTATAACGTAATACCATATAACGTAATACGTGATAACGTTATACCATATAACGTAATACGTTAAAACGTTATACCATATAACGGAATACGTTATAACGTTATACCATATAACGTAATACGTAATAACATTATACCATAAAACGTGAAACGTCATTTCGTTATACCATATAACGTATTACGTAAGAACGTAATACCATATAACGTAAAACGTCATTTCGTTATACCATATAACGTAATACGGTATAACGTTATACCATATAACGTAATATGTTAGAACGTTATACAATATAACGTAATACGTTATAATGTAATACCATATAACGTAATACGTTATAACGTTATACCATACAACGTAAAACGTCATTTCGATATACCGTATAACGTGATACGTTATAACGTTATAACATATAACGTAAAACGTTATTTCGTTATCCCATAAAACATAGTACGGTATAACGTTACACCATATAACGTAATACGTGATAACGTAATACCATATAACGTAATACGTTATAACGTTATACCACATAACGTAATACGTTAAAACGTAATACCATATAACGTAATACGTTATAACGTTATACCATATAACGTAAAACGTCATTTCGTTATACCATATAACGTAATACGTTATAACGTAATGCCATATAACGTAATAAGTGATAACGTTATACCATATAACGTAATACGTTATAACGTAATACCATATAACGTAAAACGTCATTTCGTTATACCATATAACGTAATACGGTATAACGTTATACCATATAACGTAATACGTTATAACGATATACCATATAACGTAATACGTTATAACGTTATACCATATAACGTAATACGTGATAACGTTATTCCATATAACGTAATACGTTATAACGTAATACCATATAACGTAAAACGTCATTTCGTTATACCATATAACGTAATACGTTATAACGTTATACCATATAACGTAATACGTTAAAACGTTATACCATATAACGTAATACGTTATAACGTTATACCATATAACGTAATACGTGATAACGTTATACCATATAACGTAAAACGTTAAAACGTTATACCATATAACGTAATACGTTATAACGTTATACCATATAACGTAATACGTGATAACGTAATACCATATAACGTAATACGTTATGACGTTATACCATATAACGTAATACGTTATAACGTTATACCATATATCGTAATACGTTATAACGTTATACCATATAACGTAATACGTTATAACGTTATACCATATAACGTAATACGTTATAACGTTATACCATATAACGTAATACGTGATAACGTAATACCATATAACGTAATACGTTATAACGTTATACCACATAACGTAATACGTTAAAACGTAATACCATATAACGTAATACGTTATAACGTTATACCATATAACGTAAAACGTCATTTCGTTATACCATATAACGTAATACGTTATAACGTAATACCATATAACGTAAAACGTCATTTCGTTATACCATATAACGTAATACGGTATAACGTTATACCATATAACGTAATACGTTATAACGATATACCATATAACGTAATACGTTACAACGTTATACCATATAACGTAATACGTGATAACGTTATACCATATAACGTAATACGTTAAAACGTTATACCATATAACGTAATACTTTATAACGTTATACCATATAACGTAATACGTCATAACGTAATACCATATAACGTAATACGTTATGACGTTATACCATATAACGTAATACGTTATAACGTAATACCATATAACGTAATACGTTATAACGTTATACCATATAACGTAATACGTTATAACGTTATACCATATAACGTAATACGTTATAACGTAATACCATATAACGTAATACGTTATAACGTTATACCATATAACGTAATACGTGATAACGTTATACCATATAACGTAATACTTAATAACATAATACCATATATCGTGAAACGTCATTTCGTTATACCATATAACGTAATACGGTATAACGTTATACCATATAACGTAATTCGTTATAACGTTATACCACATAACGTAATACGTTGTAACGTTATACCATATAACGTAATACGTTAAAACGTAATACCATATAACGTAATACGTTATAACGTTATACCATATAACGTAAAACGTCATTTCGTTATACCATATAACGTAATACGTTATAACGTAATGCCATATAACGTAATATGTGATAACGTTATACCATATAACGTAATACGTTATAACGTAATACCATATAACGTAAAACGTCATTTCGTTATACCATATAACGTAATACGGTATAACGTTATACCATATAACGTAAAACGACATTTCGTTATACCATATAACGTAATACGTTATAACGTTATACCATATAACGTAATACGTTATAACGTTATACCATATAACGTAATACGTTATAACGTTATACCATATAACGCAATACGCGATAACGTAATACCATATAACGTAATACGTTATAACGTAATACCATATAACGTAAAACGTCATTTCGTTATACCATATAACGTAATACGGTATAACGTTATACCATATAACGTAATACGTGATAACGTAATACCATATAACGTAATACGTTATGACGTTATACCATATAAAGTAATACGTTATAACGTAATACCATATAACGTAATACGTTATAAAGTAATACCACATAACGTAAAACGTCATTTCGTTATACCATATAACGTAATACGTTATAACGTAATACCATATAACGTAATACGTTATAACGCTATACCATATAACGTAATACGTTATGACGTTATACCATATAACGTAATACGTTATAACGTAATACCATATAACGTAAAACGTCATTTCGTTATACCATATAACGTAATACGTTATAACGTTATACCATATAACGTAATACGTTATAACGTTATACCATATAACGTAAAACGTCATTCCACTATACCATATAACGTAATTCGTTATAACGTTATACCATATAACGTAATACGTTATAACGTAATACCATATAACGTAAAACGTCATTTCGTTATACCATATAACGTAATACGGTATAACGTTATTCCATATAACGTAATACGTTATAACGTAATAACATATAACGTAAAACGGCATTTCGTTATACCATATAACGTAATACGGTATAACGTTATACCATATAACGTAATACGATATAACTTAATGCCATATAACGCAATACGTTATAACGTTATACCATATATCGTAAAACGTCATTTCGATATACCATATAACGTAATACGTTACAACGTTATACCACATAACGTAATATGTTATAACGTCATACCATATAACGTAATACGTTATAACGTTATACCATATAACGTAATACGTTATAACGTAATACCATATAACGTTTTACGTTATAACGTTATACCATATAACGTAATACGTGATAACGTTATACCATATAACGTAATACGTTAAATCGTTATACCATATAACGTAATACGTGATAGCCTTATACCATATAAAGTAATACTTTATAACGTTATACCATATAACGTAATACGTTAAAACGTTATACCATATAACGTAATACGTTAAAACGTTATACCATATAACGGAATACGTTATAACGTTATACCATATAACGTAATACGTAATAACATAATACCATAGAACGTAAAACGTCATTTCGTTATACCATATAACGTAATACGGTATAACGTTATTCCATATAACGTAATACGTTATAACGTAATACCACGTAACGTAAAACGGCATTTCGTTATACCATATAACGTAATACAGTATAACGTTATACCATATAACATAATACGTTATAACGTAATACCATATAACGTAAAACGTCATTTCGTTATACCATATAACGTAATACGGTATAACGTTATTCCATATAACGTAATACGTTATAACGTAATAACATATAACGTAAAACGGCATTTCGTTATACCATATAACGTAATACGGTATAACGTTATACCATATAACGTAATACGATATAACATAATGCCATATAACGCAATACGTTATAACGTTATACCATATAACGTAATACGTTATGACGTTATACCATATAACGTAATACGTTATAACGTAATACCATATAACGTAATACGTTATAACGTAATACCATATAACGTAAAACGTCATTTCGCTATACCATATAACGTAATACGTTATAACGTAATAGCATATAACGTAATACGTTATAACGTAATACCATATAACGTAATACGTGATAACGTTATACCATATAACGTAATACGTTAAAACGTTATACCATATAACGGAATACGTTATAACGTTATACCATATAACGTAATACGTAATAACATTATACCATAAAACGTGAAACGTCATTTCGTTATACCATATAACGTATTACGTAAGAACGTAATACCATATAACGTAAAACGTCATTTCGTTATACCATATAACGTAATACGGTATAACGTTATACCATATAACGTAATATGTTAGAACGTTATACAATATAACGTAATACGTTATAATGTAATACCATATAACGTAATACGTTATAACGTTATACCATACAACGTAAAACGTCATTTCGATATACCGTATAACGTGATACGTTATAACGTTATAACATATAACGTAAAACGTTATTTCGTTATCCCATAAAACATAGTACGGTATAACGTTACACCATATAACGTAATACGTTATAACGTAATGACATATAACGTAATACGTTATATAGTTATACCATATAACGTAATAAGTTATAACGTTATACCATATAACGTAATACGTTATAACGTTATACCATATAACGTAATACGTGATAACGTAATACCATATAACGTAATACGTTATAACGTTATACCACATAACGTAATACGTTAAAACGTAATACCATATAACGTAATACGTTATAACGTTATACCATATAACGTAAAACGTCATTTCGTTATACCATATAACGTAATACGTTATAACGTAATACCATATAACGTAAAACGTCATTTCGTTATACCATATAACGTAATACGGTATAACGTTATACCATATAACGTAATACGTTATAACGATATACCATATAACGTAATACGTTACAACGTTATACCATATAACGTAATACGTGATAACGTTATACCATATAACGTAATACGTTAAAACGTTATACCATATAACGTAATACTTTATAACGTTATACCATATAACGTAATACGTCATAACGTAATACCATATAACGTAATACGTTATGACGTTATACCATATAACGTAATACGTTATAACGTAATACCATATAACGTAATACGTTATAACGTTATACCATATAACGTAATACGTTATAACGTTATACCATATAACGTAATACGTTATAACGTAATACCATATAACGTAATACGTTATAACGTTATACCATATAACGTAATACGTGATAACGTTATACCATATAACGTAATACTTAATAACATAATACCATATAACGTGAAACGTCATTTCGTTATACCATATAACGTAATACGGTATAACGTTATACCATATAACGTAATTCGTTATAACGTTATACCACATAACGTAATACGTTGTAACGTTATACCATATAACGTAATACGTTAAAACGTAATACCATATAACGTAATACGTTATAACGTTATACCATATAACGTAAAACGTCATTTCGTTATACCATATAACGTAATACGTTATAACGTAATGCCATATAACGTAATATGTGATAACGTTATACCATATAACGTAATACGTTATAACGTAATACCATATAACGTAAAACGTCATTTCGTTATACCATATAACGTAATACGGTATAACGTTATACCATATAACGTAAAACGACATTTCGTTATACCATATAACGTAATACGTTATAACGTTATACCATATAACGTAATACGTTATAACGTTATACCATATAACGTAATACGTTATAACGTTATACCATATAACGCAATACGCGATAACGTAATACCATATAACGTAATACCATATAACGTAAAACGTCATTTCGTTATACCATATAACGTAATACGGTATAACGTTATACCATATAACGTAATACGTGATAACGTAATACCATATAACGTAATACGTTATGACGTTATACCATATAAAGTAATACGTTATAACGTAATACCATATAACGTAATACGTTATAAAGTAATACCACATAACGTAAAACGTCATTTCGTTATACCATATAACGTAATACGTTATAACGTAATACCATATAACGTAATACGTTATAACGCTATACCATATAACGTAATACGTTATGACGTTATACCATATAACGTAATACGTTATAACGTAATACCATATAACGTAAAACGTCATTTCGTTATACCATATAACGTAATACGTTATAACGTTATACCATATAACGTAATACGTTATAACGTTATACCATATAACGTAAAACGTCATTTCACTATACCATATAACGTAATTCGTTATAACGTTATACCATATAACGTAATACGTTATAACGTAATACCATATAACGTAAAACGTCATTTCGTTATACCATATAACGTAATACGGTATAACGTTATTCCATATAACGTAATACGTTATAACGTAATAACATATAACGTAAAACGGCATTTCGTTATACCATATAACGTAATACGGTATAACGTTATACCATATAACGTAATACGATATAACTTAATGCCATATAACGCAATACGTTATAACGTTATACCATATATCGTAAAACGTCATTTCGATATACCATATAACGTAATACGTTACAACGTTATACCACATAACGTAATATGTTATAACGTCATACCATATAACGTAATACGTTATAACGTTATACCATATAACGTAATACGTTATAACGTAATACCATATAACGTTTTACGTTATAACGTTATACCATATAACGTAATACGTGATAACGTTATACCATATAACGTAATACGTTAAATCGTTATACCATATAACGTAATACGTGATAGCCTTATACCATATAAAGTAATACTTTATAACGTTATACCATATAACGTAATACGTTAAAACGTTATACCATATAACGTAATACGTTAAAACGTTATACCATATAACGGAATACGTTATAACGTTATACCATATAACGTAATACGTAATAACATAATACCATAGAACGTAAAACGTCATTTCGTTATACCATATAACGTAATACGGTATAACGTTATTCCATATAACGTAATACGTTATAACGTAATACCACGTAACGTAAAACGGCATTTCGTTATACCATATAACGTAATACAGTATAACGTTATACCATATAACATAATACGTTATAACGTAATACCATATAACGTAAAACGTCATTTCGTTATACCATATAACGTAATACGGTATAACGTTATTCCATATAACGTAATACGTTATAACGTAATAACATATAACGTAAAACGGCATTTCGTTATACCATATAACGTAATACGGTATAACGTTATACCATATAACGTAATACGATATAACATAATGCCATATAACGCAATACGTTATAACGTTATACCATATAACGTAATACGTTATGACGTTATACCATATAACGTAATACGTTATAACGTAATACCATATAACGTAATACGTTATAACGTAATACCATATAACGTAAAACGTCATTTCGCTATACCATATAACGTAATACGTTATAACGTAATAGCATATAACGTAATACGTTATAACGTAATACCATATAACGTAATACGTGATAACGTTATACCATATAACGTAATACGTTAAAACGTTATACCATATAACGGAATACGTTATAACGTTATACCATATAACGTAATACGTAATAACATTATACCATAAAACGTGAAACGTCATTTCGTTATACCATATAACGTATTACGTAAGAACGTAATACCATATAACGTAAAACGTCATTTCGTTATACCATATAACGTAATACGGTATAACGTTATACCATATAACGTAATATGTTAGAACGTTATACAATATAACGTAATACGTTATAATGTAATACCATATAACGTAATACGTTATAACGTTATACCATACAACGTAAAACGTCATTTCGATATACCGTATAACGTGATACGTTATAACGTTATAACATATAACGTAAAACGTTATTTCGTTATCCCATAAAACATAGTACGGTATAACGTTACACCATATAACGTAATACGTTATAACGTAATGACATATAACGTAATACGTTATATAGTTATACCATATAACGTAATAAGTTATAACGTTATACCATATAACGTAATACGTTATAACGTTATACCATATAACGTAATACGTTAAAACGTTATACCATATAACGTAATACGTTATAACGTTATACCATATAACGTAATACGTAATAACATAATACCATATAACGTGAAACGTCATTTCGTTATACCATATAACGTAAAACGTCATTTCGTTATACCATATAACGTAATACGGTATAACGTTATACCATATAACGTAATATGTTAGAACGTTATACAATATAACGTAATACGTTATAACGCTATACCATATAACGTAAAACGTCATTTCGTTATACCATATAACGTAATACGTTATAACGTAATGCCATATAACGTAATACGTGATAACGTTATACCATATAACGTAATACGTTATAACGTTATACCATATAACGTAATACGTGATAACGTTACTCCATATAACGTAAAACGTCATTTCGTTATACCATATAACGTAATACGGTATAACGTTATACCATATAACGTAATACGTTATAACGATATACCATATAACGTAATACGTTATAACGTTATACCATATAACGTAATACGTGATAACGTTATACCATATAACGTAATACGTTAAAACATTATACCATATAACGTAATATGTTATAACGTTATACCATATAACGTAATACGTTATAACGTAATACCATATAACGTAATACGTTGTGACGTTATACCATATAACGTAATACGTTCTAACGTAATACCATATAACGTAATACGTTATAACGTTATACCATATAACGTAATACGTTATATCGTTATACCATATAACGTAATACGTTATAACGTAATACCATATAACGTAATACGTTATAACGTTATACCATATAACGTAATACGTGATAACGTTATACAATATAACGTAATACTTAATAACATAATACCATATAACGTGAAACGTCATTTCGTTATACCATATAACGTAATACGGTATAACGTTATACCATATAACGTAATTCGTTATAACGTTATACCACATAACGTAATACGTTATAACGTTATACCATATAACGTAATACGTTAAAACGTAATACCATATAACGTAATACGTTATAACGTTATACCATATAACGTAAAACGTCATTTCGTTATACCATATAACGTAATACGTTATAACGTGATGCCATATAACGTAATACGTGATAACGTTATACCATATAACGTAATACGTTATAACGTAATACCATATAACGTAAAACGTCATTTCGATATACCATATAACGTAATACGGTATAACGTTATACCATATAACGTAATACGTTATAACGATATACCATATAACGTAATACGTTATAACGTTATACCATATAACGTAATACGTGATAACGTTATACCATATAACGTAATACGTTAAAACGTTATACCATATATCGTAATGCGTTATAACGTAATACCATATAACGTAAAACGTGATAACGTTATACCATATAACGTAATACGTTATAACGTAATACCATATAACGTAAAACGTCATTTCGTTATACCATATAACGTAATACGGTATAACGTTATACCATATAACGTAATACGTTATAACGATATACCATATAACGTAATACGTTATAACGTTATACCATATAACGTAATACGTGATAACGTTATTCCATATAACGTAAAACGTCATTTCGTTATACCATATAACGTAATACGGTATAACGTTATACCATATAACGTAATACGTTATAACGATATACCATATAACGTAATAAGTTATAACGTTATTCCATATAACGTAATACGTTATAACGTTATACCATATAACGTAATACGTTAAAACGTAATACCATATAACGTAATACGTTATAACGTTATACCATATAACGTAAAACGTCATTTCGTTATACCATATAACGTAATACGTTATAACGTAATGCCATATAACGTAATACGTGATAACGTTATACCATATAACGTAATACGTTATAACGTAATACCATATAACGTAAAACGTCATTTCGTTATACCATATAACGTAATACGGTATAACGTTATACCATATAACGTAATACGTTATAACGATATACCATATAACGTAATACGTTATAACGTTATACCATATAACGTAATGCGTGATAACGTTATTCCATATAACGTAATACGTTAAAACGTTATACCACATAACGTAATACGTTATAACAATATACCATATAACGTAATACATTATAACGTTATACCATATAACGTAATACGTTATAACGTTATACCATATTACGTAATACGGTATAACGTTATACCATATAACGTAATACGTTATAACGATATACCATATATCGTAGCACTTTATAACGTTATACCATATAACGTAATACGTGATAACGTTACACCATATAACGTAATACGTTAAAACGTTATACCATATAACGTAATACGTTATAACGTTATACCATATAACGTAATACGTCATAACGTAATACCATATAACGTAATACGTTATGACGTTATACCATATAACGTAATACGTTATAACGTAATACCATATAACGTAATACGTTATAACGTTATACCATATAACGTAATACGTTATAACGTTATACCATATAACGTAATACGTTATAACGTAATACTATATAACGTAATATCTTATAACGTTATACCATATAACGTAATACGTGATGACGTTATACCATATAACGTAATAAGTTATAACGTTATTCCATATAACGTAATACGTTATAACGTTATACCATATAACGTAATACGTGATAACGTAATACCATATAACGTTATACCATATAACGTAATACGTGATAACGTAATACCATATAACGTAATACGTTATGACGTTGTACCATATAACGTAATACGTTATAACGTAATACCATATAACGTAATACGATATAACGTAATACCATATAACGTAATACGTTATGACGTTATACCATATAACGTAATACGTTATAACGTTATACCATATAACGTAATACGTTATGACGTTATACCATATAACTTAATACGTGATAACGTAATACCATATAACGTAATACGTTATGACGTTATACCATATAACGTAATACGTTATAACGTTATACCATATAACGTAATACGTTATGACGTTATACCATATAACGTAATACGTCATTTCGTTATACCATATAACGTAATACGGTATAACGTTATACCATATAACGTAATACGTTATAACAATATACCATATAACGTAATACCTTATAACGTTATACCATATAACGTAATACGTTATAACGTTATACCATATTACGTAATACGGTATAACGTTATACCATATAACGTAATACGTTATAACGATATACCATATATCGTAGCACTTTATAACGTTATACCATATAACGTAATACGTGATAACGTTACACCATATAACGTAATACGTTAAAACGTTATACCATATAACGTAATACGTTATAACGTTATACCATATAACGTAATACGTCATAACGTAATACCATATAACGTAATACGTTATGACGTTATACCATATAACGTAATACGTTATAACGTAATACCATATAACGTAATACGTTATAACGTTATACCATATAACGTAATACGTTATAACGTTATACCATATAACGTAATACGTTATAACGTAATACTATATAACGTAATATCTTATAACGTTATACCATATAACGTAATACGTGATGACGTTATACCATATAACGTAATAAGTGATAACGTTATACCATATAACGAAATACGTTATAACGTTATACCATATAGCGTAATACGTTATAACGCTATAACATATAGCGTAATAGGTTATAACGTTATACCACATAGCGTAATACGTTGTAACGTTAAACCATATGACCTTATACCATATAACGTAATGCGTTATAACGTTATACGATATAACGTTTTGTTATATAGCGTAATACGTTATAACGCTATACCATATAACGTAATACGTTATAAACTTAGACCATATAGCGTAAAACGTTATAACGTTATACCATATAACGGCATACGTTATAACGTTATACCATATAACGTAATACGTTATAACGTTATACCATATAACGTAATACGTTATAACGTTACACCGTATATCGCAATACGTTATAGCGTTATACTATATAACGTGATAAGTTATAGCGTTATACCAAATAGCGTAGTACGTTATAGCGTTATGCCATATAACGTTATGTTATATAACGTAATACGTTATAGCGTTATACCATATAACGTAATGTTATATAACGTAATACGTTATAACGTTATACCATATAACGGAATACGTTATAACGTAATACCATATAGCGTAAAACGTTATTGCGATATACCATATAACGTAATACGTTATTACGTTATACCTTATAACGTAATATATCACAACGTAATACCATATAACGTAATACGTTATAACGTTATACCATATAACGTAATACGTTATAACGTTATACCACATAGCGTAATACGTTATAGCGTTATGCCATATAACATTATACCATATAACGTAATACGTTATAACGACATACCATATAAGGTAATACGTTATAACGTTACACCATATAGCGTAATACATTATAGCGTTATGCCATATAACGTTTTACCATATAACGTAATACGTTATAACGTTATACCATATAACGTAATACGATATAACGTTATGTTATATAACCTAATACGTTATAACGTTATACCACATAGCGTAATATGTTATAGCGTTATACCATATAACGCGATACGTTATAGCATTATACCAAATATCGTAGTACGTTATAGCGTTATGCCATATAACGTTATGATATATAACGTAATACGTTGTAACTTTATACCATATAGCGTAATACGTTATAACGTTATACCATATAGCGTAATACCTTATAGCGTTATGCCAAATAACGGTGTACGTTATAACGTTATACCATATAGCGTAATACGTTATAACGCTATAGCATATTGCGTAATACGTTATAACGTTATACCACATAGCGTAATACGTTGTAACGTTAAACCATATGACGTTATGTTATATTACGTAATACGTTGTAACGTTATACCATATAGCGTAATACGTTACAACGCTATAACATATAGCGTAATACGTTATAACGTTATACCACATAGCGTAATACGTTGTAACGTTAAACCATATGACGTTATACCATATAACGTAATGCGTTATAACGTTATACGATATAACGTTTTGTTATATAGCGTAATACGTTATAACGCTATACCATATAACGTAATACGTTATAAACTTAGACCATATAGCGTAAAACGTTATAACGTTATACCATATAACGGCATACGTTATAACGTTATACCATATAACGTAATACGTTACAACGTTATACCATATAAGGTAATACATTATAACGTTATACCATATGACGTTATACCATATAACGTAATACGTTATAGCGTTATACCATATTACGTTATACCATGTAACATAATACGTTATAACGTTATACCATATGACGTTATACCATATAACGTAATACGTTATAACGTAATACCATATAACGTAATACATTATAACGTTATACCATATGACGTTATACCATATAACGTAATACGTTATAACGTTATACCATATTACGTTATACCATGTAACATAATACGTTATAACGTTATACCATATAACGTAATACCTTATAACGTTATACCATATAACGTAATGCGTTATAAATTTATACCATATAACGTTATGTTATATAACGTAATACTTTATAACGCTATACCATATAACGTAATACGTTATAACGTTATACCATATAGTGTATCACGTTAGAACGTTATACGATACAACGTAATACGTCATAACTTGATTGCATATAACGTTATGTTATATAACGTAATACGTTATAAACTTAGACCATATAGCGTAATACGTTATAACGTTATACCGTATATCGCAATACGTTATAGCGTTATACTATATAACGTTATGTTATATTACGTTATACCATATAACGTAATACGTTATAACGTTATACCATATAGCGTAATACGTTATAGCGTTATACCATATACCGTGATACGTTATAACGTTATACCATATAGCGTAATACGTTATAACGTTATACCATATAGCGTAATACGTTATAGCGCTATACCATATAACGTTATGTTATATTACGTAATACGTTATAAGGTTATACAATATAACGTAATACGTTATAACGTTATACCATATAGCGTATTACGTTATAGCGTTATACCATATAACGTAATACGTTATAACGTTATACCATATAACGTAATACGTTATAACGTTACACCGTATATCGCAATACGTTATAGCGTTATACTATATAACGTGATAAGTTATAGCGTTATACCAAATAGCGTAGTACGTTATAGCGTTATGCCATATAACGTTATGTTATATAACGTAATACGTTATAGCGTTATACCATATAACGTAATGTTATATAACGTAATACGTTATAACGTTATACCATATAACGGAATACGTTATAACGTAATACCATATAGCGTAAAACGTTATTGCGATATACCATATAACGTAATACGTTATTACGTTATACCTTATAACGTAATATATCACAACGTAATACCATATAACGTAATACGTTATAACGTTATACCATATAACGTAATACGTTATAACGTTATACCACATAGCGTAATACGTTATAGCGTTATGCCATATAACATTATACCATATAACGTAATACGTTATAACGACATACCATATAAGGTAATACGTTATAACGTTACACCATATAGCGTAATACATTATAGCGTTATGCCATATAACGTTTTACCATATAACGTAATACGTTATAACGTTATACCATATAACGTAATACGATATAACGTTATGTTATATAACCTAATACGTTATAACGTTATACCACATAGCGTAATATGTTATAGCGTTATACCATATAACGCGATACGTTATAGCATTATACCAAATATCGTAGTACGTTATAGCGTTATGCCATATAACGTTATGATATATAACGTAATACGTTGTAACTTTATACCATATAGCGTAATACGTTATAACGTTATACCATATAGCGTAATACCTTATAGCGTTATGCCAAATAACGGTGTACGTTATAACGTTATACCATATAGCGTAATACGTTATAACGCTATAGCATATTGCGTAATACGTTATAACGTTATACCACATAGCGTAATACGTTGTAACGTTAAACCATATGACGTTATGTTATATTACGTAATACGTTGTAACGTTATACCATATAGCGTAATACGTTATAACGCTATAACATATAGCGTAATACGTTATAACGTTATACCACATAGCGTAATACGTTGTAACGTTAAACCATATGACGTTATACCATATAACGTAATGCGTTATAACGTTATACGATATAACGTTTTGTTATATAGCGTAATACGTTATAACGCTATACCATATAACGTAATACGTTATAAACTTAGACCATATAGCGTAAAACGTTATAACGTTATACCATATAACGGCATACGTTATAACGTTATACCATATAACGTAATACGTTATAACGTTATACCATATAACGTAATACGTTATAACGTTACACCGTATATCGCAATACGTTATAGCGTTATACTATATAACGTTGTACCATATAACGTAATACGTTATAACGTAATACCATATAACGTAATACGTTACAACGTTATACCATATAAGGTAATACATTATAACGTTATACCATATGACGTTATACCATATAACGTAATACGTTATAGCGTTATACCATATTACGTTATACCATGTAACATAATACGTTATAACGTTATACCATATGACGTTATACCATATAACGTAATACGTTATAACGTAATACCATATAACGTAATACATTATAACGTTATACCATATGACGTTATACCATATAACGTAATACGTTATAACGTTATACCATATTACGTTATACCATGTAACATAATACGTTATAACGTTATACCATATAACGTAATACCTTATAACGTTATACCATATAACGTAATGCGTTATAAATTTATACCATATAACGTTATGTTATATAACGTAATACTTTATAACGCTATACCATATAACGTAATGCGTTATAACGTTATACGATATAACGTTTTGTTATATAGCGTAATACGTTATAACGCTATACCATATAACGTAATACGTTATAAACTTAGACCATATAGCGTAAAACGTTATAACGTTATACCATATAACGGCATACGTTATAACGTTATACCATATAACGTAATACGTTATAACGTTATACCATATAACGTAATACGTTATAACGTTACACCGTATATCGCAATACGTTATAGCGTTATACTATATAACGTTGTACCATATAACGTAATACGTTATAACGTAATACCATATAACGTAATACGTTACAACGTTATACCATATAAGGTAATACATTATAACGTTATACCATATGACGTTATACCATATAACGTAATACGTTATAGCGTTATACCATATTACGTTATACCATGTAACATAATACGTTATAACGTTATACCATATGACGTTATACCATATAACGTAATACGTTATAACGTAATACCATATAACGTAATACATTATAACGTTATACCATATGACGTTATACCATATAACGTAATACGTTATAACGTTATACCATATTACGTTATACCATGTAACATAATACGTTATAACGTTATACCATATAACGTAATACCTTATAACGTTATACCATATAACGTAATGCGTTATAAATTTATACCATATAACGTTATGTTATATAACGTAATACTTTATAACGCTATACCATATAACGTAATACGTTATAACGTTATACCATATAGTGTATCACGTTAGAACGTTATACGATACAACGTAATACGTCATAACTTGATTGCATATAACGTTATGTTATATAACGTAATACGTTATAAACTTAGACCATATAGCGTAATACGTTATAACGTTATACCGTATATCGCAATACGTTATAGCGTTATACTATATAACGTTATGTTATATTACGTTATACCATATAACGTAATACGTTATAACGTTATACCATATAGCGTAATACGTTATAGCGTTATACCATATACCGTGATACGTTATAACGTTATACCATATAGCGTAATACGTTATAACGTTATACCATATAGCGTAATACGTTATAGCGCTATACCATATAACGTTATGTTATATTACGTAATACGTTATAAGGTTATACAATATAACGTAATACGTTATAACGTTATACCATATAGCGTATTACGTTATAGCGTTATACCATATAACGTAATACGTTATAACGTTATACCATATAACGTAATACGTTATAACGTTACACCGTATATCGCAATACGTTATAGCGTTATACTATATAACGTGATAAGTTATAGCGTTATACCAAATAGCGTAGTACGTTATAGCGTTATGCCATATAACGTTATGTTATATAACGTAATACGTTATAGCGTTATACCATATAACGTAATGTTATATAACGTAATACGTTATAACGTTATACCATATAACGGAATACGTTATAACGTAATACCATATAGCGTAAAACGTTATTGCGATATACCATATAACGTAATACGTTATTACGTTATACCTTATAACGTAATATATCACAACGTAATACCATATAACGTAATACGTTATAACGTTATACCATATAACGTAATACGTTATAACGTTATACCACATAGCGTAATACGTTATAGCGTTATGCCATATAACATTATACCATATAACGTAATACGTTATAACGACATACCATATAAGGTAATACGTTATAACGTTACACCATA
Organism: Bombus vancouverensis nearcticus; assembly: GCF_051014615.1. Lineage (NCBI taxonomy): Eukaryota > Metazoa > Arthropoda > Insecta > Hymenoptera > Apidae > Bombus > Bombus vancouverensis. The sequence goes on from NC_134924.1 coordinate 4,105,348, forward strand.
TAGCGTAATACATTATAGCGTTATGCCATATAACGTTTTACCATATAACGTAATACGTTATAACGTTATACCATATAACGTAATACGATATAACGTTATGTTATATAACCTAATACGTTATAACGTTATACCACATAGCGTAATATGTTATAGCGTTATACCATATAACGCGATACGTTATAGCATTATACCAAATATCGTAGTACGTTATAGCGTTATGCCATATAACGTTATGATATATAACGTAATACGTTGTAACTTTATACCATATAGCGTAATACGTTATAACGTTATACCATATAGCGTAATACCTTATAGCGTTATGCCAAATAACGGTGTACGTTATAACGTTATACCATATAGCGTAATACGTTATAACGCTATAGCATATTGCGTAATACGTTATAACGTTATACCACATAGCGTAATACGTTGTAACGTTAAACCATATGACGTTATGTTATATTACGTAATACGTTGTAACGTTATACCATATAGCGTAATACGTTATAACGCTATAACATATAGCGTAATACGTTATAACGTTATACCACATAGCGTAATACGTTGTAACGTTAAACCATATGACGTTATACCATATAACGTAATGCGTTATAACGTTATACGATATAACGTTTTGTTATATAGCGTAATACGTTATAACGCTATACCATATAACGTAATACGTTATAAACTTAGACCATATAGCGTAAAACGTTATAACGTTATACCATATAACGGCATACGTTATAACGTTATACCATATAACGTAATACGTTATAACGTTATACCATATAACGTAATACGTTATAACGTTACACCGTATATCGCAATACGTTATAGCGTTATACTATATAACGTTGTACCATATAACGTAATACGTTATAACGTAATACCATATAACGTAATACGTTACAACGTTATACCATATAAGGTAATACATTATAACGTTATACCATATGACGTTATACCATATAACGTAATACGTTATAGCGTTATACCATATTACGTTATACCATGTAACATAATACGTTATAACGTTATACCATATGACGTTATACCATATAACGTAATACGTTATAACGTAATACCATATAACGTAATACATTATAACGTTATACCATATGACGTTATACCATATAACGTAATACGTTATAACGTTATACCATATTACGTTATACCATGTAACATAATACGTTATAACGTTATACCATATAACGTAATACCTTATAACGTTATACCATATAACGTAATGCGTTATAAATTTATACCATATAACGTTATGTTATATAACGTAATACTTTATAACGCTATACCATATAACGTAATACGTTATAACGTTATACCATATAGTGTATCACGTTAGAACGTTATACGATACAACGTAATACGTCATAACTTGATTGCATATAACGTTATGTTATATAACGTAATACGTTATAAACTTAGACCATATAGCGTAATACGTTATAACGTTATACCGTATATCGCAATACGTTATAGCGTTATACTATATAACGTTATGTTATATTACGTTATACCATATAACGTAATACGTTATAACGTTATACCATATAGCGTAATACGTTATAGCGTTATACCATATACCGTGATACGTTATAACGTTATACCATATAGCGTAATACGTTATAACGTTATACCATATAGCGTAATACGTTATAGCGCTATACCATATAACGTTATGTTATATTACGTAATACGTTATAAGGTTATACAATATAACGTAATACGTTATAACGTTATACCATATAGCGTATTACGTTATAGCGTTATACCATATAACGTAATACGTTATAACGTTATTCCATATAGCGTAATACGTTATAGCGTTATACCATATAACGTGATACGTTATAGCGTTATACCAAATAGCGCAAAACGTTATAGCGTTATACCATATAACGTAATACGTTATTACGTTATACCATATAACGTAATACGTTATAACGTTATACCATATAGCGTAATACGTTATAGCGTTATACCATATAACGTAATACGTTATAACGTTATACCATATAGCGTAATACGTTATAGCGTTATACCATATAACGTAATTCGTTATGACGTTATACCACATAATGTAATACGTTATAACATTATACCATATAACGTTATAAGTTATAACGTTATACCATATAACGTAATACGTTATAACGTTATACCATATGACGTATTACGTTATAATGTTATACCATATAACGTAATACGTTATAACGTTATACCATATGACGTATTACGTTATAATGTTATACCATATAACGTAATACTACATAACGTAATACGTTATAGCGTTATAATATATAATGTATTGCGATATAACATTATAACAGATACATTATAACGTTGTACTAAATAACGTAATTCGTTATAACGTTATAACATATAAGGAAATACGAGGTAACGTTTTACTATGTAATATTGTACCATATAACAATATTCTATATAACGTAATACGTTATAACTTTACACTATATTACGCAATACTATACTACGTTATACTATATAACGTCGTACTTCATTACGTCCTGCGTTATAACGTAATACTGTATAACGTTATGCCATATAACTATATAACCATATAACTATATAACTATGTAACCATATGCCATATTCTATATAACGTAGTGCAACATTACGTAATACTATATAACTTTGTACCATATATCGTTATGCAATATAACGTGTTACTATGTAACGTAATACGTTATAACGTGATGCTATATAACGTTCTACGTTAAACTTAATACTATACAACATTATACCATTCAACATTATACCATATGTCGTTGTACTATATAACGTAATACTATATAACGTTGTAGTATGTAACTTAATACGTTGTGACGTTATACCATATAGCGTTATGCCATAGAACGTTATTCCATATTGGATAATACTATATAACGTAATACTATACTACGTTATTCTGTACAGGGTGGTTGGTAACTGATTGTACTAGCGGTAAGGGTGTGATTCTACGCGAAAAAAGAAGTCGAAAATATGGAATAAACATTTTTTTTTTTTTAATTTTTCCATCGTGGCAACGACCTAATGTGAGATCCGTTATAATCTACCGCACACGTACTGAGTGAAAATTTAATGTTGATTTTCTTGATAACAAAGCCTCGAACGAAAAATTTTTATTCTATATTTTCGACTTCTTTTTTCCTGTAGAATTACCCCCTTTCCGCTTGTACCACCAGTTACCAACCACCCTGTATATTTTAAAATAAGTAATAAATACAGAGAATGTTCGTTGAGACTCTCGGTATTAACTGATTCGTTTAAGACTGTGTATTGATCGCTAATAAAGTCGCTCGAGGCTGAGACTGAAAAACTGGTTGCCTTACGATCGTGTTCGTTTATTTATACTGGTTGAGAGGGTACCGATATGTTTCCAATCGCCTTTGTTTAACGTTTACACGTAGCGGCGACATTGTTTTGTCCGGAGTTGGTTTATTATTACATTATGTGTATCTTAACAATATTGTTACTCCAAGGCAAAACAACAACGTGGCTTGAATTGTTCTCTAGCTCGTGTGCCGCTACAATTTTAAGTATTCCATGGTAAACTACATTACCTGGTGTTCATAATCGTTCGAACGGCTTGAAAAGATGGTAGACATTGCTTGAGTAATTCAAATTTCAGAATTGTATAAATTCTGATTGATAATGCAATCCAGGAAGAGATCGCTGTTTCGATAAAAGAAGAAATAGCAAGAAATTATTTGGCTTTATAGTACTATAGGAGAGAAGTAAAGAATAACAGATGTACAATTGGGATAATCATGAGCGCTACCGTATGTACAGTTACAGAAAAGTAATGAACTAGTGTCCTGAATTGTGTCCATCTTTACAATCCTTTAATATAAATGCTATATAAACATTTCGCGATGAATTAAACAGAATTCTCCAAAAAGTCTATCCGCTTAACATGCATATCTATAATTATATATAGAAATATGAATTTGCATAAACATCCGCGATGTAATAACAATACGATACGGACATACTGTGCTCAGCATGAAAATGTTCGCAATAACAGTACAGCTCAATTTTTTAGACTCTCCTTCGTTTTCATCTGCGTGTGTGACCATCGACGGATTGTTCCTGTAACACGCGAATCAACACCGCGTTTCGCGACGTTCTCGCACTCTGTCATTTGCCGGCGTGCTGCGAACGAAACGAGCAAATTTCCACGCGACATGTTTGCGATCTCTTGCCACGGTATCCGCCGGACGATGTTTTAATGAAACAATGATTCTCGCGTCGAACGGATTAAAAATCCAAGCGGCGCGTTGCGACGCAAACCGCCAACGTGTAACCGGTGTAAACATCGATGCAACCGTGTGATCATATAAAATCGAGCAACGTAACAATTCAGCGAGCGTCAAAACGCCACAACCCTTTTCCGCTATTATCAAATATCGAAAAATAACAGGAAAACAAGGCCGCTCGTCTTCTTTTTTTTTTTATTTCTAGCATTGATAAAACGAGCAACCGCGTGAAAAATTGCTGAAACAACGAGAAGAAAAGGGTACATGCGTTAAATGGCAGAGGTGGAAAGAAGATTGATGAAACGTTCAGCGAGTTTCACGAAGAGGCTACATAACGATTTCATCGTTTGTCGAACGTTCTTCGTGGTAATTCAATTTCGGGGTGAGATACGATCCGAGCATCGCGTTAATTAACACCGGTTACGACCTTTTACCGCGTTTCGTGTGTAAACATTGAGCATGCTAGAAGATTTTAACGATGCCTACTGGGAGTTCACGAATGGAAATTGATAGGTTCGTTATTGAAAGCAACAATTAATGCTGGTGAACAGAATTCGATGACTAGGGAGAGGAATTGTAATTGTGTAACACGATTGATTTCGTGTAATGAGATTGTTGAATCCATTCCAAAACGTTTTAACGCGTCAAAACAAAGCGGCAAGCGTATAAATTTTCTTGAAAGATAACCGATCGGCTGGTATCTGATATATTATGCGCTGGGAAATTTATTCGGTTAATTATGCAGCACGCTTTCGAACAGATGAATCGTTAATGACACCATGAATTTCAATTTCGAATCATGCATTAATTTTATGACGTACACGAGAAAGATAAAAAAGAAGATTATTGCGCGAAGTATATAAAAACAAATTTGTGGAACGTACATTATGCATAAACATGGAGAATGCAAAGAAGGATTTATCGGGAGCATGTTACATTTGAATCTAAATTAACTATTAAAAGTCAATCTACGACGATTGCCAACACGCGAGCCAATAATTCAGGCGATAATTATCGCGCTAGCCGGAATTTAATAATGAAACGTGATTAATTTCCAATCAGCCGTGACGCGGATTTTTGAACGCGTCGAAATTTCAAAATAGCCAACTTACCGATACCGATCGAATACCGATTAAATGTTTTCTATCCTGAAATATTTATAATATCCGCCGGTTTCGAACCAAAGAAATAATACAAATCATGGACACAAGGCAGGCAAAATATATTGGTGTCACGATCGAAATAAGCAGAGTATTAATTACATAAATATTAATTCCATGCCAAATTCGTTGCATCGAATTTTTCAATCTTTTTCATACTAGGCTTTAGGATTGCCATTTTGTAGAAGATAACAAATGTGACTTGTCGCTTTTATGTTTTTCACATATAACATTCGTATTTCAGGAATTCGAAGACTGTTTGGAATTTTACAAATTTCACGCTTTACTCCTCCAAATACTCGAGATTTGCTTTTCAGACTATCTCCACTAGAGAGTATACAGCTATTATCGTAAGAATTATCGCAGCAGGTTTGTAAATACGCGAAACGCACGAGGACAAAACAACATCGTTACCCCGTCGTTTGAAAATTCCGTTTCGAGAGCGCACGAACCTACCCTGGGAGAATCGTTTCATAAAGATTCAACGTGGAGAAGAAAAAAGAAAAGATACGAGAAAGAGAATAGAGGAATCTGGTCGCGGCTAATGGTACGCCTTTAACTGAAAAATCTACTTCGAAGCTAGGACAAAGAGATTTCGACCGACCGTGTTTGTTACACTACGCACGTTAGTGTAATGAAGTTTCCCGACGTGCTCGTGGCGCATCGTGCACATCTCGTGTGTGTAAACCAGCACACACGCTTCCGGTCTGTTTCCGATGAAGGCGGCGGCGGTAACTTCTGTTAAACTACAGTATAATGCCACCGTATTGTTAGAGAAAGACGCAGAGCGCAAGAAAACATTGGCAGCCGTTAGAGCTGTGCCGTAGAAGTTATGCACAAAATCCTCTAATATTTTTCAATGTGTTGTGCCTCGAAAATCGGCTGGTAACTTCCACTGAACGCAGTAAAAGGTGGAACTAATTACTGTACCAGATTACGTGGTTTAGTTTACAGGCAATTAATAGGTTGTAACAGGTAATAATCGATGATCCTTTTGCTGATAGCAACCTGTACATTATAATCCTGTAAAACTCATTCCTTTCGAATCTGAGGAGCTTTTAATAAGTAGAATGTACTACCCGCGAAAGCATATCTTTATAACACTTCCGACACCTTCCAAACTTAATAATGTATAATTATCTGGCCATTTATAATTCACTTAGAAATTAGTAAAGCTTTTAACAATCTGCGTGTACCTCAAGCAGTCTAATATTATTTAGAGCTTTAATTATCCTTTAATTATACATAGCGCAATTACAGAATCAGGCAGGACTCATCAAATCAAGTCATTGCACAAATAGGACTACGATATCCACGAATGACACGATAATACGCATCTCTCATGGGGGAAGAAAACACTATAAACCAGGAGGGTTTAATAAATGGATCGAGGGTGTATACGATGTTGACAGAAAAACTCTAGGGAAATATGCGAGTATATCCACTGCAAGCTGTCTTTCGTAGATTATGGTAAAATCATTCGTGTAGATTCATAACATTTCGTTCATAGCATCCATTGATTTTTTTACTCTTTTATTTACCTGTAGTTAATATTTTTTATAGGATACCGCATGAAGTATGCAAGACGCGAATTAGCGTCTTCCATCATCAACACGTTAAGAAACGAAGTACAGTAAGTACGTCATAGAAAGAAACGTATCGAACGTTTCAACTTTTTTTTTAATTTCCTTAGAATTCGTACGAGAGAAATCATTTCGATCGGTCCAAGAGGGTCCTTTGACCCTAACATCAAGGAAGTCGCTGGCGATCTGTACCGAGTGATTTCTATTCCTGTCCATCCGATGGAAATCGATATCGTCGCGTAATGCGTTCGTGAGAAAGCCGTAGGAAAAAGGGAAATATATTGGCCGAGCGTTAGAACAGTGGCTGGGGGTCGCGTCGAAAGATCTTATTCCACCTAACCGACGTTCTTCGACCATAAAGATAAATTCGAATGGTTACGAAGGAAAATCCAGTTTGTAGCGTGGGCCACTTTCACGGATTTTCTTTCGCGATAAAATCAATGTGAAGAGGTGAAGCCCTTCCCGAAAACGATTTAGGCTTGTCCCTGTGACACGATCTTGTCAGCGAATGAAAAACCCCTGACGATCTGCTGATTATTTAATTGAATTTAATTCCTAACTTTAATTCATAAGGTAAAGTCTATGAGACTATATGCTGTGAGATGCAATCAATGTCTACGAATTATTGTATATACAGAATGTCTCAAAATATGTGGAAAATATTTGTAGGATTCAAATATAGGAATCGAAACAATAAAAATGATTCACGAACAAAAAATGTCGTGTGAGAAACTAATAAGCATAACACGCGATACTACGCATTCTCAAATTTTTTAAATTTCCCATAAATTTCTAAACATTCCTGCGATATTCTATGAGGCGAATGACCATCGTTTAAGTTAGAGATTCATCGTACAAATATGTCTTTAAAAACTCTCAAACTTATCAAGAAACTCGAATTGTGTATCGCTTTTGATATTTCACAACATTTAAACGAAATAATTTAATACGCGAGCTGGGCTGTATTTAAAAAAAAACACAGAATATAAAGCGGACCGTTTAGCGTCCATTATCGTTGTTTCAATAACAAGCAAAATGTTCGCCCGCCGTTATTAACGCAATTTCCATGCCGTAGTTTGATGTTTGATTTAGCTTTGAAAGCCTTCGTCTACCATTATCGTCCATATCAATAACTTTTTTCTCCGCGTCAATGCTTTTAACGCGCCAAACATGTCAGTAAACGCTATTAATTCGCACGTTCGGCGAGCTAAATTATCGATGAGGGAGGGCAGAACGTAAACCGGAAGTGGAAACTGCCGGACGAATTGTTCCGGTCGGCCCTTAAGCCATTTGGAACAGATGTTCCGAACGATGCACACGAATCTAGCAGCAAACAGCCTCGAAAGGGCACGTTTCTCACAGAGTTTCAGCCACGACACGAGCCAAGGATGCGGAACCACGTTTTTTACGATGGAAACGTAGACCATTGAACATTGTCCTGTATCCAGCGTGGCGTTTATATGATCAATCATGCGACGCTCTCGTACTTTGTCCGCTTGTCGATTATCTCTATATGTCTACTGGCTCTTCTTTTCTTTTTTCAATACTAGAGGAATATCATTTTTTTCGTGGAATTATTGGCGAATTTTGAGGTTATTGGAGAATTTTATGGAATTAGTATTTTGTGGAATAAATTTAGCAATATATCTTTGACGAATTAATCAGATATCGTTAATTAACTCCTATCTATTTCTCATTCAATTTCATTTCAAATGAAAAGACAAATAATTAAATTTGGGATCAATAAATGAAACTGATATAAGAGATACATAAAGCCAGCACGAGGAAAGACAAGTTCAGTTTTGTTAACTTTCTGTTGTCTCTATCACTTGGTGACTGAAAAGAAGTACTTTAGTATGAGACAGTTATGTTGGCGAATTATCCGGTAGATTCGAAGATATTAATCTTTTGAAAATAGATGTTATATCCACAATCTTTGAATAATTTATTTTAATGGGTAGATTTGATAAGAAGGTAGTTAATAACATATTAAATTTAAAAATTGCAAATAAGAAGCCAGAACCACTGGAAAGACATTAGAACTATTAAGGAAATATTTGGAATTCGAAAATATATGTAAACAATTTCTAGAAAAAAGGGTAAAAGGAAATGATATTTCACATGACAAACTTCATGGTAGAGAAGAGAAGATAACAGCTACTTGATACGTCGACTGGAATTGATCCTCTGCTCACGTGACAGTGTTTGCGAAAAATTGTATTCTCTACCGACGTCGATACGACGATATCGCTGGAATCGGTAAATGTTCGGGCGGGAGATTGATACGATGTCAAAGGATATTGATCTCTCGTACGAAACGTATTGGAATCGTGCGACGATTCAACGAATAGCCTGTTTCTTTCTCGTCCTGTTCTTGATACATGGTTCCAGGAATTATTGAACACCCGGTCGGCGTCCATTAGAACATCGTTTAACTTTGAAAGGAAAGATGAATTCGCTTCGAATGTGGATAATTTTTAATAATTCCATCACAAGTGGTCGAATTATTCGAAATAATGCTATTATTCAAGTTTCCGTTGCAGAATGTAGATCCTTTATAAGCGATAATAGTACATCCCATTTTTTAATATCATTCCTATTAATAGAATTTAGAAGCCACAATGAAAAAGTTGAACTTTTCAAACTTGTTTTAACGCTATATTTACCGATGAGTGCAAAAAGTACGAAACTTGTATCAAAATGTACATAGAAAGATAGATATCTCCAGAAATAGATTTAGCTCCTAGAATATATGAAACATTAAATTTTCGACCCTTATAAGATCACTTTACTCCACTAAGCATACTGCAAAAATAATTAGTCTTACCTACTGTCATTTCAATCCCTGTAATCTACGAAGCTTCCCACATCGCATTAAAATCCGACACGTTTGTCAATTGCCAAAATTTCACTAAAGTATTCGTAAGAAAGGCAAAGTAAATTTCCCTGAATTAAATTTTTAATCCTAAAAATCATTAACTAACTTTCTCTATTTATCATCTCCTCTGATCAAAGCCCTCTGTACTCGCCACAATTTTAGCAAAAAAATTTCTTCAAACCATCTTCCCTATCGCAGTAAGAGTCAACACGTGACTTTTCTCAACTGTCAAAATTTCATTAAGATATTCGCAACAAAGCTAAAGTAAATTTCCTTGAATTAAATTTTTTATCTTAACAAGTACTAATTAATTTTCCCTATGTATCATCTCCTCTGATCAAACCTCTATACTGGCCACAATTTTAGCAAAAATTTCGTGAAACCACTTTCCCTATCGCGGTAAAAGCCAACACGCGACTTTCTCATCTCTTGCCACGTCTCCTCGACTTCCGGCGCAGCGTGAGGTCGTCCAATTCCCGTCGAGGCGTTCTTCTGTGGACGGTAAACCTACCGGAAGCCCTTCAATTATCCCGCACTCTTACGTGATCGTTGTGTTTCCTTAATTAGCCGCGTGGAGAAATAGAAAGGGAGAGTGAAGCTATGAGGGGGAAGGCGAAAGGAAGGACAGAAATGAACTTACCGGGAGCAAAGGGCGTCGACGTTGGGTCACATTGTGTTGCCTGTATAGGATGCATGAGGCGGGGAACGTGATCGCACCCGCGACGACCATGTAACTGGTCAGGGCTACGAGGATCCCGGTCGGACCATATAGCAGATGGATCACAGGCAGTCGAACCAGCAAGCACCAGATTCCGCTCGACAACAACGTGCATGACATGGTAAGGAGGAACGTGCCAGCAAAGAACAGGTAGAAATTGACGAAAGACGTACTCTCTTGGTGAACCTGCGGACCGTCAACCTGAATGATATTGATGGTAAATAAGATTTATAGAGCTATGGTGATTTGAATTAATCGAATTAAAGAAGGATCGTGGGGTAGCTTAAATTTGTGTCGAGTGATGAACAGGTTTGAACAGTTTTCGTTATTCTATATAATATAGTTATATAAAATTTTGCTATTTTATTTATTTGCTATTTATAATTAAGGTGTTCGAACGATGGCTTGAACTTATGTCGAGTGATAGGAAAGTTTGATTAGTTAGGGTGATAGTTTGGGGACGAAGAGGACATTAAGTTATCGTAGTATTGCAAACTAGAATTATTAATAGGGGAAGAGCAATGGAACGAATACAGTATATAGGATAATTGATTCTTCTTTTATTCGTTGTTATATGTATTGAATAAAATTTTCAAAAATTTACAGTTAAGAATATCTCGATACAGATAATTCTTCGTTTTAAACATTGTTATACCAAAGATTAAGGATTGTCGTAACGCAAGGAAGTGAAGGTAATACACAAGACGAATCTTCGCAATCTTTAACAACTTCGAATCTTACTTATTTACAGTTGAGTACGACAAACTCGCACCGGTATCAGCGACAGAACTTTCTCGAGAGGTAAAAAAGTAGAATTCTAACAAGAAGGGAAGAAACGCGGTAGATTCGTAGATAGAAATCCTCGATGTGCTCCTCTCACCAGATGAATACTGAATACATTACCGACTGTAATGCAGTTCGCACATAAATTAACATACGCGAGCCGTGGAGTCGCCGTTCCGTGAAAGCTCCTTAAACTTTCAATGGACCGCGAAAACTTTCCAACGAAATGAAAATTCCCCGAGTGCCCACCGCACCCCCCTTGAAGCAAAACCTTCTCTTTATTCTTACACGAATCTCGGGTTATTACAAGTTCGTTAAAATAGAGTCCGGAAAAATTGAACTTATCTGCATTCGTTCCATCGATGTTCCTCTTTGAATTATATGAGAAATCTCAGCACGGTGGAAATTATAACGAATGTAACCTGTTGGTTATGGTGGAAAAATTGCGCGTGGGAAGGAGAATAGGATTTAGAAATTTGATTTAAAAATACGTTGGATAATTAACTAAGCTAACGATCTTTTCTTCGTAATGGTGGTGGAAAAAATGTGTGAGAATTTGATCCGGAAATATACTCGATATTTAGTATCAGAGAAGCGATTTTTATTACAATATTTTATTTTGATATTGAAGGATGAAATGAATAATATGAATATTCTCCCAAATTTTTTGCTATCATATTGATCTACCCAAATTTAACGAAAAACGTTTGGCAAATATTTATTCGAATATATACCTTTGATACCGAGTTAATTGTTTCCAAGTTTGGAAAAAAAATCAATTTTAATAGCAGGAAGGGAACGAAAAATACGACGAATAAAACACGATGACGTTTACGGAAATAAAGATTCGGAAGTGTCGAAAATAAAGGGCGCGTTTAGTTCGAATTTTCGGAGCGTAGAAACAGGTGGATCGTAAACGTCGCTCTCGTCTTAACGTCAGTGTTTGGTCACCTGGATTATGACGCGATAATGTAAGTGCAAAAGGCAGTCAGAAATCCCAGATATACTTTCATAAGGAACAACCATCGCTGTGCCGAGAATGTGAATCATTAAAATCGTGGTTGCTGCGACTCGTGTTGCAAAGATTTCGCGAATGTCAGAGAAAATTCCGCGTGGAGAACGCATACAACTTCTGATAGCTGACTTGTGATATTTTTATACCGTTGCAGAAACATTTGTACCATATAGATACATACACATAGGCGATTGTACATATTATGAACTACATAATTTATGAGAATATTTCTTAGGAAACAAGCTGGTCAACTATACTTCTCGTACAATTTTCAATTTCGTTACCCAAATACATAATTAATATTCAATTTTTCAAAAAACAAATGATTTCTTCCCACGAATTCGTTCATTATGAGGTGAAATTAAATAATCATAAATTGAAAGATGAATTTTAAGGAGTAATGTTTATAACGATGTCACTTTCTCTTATATATTAATTAATGTAGTTGACTGATGTAATTTCTTTCATAAAAACAACCACTTGCGTATAACCATTTACCTTAACCAAATATATAAACCATACGTTAAAATCATTTATTTTAACTCAAGACTTATGTTAATCGTATATGAAAACTCACATACTTCAAGTAATCACAAAATCAAGATACCTAAAACCTGTGACTGAAGCAAGTTGAATGATTCTACCGTTGCATAATTGGAATTCCAAGCCAGGCAAATAAAAATCCTAAAGGACGCTTGAAGCAATCAACAAATAATAACAGTTCTCATAGCATATGGTAAGCAACCGTCTTGGCTCGATTGATTCTCGGATGCGATTGAGTGCTATCGATACTCTAACAGGATATCGCGAACGGTACGTTGTATCGATCTCCAACATCGTACAAGGATGTGCTCCGTGTATGCATTAAGCCGTTATGTCGCATTTATAGGTATCTGACATTGATTCTGATTCGATCAAATTAGATTAGCTGAGAGGATCGTGAGAAGCAACGGCAGGTGATAGATGGTAAGAAATATTTAATATCATAACAATACATCAAATGGCTTGTAAACAAATGCCTGAAAACATGAATTTGTAGAAATCATAAGCTTCACTGGTTTTAACAACGCTGTTACGAATGGTTGATGTGAGTCCACTGTTGGCTTGCAGAAAAATAGAATTTTTATGTAACTTATGAGGCAACTATACAGGGTGTTCTACTAAGAATCTTGAATATCTCCGTTGTTTTTGGAGATATGAAAAAGCTTTATGGACAAAAGTTGTTCGATATAAAAGGGACTATAATATGGTACTAATAATTTTTTCCAGCTGCTGGACTTTCGGAGATTACAAGGTCACTTTCTTTAAATGGAATTATATATCCTTTTATGCACTGGTCGATGCAGCTCGACATTCTCTATAAAAAGGTATTAACTTATGTATGCTATGTAACGTATGTTGAAAAATGATTGTTTAAGCAGATATTTCAACTGTTAAGCTTGAGTCAGACTAGCTGTTGCACTATTCGGGAGATTTTCGTTTGACTTGATCGCCTGCTGTGAATGCTCTGATTGGATTACGTATAAGCGAGTTTGACTCTGATGTGACGCCCGACTTGACGTGATCTGATCGTACACCGTGATCTCGAGTGTGAATCATCCCTAATTTGCCAATTTACCATATGAGACACAAGGACAACGTAAACACAAGAATACCGCTTCACGTCTTTCTGTGTCTTTCATACATTAAATTCAACTAATTAAAACTAAAATATCTCCTAAACTAACAATTTTTCAACATACATGGATTAATTCTTATTTGTAGAGAATATGGAGCTGCATCAACTAAAGCAGAAAAACGTATATCATACCATTTAAAGAAGTGGAGGTGGCCTTGAAACCTTGAAAACTTCTCCAGCTGCAAAAAGATTATTATTGCCATATTATAATCCGCTGTACACCGAATAGCTTTTCTTAATACGGTTTCTTCATATCTCCAAAAACAGCAAAGATATTCAAGAGCTAATTCTTATTAGAATACACTGTATATGGACGTATATTCCTCATTTTGCAATAAAAAACGCGATCCTTTTCGTTGCATGCGTAATCGCTGTATTTGTTGACGCAGTCGTTTTCAACATTTTTGCCAACTTTCTGTTAACTCCACCACACCCTCGCGATATGTCAAAAATCATTCAATTTTTTGTCAAACAAGTTGCTTTCCATCCGTAGCCGTCCCTAAGTTAACTCTTAAAAAGTCCAATTTTAGAGAGTGGTTTCAACCCTTAAACTCGAGTTACCGCAGCTAAATAAAAGACACGCGTGTAATAATTTTGGCTGTTTCCTTCAAGCCCACTGTGTTTCATCCAAATCGGAGCCGGGCCGTTCACGACCTCCGTTATAAATCAGCCGACGTCCACGTCTCCTCCGGCTACAGCCCTGGCTCGTCAAATATTTACCAGCCTCTAAGCACTAAGTTTACGTTCCACCTGTTACTACCCTACTTGCCTCATTCATTCGTATCCTGTAATAAAGCGAATCGATCTGAATCGCAAACAGAGATCGTGATCCATTCACGACGAATGAAAACGGGATGGCTGAGAAGACAAGAAATTATGGGAAAGGAAGGAAAGTTTGCGGCTCTTTAATGTCACGGTCGAGAAGGAGATGAAACGAGGAAGTTTGGTACTGAGAGAGATCTTTCGGGGATATAGAATACTATTGGTATTCAATTGGGAGGAATTTCAAGGAGATTCCAAGGAATCGATGAGATCTCGTGGTGCAAGTCTGAGAAAGGATAATTATATTGAATATAGCACATTTTCCAATACTAGATCTGACCGAATAACATGTAAAACGGAGGCGTGTTTTCTTGTGTAAAAATATGAGAAAGGTATGGAACGAAATTTCTTCGTTCTCGACTTAGTCTTCGAGTAAATCGAATTTGAAAGTTTATCAGATATACTTGAGCATGACTAATTCAGCACCTGACTTGTGCGTATTCAATTTTCTTGAAAATGTTACCGGAAAACTGCTTCACATTTTCGATTTATTTTCAAACGTGGAATTACGTCCTATCTTACTTAGTCCTGTCCAATGCAGAATTAGCCATGTTCAAGTATACTTGATAAATTTTCAAACTCGATTTTCCTGAAAGCTAGCAGACAATGGAAAGATTCTATTCTATATCATTTGCCTGTTTTTCCACAAGGGATTATGTCGTGCCCGATTTTATTCGGATGGATCCAGCATTATAATGGCTCACGAAAGCATTCAAACACTTGTCATAAGAAATTTTGATGTCTACATTGTGTGAATTGAATGAACCATTTGGAATTTCATTGACACTATAATGAAACGCGATTGTCATGATGATACCGTTCAAGTTCAAAACTAATCTGAAAACATATATAGAAGTTACGACAGGTGTATCCAATTGTATATAATTACCAGAGAAAACACGTTACTAAGAGGAGTGTCTATTATACAGCAAATTAGAGGATTTAAAAAAAGAATTTATTATAATTTAAATCGACGCTAGAGAAAGAGACTTGACGTAAACAATTTTGATATTGGCAATCATTTTGAGCTGGTGAAATTTAATGCCGTGTCGTGAGTTTGAACTCAAGGAACTCGATACCGACAACCCTTGATTTCAATGACCTGATATCGATCTGCTTACGTACAGGGTTATAGCATTTCCTGACTCAACAATGGCCTTCACTCTGTTCTACTTTGTATTTTTAATAATTGCCTTGAAAATTGTTCGATTTATCGAGTCTGAATTTACAATGAACGCGGCCGGAACACAGTTCCGATTTACAAAGCAATAATATCATGAATAATAATAGGGCATTTTTGCAAAATTTTGCCATGGTTAAAATTACAGTTAGTTGACAATCTCGCCAGATAGTATCCCTTTAAAAAGCGACAGCTTTAATGCAAGTAGGTAATATCGATGCGGTCGATAGCGTGCTCGCGTGTAAACCACGCGCTTCACTCGCTAGGAACAATGAAATCATAATTTTATAAAACGGTTTTGCATTTTGAATGGCTCCGAATGAAGAGCTACAGTTATTGTTGAACAAACGTTATTCGAGTATTTTGGATAAATTTAATTGAAACCTCTGCTATACTAAAATACGTACTTAGATATTAACAATTATTCGAGTCAATAATGTATCCGACAATTGCATAAATTCTTCGTCCTATGATCTTTTTAATAAGATCCACAATTTTTATGGGCTTATCTCGTTTTATCCTCTCTTTAGATCTAAATACGTATCAACAGTAATTAATACAATATTATACGTATTTGACGAGCATAGAAATTCATTATTCATTATTCATTAACCTATCCTTGCTAATGAAATCTCATTTTGTGAATTTATCTTATTTCACGCTATCTCTAAATCTGCATACGTAATAACAGTATTTCAAGTGAATAATATATTCGACAAATACATATATTCCTTATCTTGTAGCCTATCTACGATGAAATCCCAAAATTTCACACCGTCTGTAAATCATTTATAATTCAGCCCAAATCTTAAAAATACGTATAAGGTAAACAAAAAATTGTTTACAGTTAAAACAATTTTATAGGCTTCAAAAGATATAAATTCAGATCGATTAATTTGATTAATTGGTATAGATGGAGCTTCGTCTCGTTCTATATCAGCAACTTCGACGATATTTATATTACTATTCGTTTAAATTAATTAATTGTTTCATTTTTACCAATAATTGCTGGCTTTATGCATTCCCACGATGATAAATATCATACCGATGCTCAACAGTAGTTACTAATCTTTTATCTGCAATGCCATTCTTTGAGAAATTGTCGATAAATTTATCGTCGAATGAATTCAAAAGGGATATATTCGATTAACGATGCTACATTAAATCGATATTTTTCATTTAACCGAATTTACATTGAAATGGATCTTCGGATCGCGAGTATATTTTCGATTCTTCATCGAATACCTCCACGTTAAACGATTCCCTTCCTTCTCCTCGTCTTTCTATACTTATGAAAGGTTGAAGTACGCAATTTCGAATCACAATTCCTTCAAAAATCCGGCGAACGTGGCTGGGGCCAACCATCCGCACTGATAAGGTCGTTTTCCAGGCGAACGATCAAGCGTTCGCATGGCGGTTTCGAGAAGCGAGCGCAGACTGCCCTCAGTATCCAATTATAACACGCGCATGGCGTGTCTACCGTTCGATAAATAGGCTTTGTTGTATCGCGCGGATCCTCCCGAGGAGCGACGACGTCGTTAATTATTATTTATTGGCGAGTTATTGGACGCTAATGACTAGTCGCCTACCACACAGAAATCAGTTGACGTACGAGTCAACTTTTTGGAGAAATTATATTCGAAATGTGTTCAGGGCTGCTACACTTGGCGAAATGTATTTTATGAGCGTAATTAAAGAAATTATGAACGTTTCCCGAACCTAATTATAGAGAATTTCATCTCTGTAGAAATCTTGTTTCGTCCATTAGATATTACAATATGCGGCTTACTTCGAATATTTTATATATTTTTTCATAATATTATATACATCCTGCATATGTTTACAATTTTTCCATAAATAAGCATCCACACTCTGTTTATCCTCTTGCGGTCTATTCATCATTCGCAAATAAATGAATCATTCAGTCAAGACACTGTGAAAAAAATATCCTGAAAAATGTCTAAAATGGAGCTGAGCAATGCTACAACGTCAATTTTAATATAGCGTTTTACGATCCTGACTAGCCAATATGTGTCGTATAGTAAAAGAAAACTAATTGATATGACAGAATATTGGGTTAATAAATGGTGTCCAAATTTCCGGACAGTGATTCGAGGTTTCTAAATAGATTTGGTTGCGATCAATATCTGTTACCGTCACGTGAAAACATATGGTGTCCAGTCGTTATTAATATATCTCAATTAGTAACTGTCAGGGTTACACAACCTGGCCGATATCGTTATTATATTACAGGTCGCGCCTTCATCTTTGCCGTTCGTGTTATTGTTATTGCCGCCGCAACCTAATCGCGCGATATTATGCTACCCTCGTGAATGTGTGCATATATCACGGAGTATTAAACGCGCTGTGTGTCGAGATCGAATTTAAGCGCTCGAACTCGCGTGCTCTTGAAATTCTAACTACGTACAGCCAATCCTACGCGTGTTGCTTTTCGTAACAGCGCTTTCATTTATTTCCCTCTAAGATGCTCAACGATATTGTCGAGATTTAATGATAGCAAATGAATGCAGGTTCGTCGCGTGTAATCCGTGTTAATTGTCCGAGATTTAGATTCTAAGTTTTATAAACATCTTATAATCGTTAATAAGTTAATAAGTACTTTAATCGCTCAACGTATGTAATCGTCATCATCTTTTCGAATTCCAGAGCCACGATCTTATGCTATGGATATGACTGCAATATCTATATGTCTTATAAACAATAATTTATACATCCATTTGTATTGCTGGTTATTTTCCTTTTATAGAAATGATTCATCATTTTCATAGATAAATTCAGAAAAGCAATGGACCACTCATTTGGAAAATGAAAGATTCGGTTTCGAAAGCTGCATCAGGGAGAGCCAATCTCCTGATTTCTTTTCCTCTTGCATCTTCAATCTCATCTCATTGCTATCCCATCTGCATCTTATCTTAGGTTTGGAAAATCTTCTGGTTTTTTAGTCACCATCTTTCCATCCTGTCTATCTTCAGCTCTATATAATAAATTGTACTTGAGATTGTTTATTGTAAATTAGCAGTAAAAGAAAAACTTCGAATGAATCAGTCTAAGTGTATTTTGAAAACGCCTGTATAATTTACTACACAATTTTTAATTTAATTATTATTATAATTTAAAATTAGAGAAAACGAGAATGTAAGTATGTTATAATGCACTGCGCGAAAAATGCGTACCTAGAGCTTAAATTTCACACCGTGACGCTAATACCACATCATATCCAGCTGTACTTTATATTCTTCAATTGTTTCTAATACATTTAACCATACATAATCTTACATAATCTTGCTACAAACTATTCACTCTATTTTATACTCATATGTTTTCACTCCTCCGAAGATAGTTCGCTAAAAATGTGTTTACAATTAAAATCTACGGAGAACAATCGCGCGTAAACGTAACAATAAAATGATATCATCTTTTCTTTTCTCACAGATTGAAACTCGGTGCTGATTGCATTAAAAACAGCATAAAAATCAATTCTTCTAAAAGTCAATACCTGTAACGACAAACGATACGCAGGCTATGAAAGCAATTCGGTGCAACGAAAGGAACAACGTCAAACGCTAATTGGATCCAGACGATCCGGAAGCATCGAGCCACAAAGAATTAACCAACTACGAGAGCTCTCGTGGCACGATGTTCCGCGCTCTCGATGCTAGAATAGCAAGTATTAGAGCTATTACTTGTCCTCACGTTCGTCAAAATCGAGACTGTGTAACGTAGTTTCATCGTTGTTCCCGTTACGTTGAGTGTATCTTGAATCAAAACGGGTTACGTCAGCTACAAGCTTACATACAGGAACTGGTAAAAGCTGTGTATACGTGACGTGGAGACAAGGTTCCCTACGCATATCGTGAATACATATCATCGTTTGTAATAGGATCGCTTTATATCTGGATATAATACGATTGAAAACATTTTATGGTTAGAAATATTAGGATAGATGGAACTAGGCATTTGGAATCTTCTCAATAGAAAAAGTGGTTGGATGATGTAACCAGCGGTTGTTTCCTGGAAAATAATAGGTTTCAATGAGAGTTTCGATAATTATAGTTTCGAACATATTGAAATGTTCTGCATAATTTGAAAACTTTATTTGAAACTCTATTTCTAAAATGCATGTAAAATTCGGACTTCAAATTGAACGTATTACAAATAAAATCTGGCTTCATTAAATATAAATGTGCAAAAAGGGCAAACATAAAATTTCGAAATTCAGTAACAAGTTCAAGTTTTCAAAAATTCCTACCAATATTTAAATTAGTTTAATTAACATCTCCTTCAATGATCGATCTGGTTTGGAAAGCAGCGCGTGAGAACTTTTTGTCAACGAAATAAAATACACTAGGACCCTAAAGCGCTTTTAATCCTAACCGAAGCATTCCCTGTCTTTCGTTATTACTTTTTTCTCAAAGGATAACACTATTGATAGATTGAAACACGAACGATAACACGTTCCACGTGTCGATTTATCCGTTGTGTCATTCCCGTTTAATAAATATCACGTTTCACGCGGCAACGTCCTCTAGAAAGATGAAACCAGCTTCGATCTCGACCAATCTCGTTGATTCAACGTAGTTTTTCGTCGCGTTCCAGTTTCTCTATGATAGCTAATCGACACCTTCGTCGATTGTATGTATATACATCCATTTTTCGCAAGCGTTAGAACGCTAGCTGGTTTCATTCAAAATGTAGCGATTAATCCAAATCATTGAGGAAATTAATCAAAGTTAATGATTTTTTGTATTGGTTGAAGATTGCGATCCGATAAATATAGCAAAATTAGTTGAAACTATATATTTGAAAGAGTTGCAGCGATATAGTAAATTATAATAGTTATATGTTTTCTAGCGTTCTAATCCATTGTTTATTAAATATACCTTTACAGTAAATATCTTGTAACTTCTATATAAATTTTTAGATTAGTTTCACGTATCAGTACAATCACGATAGTCGAGTGCTCATAGAACTTGGAAATGTTTCATATAACGCACGCAATATGCGGTACATATGACTAAAAGTTTTTTACAGTAAATATTCAAATTCTCGCGTAACCCAATGTATATAGCCCGGCATTTTATTAATACATCACAAAAATTCATTTTCGTTAGTGCGAGCTATCTCGCAGGGAAATTTATACATTTCCATCCACGGCTATTAATTAAAATTACAATCACTTATGAAAACCGATCGAGAGGTAAACAAATAATCGAAAACTAATATCGAATGAAAATCGAAGGGGAGGATCGATGTACTTTCGCCGATTTCGAATTTAATTTATGGTCGGACGCATTTGCCAAGCTGAGCCGATTGTGAGAGCCATCGCCCTCTTTCGGGGCGCTTCCACTTTTTTAATATATCAGTCACGTAATGAAGGCTGAAATAAAAATTACGAGAGATGAAAAAATATTCCACAGAGTATTGATTTTTAGTTTTCCTCGTGTCACAATTGGTTCAGTCAGTATATTATTAAAAATTCCTCTACTTGTCGTTCTTTGATGTGTTAAATTACGTTCGAATTGCGTTTGTTTGAAATTTACATATCATAAGAACATTGTGTATAACAGTTGCGCAATTTCCAGTTTCCAGATAAACCGATAAATATAACTTGTCGATTTGAAAATGTTTCATCAAAGTGAAACTCAACTGACGGAAAACTGATCGACAATATCGAGGTTAATATTTCCTTTTGAAAAATTATACATTCAGAAATTTTCAGTACCCAATATATTTTTTCGTATAACGCTGTTATTTTAGACTCTGCTATTAATTTATAAGGTTAATCGTGTGGTTACTATACAAGTCAATTATCGAATATTTCATAATATTAAAATACCCGAGTTACAAAAAGGCAATAAATTTCATGTATAAGAGTTGATTGAACCATTTTACAATAATATCGTTATATCGTATAAAAACAATGGATTTTATGTACAAGGGTTGGCTGAAGAATTTTGTCGCAGAATCGACAACGAACGTTTTACGGTCTACGCGTGAGCCAGGAACAATTTCATTTAACGCGACGCGACAATTTTGCGTTACGGAAAAAGTAATTAGCAGCTCTAACGTGTCCCTTTAGATAGCGGTAACCGCGAATTCTTGAACCGCACCAGAGTCAATTGACTCCACATTCGCAACAAATATTTACGCTGCGATGCTTTCGTATTTATTATAAAACGGTGTAAATTTTAACGCTCGTTTATAAATCCGATCGCAAAGTTTCGAACTAACCATGAGATCCATAAATTTTACACCAACACGCTTCACAGACTGTTTATTCAATTATCGGTAATGATTCCAACGAGCCAACGGTCCAATGAAACGAATTAATTCAGAAACAAGCAAGTATGATAGGCGCTTTTATACGAATTATATTCGATTCTTTCAAACTGCAGAAAATTGTAGAATCTAAATGGATATATTTTCATGACTGCAACATTAAACAACAAAATTCAGTGATATAAACTGACTGCAACAATTATTGTAAATATGCAGATGTATAAATTGTGGTTGTAGACAAAACATGACGTTAACAGAAAGTTCACCCGCAGCGAATCGAAGAAATAAATCTCGTTCGAGTCAGGTTCCATTAAAACCAACCCTCGTTAAAGCGATTCGTGCGATATCCACGAGTCACCCCGAAGAAATCCAACCATGAAATGAAAAACTTCTCGAAGCTCATCGCCATCAGCGGCAACACAAGCTCGAATACGTCTAAACATCGTCCATGTGTCGTTTATCAACGATAAGATCGCGGCATGAAATACCAGGGCGAGAATCTTCGACGAAGATCGGGGAGGTAGTTCGGTGGTGACGATTAACGGACGATTATTAAAGCAGCCCCTTATCGCGGTAATTGCGTGGAATAAATCCAGGTAGCGAACGAACAGACGAGCGAACGACGTCGCTGCAATTTTCTGGCTCGGCGAGCCTCCGGATGACGATATTCTCTCTTTCTCTCTCTCTGTCTCTCTCTCTCTCTCTGTCTCTCTCTGTCTCTCTCTCTCTGCTTCGATCTTTGCTTCCCTTTTTCTCTCGCCCACTCGTTGGCCTATCTCGTCAAATACCACCAGGGTCTAGACTGTCTCTTAGTCAACACGCGATACGATAATCTTTTTAGCCGGCAGGTCGTTAATCGCAGATCGATTTTGCACCCTTCGAGAGAGCGGTTGCTACATCGTGTTTCAAGGGTGAAATAGTATGAGGGTGTGTGGACTCGGGCGAAAATGGCAACAGTCGCGTGGGTAGGACGTGTCACGTCGAATGGGGTTGTAAGTAAATCCGACAAGCTCCTTCTTCGAACAGACCCGATGCTTTTTGCGCGAAGCGTCGATCTTATCGGGCACCCGGGGAGTGATCGATGCTGACACCGCTTGTTTCGTGCACTTTATTGCGTTCCACGGGTGTACAGGCCGATCCGTTTTATCGGAGGTTTCCGAGACTACCGTTTCCCTTGTCCGTCACTAGGTGGAAACCGAGGACTCGATGGTATTGGTAAAAGGGTTCGTTTCTGCGGTTTTAGGGCGAAGATTTTAACACCTGGTTGAAATGGTAGTTGGTCTGGCAGTTTAGGTGAAATACCTACTAGGTTTTTTATTGTAGCGTTAAATCATATTCAGGGCATGGATTGCAGTTGCGTAAGTTGCATTCGTGACCAGATTAATTTGTATTCTAACTTCGATATCAGCTCTATAGCCTGAGAGGTTATTGAATGTAAAAGGACGTAAAAAATGAAATGCTTGTTAGAATATTCTAAATTATAGCATATTGAATATGCTCGATATCGATATTATATCTTAAAATTTAAAACTTTACGAAGTGTGCACGAGTTTGTAAGTGTTTATCTTGTTATGTTTCTAATATTTTACTATATTACTGTAATAAAGTTTATTATTTTATTGTTTTTGTGTTAAATATATTCTATAATATTATCCTGCGTATAGAAAATAGACCGTTAAAATGAAATTTTCACAGAATTGTTAATCGTGAATATTTTTAAAATGCCGACAGCCGGTATTACGATAGCAAGGTAATAAAAAGTCAAATTTCATGCAAAATAAAAAACAGAAACAAGGAACAAAGTACGTGAATAAGTGAAAATAAATATTAAAATAGATTAAATATTTTGACGGTCGTTCGGTTAATTTCAAAAAGCGCGAAGAACAAAGGGTTGTCCCAGGGCTGAAAATCAACGAAATTCGATCGAGCGCGTCAGCTTTGAACGATGCTGAAATTAATTAACGTTCATGGAGTCATTTACAACGGTTAGATGTAATTTTTCGTCGCCACCCTGCCCGATGGCACAGGATGGAGGAATACAATGCAGTCCACAGCATCGATAACAATGGTCGATCGCTCGTCGGTTCAGTGTACCATTCGCGGCAACAATCAATCTTGTCAGATGGCTCGTCTCATTGTCTAATAACAATCATTTACGCTGCTGACGCGATTAATCGGCAGCTTAATAATCCCGCAAACACGACTACAACGATCCGAAATCATTAACGCCGCATCACCGTTTAAACGTTCATTCGTCTCTGGCTAAATGAGCTTCTACCGGGTGTCTCTGAAGTACCTATACATCGATATTTCAGCAATATTTCATTATAGAAAGCTGATAATTGGTACACGAAAATATCTTGTTACACGGAATACGAAAATTTGAAATATTTCACTGCTTCCTGGTAAACTGGATTATTTATGTTCAGCTGACATTTTTTATTGTTTCTGACCTTTAAAAAATCCAAACAAGATTTCCAGAACTCTTTTCCACATTTCCACTATGATATTAAAGTCGAGTCAAATGCGTGAGACTTTTTTTAGTAAAAGTGAGAATTCTTGCTGGAGAAAGTGAAGAGTGAATTATTAAAAACTCAGTTCGTGTACGAAGGGTCAATACTATTGAATTGATCTTGTTTAAGGATACTTCAAAACACCTTAAATCAGAATGTTGTTAACTAGAATGTAATGGAAATTTTATTTGGTTACGAGAAAAAAATCGCAATTCGATATAGTTTCGTAATTTCAGTCACCATACAAGGAATTAATAAAAATGTAACAATGAAACTGCTTGTTATCGATCAAATGATATAGCAACAAAATCGAATAATGATTACATTCTAATTAAATGTTATAAATTTTAAGATACGAGAAAGTATTAATTTGCTGAACCACACGCAAAGCGTATTTATGTACGTTCTAATGTGAGCATTTCCAGTGAAATAGCAAGAAAATCATAGTCATAGAAGTTTAAACCGAAATGTTCGTGAAACTGCGTTTACTCGACTGGTTGGCATTCCACAAATGCGGCCATGTTTGCACGAAATTATTTCGCGTTCAAGTTCTGGGGACATGGTGTATAATCGAGTAGAGCGATGATCAATTTGCACAGGGAAACATTTTCATTTTCACATCTTTCCTGGCAACACATGTCGCGATAATATTTCCAGTCCGCGTACGCTAATGGCCCGATCGATTTTCCAATCCTTTTTAATACATAAATCATTGGCTTTCAACCCGGCTGACGATGTATCGCTACAAAATGCACTCTTTGTCTTCTTTAATCTAACGATGATATTTTCCACTTTTGTTCGCCCGTGTTGATCACCCATTGTTTCACGCGGCTGTTTATTCGCCTCATTTGCTCGACTGCCGAATTGCAAGCTTGATCTAATGCTTCCAGAAACGTTTAACCTCGTTGAATTACGACCCATTTCCTTTTTATCGAATTTCCAGTTTAAAATATTTACGAACCTGTGAATTTCCTTTTCCATAAACGAAACTTTCAACGCGACGTAAATGTTAAAGTTGCATTGAACTTAATTGGAAAGTTTATTTAACGAGGGTCTTCGGATTTTTATGATCAACGGGGAAAAGCTTTAACTGATTAATAAAATTTAAAAATCGAATACTAAATGTCTAATGAAACGAAGAAATCAAAAAAGGTAAAATTGATCAGTTTGGATTGAAATTATATAAAGATCCGAATATTCACTCCGTTTGATACGTAACATCGTTCAAAACGAACGATAAAATATATAATGACGACTGTAGAAGGCGACGTGGTCTTGCGAGGACATTTTCTCACTGACAAGAACAAACGCGTCCCGATCAATGGACTCTAATTATCGAGCGATTCCAGGCCGATCACGTATGCGGTTGAGATTGGATGGCATTGTCGAACACGCGTTCTTGCATTCGACACGTGCTCCTATCATCTTTTCGCTCGACCGGCATTAAGCGACGTCGCTAGACGATGCGCTGCCTTCGCTGCTGATGGCGTTATCTCAATATTCAATGGTGATTCGCCGTCAGTTCGACGTTCCCTGTTCTTTCGCTCGAATAAAACCAGCCCAATTTCGTGCAATTAATTTTCGATATTAGATTCTGTTCCTAGGTAGGTAAATCGCATTTTAGATTTATGAATTATACTTTGTGAGCGGAGTAGGTTCTTTCTCATTTGAAGTTGGTGAAAAATGATTGACTGGGTTCGTTCAAAGTTTCTAATAAGCAGATTCTTGCTTGTTTAAGATTCGTGAGAAAAGATTAGGTTAAAGAAGGAAAAAGAGCAATTTATTTAAAGTTTATTTAAAGATAAATAGATTCTTTTATATTTAAAAATGACGAGGAAAATTGAGTTGATTTAATGCTACAGTGTCTCGTATAGCATAAATTAAAGATCTTGCCTATGACGTGCAAATAGTTGAATTCACTAGCTCAGTTACAACGTAATTATTTCAGTATCAAAAATTAACAATCTAAAATATGAATATATTATGATTAAATGAAAATCAATTTGTTTGCTGGAAACATTTCTCTTCATACCTTGCATAAAAGAACCAACCGTCAAAGGTTAATACGACAAGTGGATGTATATAAAATTGTATTATTTATCATATTTCACACCTGAATATGACCATAATTTTTTTAAAAAACCTTGACATATTAGCTCGTAACGAATTGAAAAATATTGCTGGACTGAACAATTTCATAATTAAATTTCGTAATTTTTTACTCATAAAATTACATCTTTCTTCTTGCTATTTCACTGCTGTTTCTAATATTTACCAATTCCCATATTTATCTCGAGTTTAGTTTAAATTAAGTTTAAATCTTTCATCGAAATTACGTAATATCACGATATAAATCATTCTTTACAATTTCTTCTGTTCATAGCATACTTAATTACTACCATCAAACTTCGAAGTAATTTTTCTCAATTTCATTTCTCACTGGACTGTTTCCTTCTTGTATAACTCGGACCAATTAAAGATTGAACCCCACGTTTCCGTACAAGTCTATCCAAGTACAAATTTAAATTTCCTACATCTGCGTGTACTCGTAGAATTAAGAAAATTAAAGGCCCGTTTGTCTCGATATTTTCATACAGAATCACAGAATGGTATGACCGTGAATACTATCTGCTTTTAAGAAGATTTCTAATAAAAGTATCAAACCTTCATCGTTGGTTGTCACGAATAATTAAAATATTCGTATGATTTTGTTCTATGAATTGAGATTTGAAGAAAGCGGCATGAACGATGCTGAAGACATGAATTATTATTAGCATTTGGGGAAAATCGAACGCTTAAACAAGTTTCTAATGTGCAAAAGAAGAAACAAATAAAGAAACTGTTACGATTCCAATCGAAGAATTTGTTTTTAGAAACGGTGATTCGACAATTCTTGAATAACAAAACTAATTCATCACTAATTGTCAATATTATTATATATTTCTATACTATTATCATTTATATATATATAAAGAATTATTATATACTATGTGTTCTTCAAATGATTCAGAGTTTTCGGTGGACAAAAAATTTCAAGAAATTTCGTATGACACGCACATATTGATAAAAGCTTCCTAATTGTTCGCGAGACATTGCAGAACATGGACGATATTAGTCTCGGGGCTCTTAATCTCTGACGCGGGAATATAGACGCAAACGAGAAAATAAGAACACGGCGTGTAGTCAATCTCGATTCGCAACGAATTTCGCATTTCCGGCAAGATAATTATTTTAATTGCATTCGGTTAACGACCTCCCTCCATCCTTGTCCGTGTTTCCGGTTCCGGCCGTTTGTCCCTTTTACAAGTGGCGTGCCGTCGGAAATACCGCGTTTCTTTGTCCGCGTATATGCTTTTAATTACGCGAAATCAGAAAAATGTTCCTAATTAAACGCGTATTGTGGAACGGCAGCGGACCCCTTCATTGATTTTATTTATCGCGCTCTTGTTGTTCAACGTCGAATCAACCGGCTGCAATCGATATTGGCAAATGTCAACTCGTTACTCGAAATACGGGGGAAAAGCGGTTCTTTTAATTAATTTCGCGGACACGAAGTTAATTTCGATTCGTACTCTCTATTGCTACTGGCTGTTGAAACGAAATTTTCTTCTTACTTCCAAACCTTTGAATATGTTGTTGTGCGTTTTATTGATCTAATAATACGTTTACTGGATACGAATATCGTGGCAAATTTTTCCCTCTCTTTCACATTGATTCACTCGTCAGAAATATATTAAAAATAAATTTCGGGCGTTATTTTCGTTTTTACTCATCAGCTCTTTAAAACTTAAGGATTTCTATATATGATCAATTACCGACTTGTAATATTTATTTTTTGAGACTAAAAGTTTCTTTTCTTAAAAAAGAGAAAGTATTATAAATAGACGGCAGATTTTCATACATTCATGGGACATTCAAAAGTACAAAAAATGCTCGTATATAAAATATTAAAAGTACAGTACGCATTATAATTGTATTCGTTAAAATATGAATTTGCGTGAACATTCGCAGCCTGGTTATAAATTTAGTTACACAGCCTCCTTTCCACTCTTCTCTCGTGTCAAAAACAAAACTAAATAAAGATTTTCACAGCACCAACGTTGCTTATCGGTTTCCATGGATCGGAAGCATTACTTCTCATTCGATCCCCGTATAGCAAGAATTATATCAAGCTTAACCTAATCAATCTACTTAACTGACCCAGATTACCTATCAAAACAGTCATATCATCACATTCATACATTATTATTCGAGCACATAATTATTTACCTATGACAAAGGATCGTTATCCAGAATGGCACTCGGCGAAATAATTATTCCGCAATGAGATAATGACCATTTTGAGGGATAATGTCGGTGAATCGTCTCTCGGGCCGATTCTCCATCCCACGTTCGAGGCAATTCGTTAAGTCTCGTTTCAATCCCAGTTTGGCGTGTCACTCGATCTCTAATTACGTCGAACGAGAGAGATAAAGAGAGAGAGAGAGAGAAAGAGAGAATTAGCAGAGAACGATATCTACCAGTTTCGAATCGGTTCGGACAGAATCAAGATCGAGTTGGTATTATCAGGTGGAAAAGCGATAAGGGATGGTATAGCTTGTCTACCAATTAACGCGAGACCCGCGAGTGTGCTTAAATAAAATTAACGGCTCGATAAGTTTTCGAGAGTCGCGGACCCGATATAGTTTTTCTCACGTTAAGACGTACTCGTCCTCAAGAGGAATCATCCTGAAAAAAAAGCACTTTTAATCATCGTCCCTTGATTCAACCTCCGTTAATGATCATCGAAAATTCCAGAATATAACACTTCGTCGCGATAATTTTCCGTTTCGACGTATGTGTTTCGTCTGGTCTGTGTAAAACCTACTTTACAAACATGTTGGAACTCTAAGGGATGTAATAGGATTTCAGTGTGCTAAGTGAAATACATGCGAAATTTTGCGAGGTTATAACTACATAAAATAATAAAAAATAGATTAGCAAGTTGTAATATGGAATTGTACAAAATATACAACTTCGTTGTATCAATTTTCTAAATATTTCTTTCCAACAAATGTTTCTACTTACTATTAACACATACTATTTACTATTAACTTTAACACGTATGATAATACAAATAATAATATACAAATTTTGTGTTCTGCTGTTATTTTTCAAACACAGAATTTCTCTGATCTATAAATATACCCACAGACTGATGAAACATGAATTATTATACGCGATCATGAACTGCTATTATCGATTCCCGATCGTATGAAGCTATCTGTGTATACTTAGGATTCATTCATACTCATATTTTATTCAAACACAACCATCCCAAATGATTATGGTTAGACTCATCCATACTTTCATAAACACTTGTCACTCGTAGCTATACAATGCATAAGAATTCATTCCCCCTACAATACCAGGTTTTGCAGTTTAATTTGACTCTCGTTTAACTCATTATTAATGACTAATTATTAGTTAGATAGTGTTTACTTCTACTTTGAAACGACATTCGTCTATTTTGCTACGTTTAAGATTGACGTTTTTACCTCGTTGAATACTTAATGAAGAACTTCGACTGCTTCAAATTACACGAATAAAGTTTCTACAGATGCCGAGTCGTGGAATCACAATTGGCAAACGTAAAATTTAAATTGGGAATTTTGTAGTACTGTAGGGAATCACAAGTATGTTTAATGATATTTATAAAGCTCTGCAAAAATACTGTAAAGTATTGTATGCAAAAAGATATTGGTTTATTCAATAATTGACAAGAAAAAAGATTATAATACATAACAAATACAATATGTTATCGTTCCTAAAGAAAAATCCTAATCCTAAAAGAGATATACTATATTTCCATCTAAACAAATGTAACGTCATCTACAAATGTTTAAAACATCTCCACTTTGAAAAGCTCTTTTTGCTTATCATCTGTCTAATACGAAACCATACAGCTTCCTTATTATCTATTTTCTATTACAAATAATAATACTAACGTGAGTTATGTATGTAATTATATAATTCCAAAATAGTCGAAATTTCCATTGATTCAACGATACGTAGACGTAAAATCGTAATGGGGGCGCGCCTGTTAATACCCAATCGAATTTACAAGCATGATATGCGGTGGCACACGAAGATAGGAAGGAAGGAAGGAAGGAAACGAGGCACGGTCAGTGTCATTTCCGGAACGAATCTACATGGGGGACGGACCGGTGTATGGCGTTGATAATTGCTGCTCTTACGCAACCTGAAAACACGTGAGGCCATTCAAGCCCTCTACCACGTTACGATTAATTTATTCCAGCTATCCCATTCGAAATCGCGATAAATATTGATTCTTCAATTTCTCTTTCGCGTTATCGCATTAAAATTATACAGATATTTTATTTATAACACGACGTAATAAACTATTTAACCGATTTCGCACGAAACTCCTCGTCATCTTCAATTTTCTCCCGCTAAAGATATTTTACCGCGTTAAATAATCACGCATTATTTCCTGTACGTTTACAGATTACACGAAGGGGCAAACTTATTATGGTAATTTCGCTCTCGTTAATTGCGTATTCGGCGCGGAGGGCAAACAACGAGGATGAATCGGTAATCTCGATCAAAGTGAAAAGTTTTGTTTATTCACTTTTTCACCTGTCTCGTTAATGCGCCCTTTATTCGTGTCCATAGGACTTTTCACGGATAAATGGAAACCCGTGAAATGGACATGACCGATCACGATCGACTGGAATATTAAATCGAATAAGAAATAATCAAATATGGCGATCACGTCTGCGTTGTATCGAGGACCTGTTAATTATTTCGTCTGCTCATTAGCGCGTTACTTTCGATCCGAATCGTACGGCAGAATCCGCTGCGTGAAATTCCAATCAATTCCACTGTAGCATGGACAATCCGATCATTTTAATAATCGTTTAAAATAATGCCATTAATTCGCAGGCCACGCGTCGAATATCGTTGGCGATCGCAGGGCGACACGATCCTTGTCTATCAAAAGTATCGCCTCCCTTTGATACTCTGGCAAATTATTCAGGGAATTCTGTGCATTCTACGTAAATTATAAAAATTAACGAGCTTAATTAATAAAGTACTCAGTGGAAAAATCATATAAACGCATAATTGGAAGAAAA
Source organism: Bombus vancouverensis nearcticus (assembly GCF_051014615.1). Taxonomy (NCBI): domain Eukaryota; kingdom Metazoa; phylum Arthropoda; class Insecta; order Hymenoptera; family Apidae; genus Bombus; species Bombus vancouverensis. Next base: position 4,137,415 of record NC_134924.1, read on the forward strand.
CAAAGCAATGGAAAGAATACAAAATAAAAGTACAGAATAATAAATAATAATGCAGAATGGAAACAAAGAATACCTATTAACTATTGCACGCTCTATTTTGTACTTTAACACATTCACTGCCAACTATGAGATACCTCGTAGTTAACGACAACACGCGCCACGAGGACACGCACTTATCACATCCCAGGCGCTGTCAACTTGTCCCACTTGCCAAGGATCACATACCATCTGGATTGTGATATCTTCAAAACCAAATCCCTTCGCGAGCGCCTTCGAGAGGTCAAACGAGCATCCTTATGCATCAACTGCCTCCGGAAGGGACATACAGAGCGAGATCGCCACGCCGGGTCACGTCGGGCGTGCGGAGAACGACATTATACGATGTTGTATAGGGCAAAACACCACTCAGGGTCTCGTTCCAGCACGCCCAGTCCAAAATCCTCTCGATCAAACAGTAGACCCACAACAAGCTTCCTCCGCAGCATCATCTTCACAGAAAGTCGATCTAGAATCGAAACCTACGGCAGACTCTCCAAAATCCATGATGATCGAATTATCCAGGAACAGGTTTTCCTCGATCAACACTTCGACGGTTAATAACCTGTCCTGCATCACGTCACCTGTTACACCTGATATAAACAACATATCGGAAACTCATTCTTCGGGACATAACGTGAAGAACCCTCCTTCTTCATGATCGAAAGGCAGGGCCATACCTGCGAGTGACCCGTATTGAAATAATATCTACGTTATTGCCACCGTGACTAATCACTTAATTGATATCGATAGTTTTCAGAACACCCCTTCGGATCTCAACACTTGTCCACTGAGCCCACATATCACTACATCGAACAAGTCTCTGATTTTGTCTTTTGCGGATAGTTGGACCACGCCGGTACAACCACTAAGCATCATCAAGAAGGCGCGATACGGATGGGTTAGCGGGAGGAGCCCTGACCCCCAATCAACCGTAGACCTCTTTCACGCCTCCAAAACGCATCTACATGCGAATTTCACTTGCCTTTGTGAAATCGACGAAATATATAACGACACTTCGTGAACTTCAACGGCAAATTTCTTGGTAATGCCGAGGACCACGGCGATTCAGACTACAAGGCAGACAACGTACCCTCAACGCAACGGCCTTTCGGCCGTATCATCGAATTCACCCTGGCAACGACGGCGTCACAGATGAAATCCGACTAAACAAAGCTACAAGATAGCGAAATTCCAAGCGCCTTAGTATGAGTGACCATCCGGATAACATCCGGTTACTCTATTCGTTCTCAGAAATATATGATAAATACGATCGAAGCCTTTTCTCACTTCCACGAATAAAGGAATTTAAATACTCCTCCTAAAATCATCCAAGTCAGTCTTGAACAGTCACGCTCCGAACTCGGAAGTGTATTGTAAACCAGAAAAGATAAAGTTTCTTTTTTTCTTAAATTTCTTTTTATTTTACGTGACAACGGCCTTGTCACGTAAAATTGATACTTGGATTGTAAGAGAAAAGAAGGCTGAGTCGTAACCTAACTATTAATTCTCTTTTATCGAACTTTATTATAAATTTAGCACTTACAATAATAGAATAACACTGAACTGGAGAAAGGGGTTATACAAGAACAGCCCGAGCTGGGTGAAGTCCCGCTTTATATACGTTTTGGTTTGAGGATGTTGAGAAGGCTCGGTGTTATGTTATGTTAGGTTATGATATGGAAAAGTGTCCGAAAGTCGGGGGTCGATATCCTATCTCAGATGTTGTTATGCCACGAGACTTACTATAGACCGTATTTCTAACCGTCGCTCGCGGTTCTGCAGTTTTGCAAACGGATCGTCTGATCTGTCCAATGGAGGGTATACAATATATCGAGTTCTAGAAACGTTAATTTCGGTCCGTTATTTTTGCCACGCAAGAAGGCGGCATACGTGATATCATAGGCGCGAACGGTGGCGTAACCCGAGCGTAGTGGGGATCGTCTCCCAGAGAAAACAAAGAAATGATCGAAGGGCAATTAGTTCCTTCTGAAGACTCAAACGCTGTACATCGCTTAGTTGAACGCATACATCGAGAGATATAATAAAGTCGAGTCGAATCCTGTATCAAACTAATTATAATTGTGAAACAATTTGTGGCGTGTCTGTTATATTATTTTTAAATATTGTTAAATATACAAATTTATGTTAACCCTGTTAATTCAGTATTATCCTCATTTGAATCACCCCTATTATCGTAACAGAAATCAGAGGATCGATCAGTTTGTCGCGCCGATTATCTAATCGTAACGGGAATTTATGACTCCCGTTGACGTGCTTTCTCGCGATCGCATCTCTCCGCGAATGGTCGAAGAAACAGATGTGGACTAAGGTGCGTCACAGCCTTGGTGTAGGCTATGATGATAAGGTGGTGATGTGTCCAAAGGAGTCCGAAGCTCGGGGGTTGATGTCTTATCTCTGATGTAGGTTGAGATGTGATTGATGTCGCAGTCTCATCCAGACAACCACAATTCATACAGCAACGAGCATCGTGGATCGAGGTGCCACGCAGCTCGTCCTTTTTTTTTTTTTTTTTTTTTATTAACGTGGAGGAAATCCGCACGGACACCAGGTCGCTTCTGGGGAAAAGCGGGGTGGTAGTGCCGGACTCCAACCGACTAAAACCTCCACGATGACCGTCCCGGTTGCAATCGAAAGGGGCTCGGGAACCGGTGTGAGCGATACACCGCCCCCCCCCCCCCCGCGTGCCACGTAGCTCGTCCTACTATCGAGCCAACCCGACCCAGCAGAATACGGACAACCAGCAATCGACAAAGAGTTGGACGGCAGAACTTTTGCAGAACTTTTGATCGGTACCCTCTCAACGGGGGGGAGGAGCGACACTCTACCTAGACCAGGCCGCACACCGCGGGCAAGATGGGAACCAAATGTTCGCTTACTGCGTATCCTCAATAGTCTTAAGAACCCATCATAAATCTCAGGAACTTTCTAGCTAAGGTCCTTCAGACCAAACAAACATCTCTTTACTGAATCGTTTCTAAAGCTTATTGTTTACTACGGGAAGACGCGGGAAAGTTAGTTCTCCTCACATGGTATGACTATGATACTTCACACTAGCAACTTTCTATCGAGGGCGGCTAAGACCCTTCCTAGTCCACCAACCTTCTTTTATCCAATCAGAAGCAATGTCTATTGCTCTCACTTTCCTAACCAAAATTGTCATTAACAAATTCAATGGTCCCTTGCGTTAGACACACCCATCACTAGCTTTCCTCCGACACAGCATCGTCATTTAATTATTCTTCATCGTTAGAATAGTCAACATGTCATTACCGGGTTTCTATCCTTAAATTAATCACTTACTTAACTTATACATAGTGTATCAGCGTAATTATCTTCTTCACAAAGTTGTTGGAATAAACATTAATTTATACCTGTTAATTCAGTGTAAACTCAATTGAACCACCCCTATTATCGTAACAGAAATCAGGGGATCGATCAGTTTCGTGGCGTCGATTATCTAGTCGTAACGGGAATTTACGACTCCCGTTGACGTGCTTTCTCGCGATCGCGTCTCTCCGCGAATGGTCGAATAAACACATCGTGTGTCTTCTTTATAAAAATATTAAATAAAATATGTTCCTATTGTTAATAATTCCCATTTATAATGATCCTCGTATAAATAATAACTGGTAAAAAAAATGTTTAAAACTAATTTGTGATTGTAATGGTAGAATTGCTTGCATTTAATAGAATTCAACTTCATGGAAGCATAATCAGAATTTAAGTAGAATAATCGAAAGATTCCCGGAAGGAGGTACATCGTGCACGGGGAACTTTCGCCACAAACTTCGGTTTTAAATAAAGTTAATATAAACTTAACCGCGGGGAAGTTTTAGCCGGGAACTTTTATTAACCCCTGAAATATCCATCATCAGTCAAATACCAAACGAGTTCTCAAAGTCGGTAAAACTAGCAATTTGAAATTTCTTTATTCTTTCCCATATTCAATATTCCCAATATTTTCTTATGAAATATCGAATCGTTAATACTATCTTTTTAGAGTTTCTTCTGCAACCTTTTAACCCATCAACTACGAACACCCACGTTTAAATATATGATATAAAAAATATGCAAGCATACAAATATCAAATTTAAAAACTCAAGCTAAAGCTAGACATTACCTAGAGACATCCATATTTATACGTTTGACATAAAAATATCAGATATGCGTCGTACAAATACAAATACAAATACAAATAGCGTCTCAAGCAAGATTAAATCTCGTCCAAAAAATCGTTAGCCATTTCGCAATCCATCAAAAAGGAGAGATCCATTGGAAAACGCATTCGATCATGCTTTAGAATCTTTTCATCGAAATCACATTCGATAATCCCCTAACCCACTCCCCAACGAAAAATACAAAATCCCATTGTCTCACGTATACGCACGTATCGCACACCACGTTTCTCACAGTTATTTTTTCCAACTGTAGTCGTGGATTTATGCCCGTGTACCACCCAACGGGATTAACTTTTTAATTAATCCCGACCGCTGCTTATCGTTATTTCATTCAACCAGGATCCAACCATCGCGTCGAACGAAAAGCTAGCAGAGGGTCGCAGGGAGAGTCGATCATTAAATGAAACCCGCGAATCGATCTGCCTAACAATGTCGAAAAGGCCGCGTAATCTATTTCGGGGACCGATTTCGCGGAATTCCCACGAAACGCGATAATGAAGCTCGCCATTCGCGGTGGAGCACGTCCTAGGAAATAACGCCGCCTGAATCCTTCGTGCCAAAGCTGCTGAATGGTCACATATCTCTGGACATCGAATCAAAATCATAAGAATTTCAATTCTCTAGTTACCGTAAATCACGAAAGTATTCGAAGAGATGTAGAAATCTTTCGCGAATATATCGTGCGTATTATACGAAACTTTCGAGGTTTCATTGATACTGCAATGACTATGTAATGATTTTTATCCACGTTTATAGCTCTGTGGACTTAGCTAAAGAAATGGGCGCTAAATAGAGATTTGTTTCATCTCCTAAATATTATAACGAATATCTTGCCTTATATAATTTACGTATTTTTGTACGTTATACGTGTTGCGACGCACAACTTACTAACAACCAGTCGGATGGCAACTGATCGGTTGTTTATCGCGAGCCTTGAACGTTATTAACGTCCAAGGTGGAGGAATACGATAAAGGTAAAGAGCGAGGTTTAATTCACCATTCAAGTGTACTGATTGTCCTGTTAAATATACTGTTCACTGAGTGAGTACTGGTAAGTGTTGACTCTTAGAATACTGATGCAAGAGTGAGTCTTGGGGCTGTTGCTGTTGTAGCGGAAGGTTCGTCGTGGGGGTGTCCCAGGTCTGTTCCTACCTGGTCCTTGGGTAAAGCCGTATGTTTCTGAATGGGCTGGCTGCCTTAGTGACGGTTCGCGCGAGTGACCTTACACTTGGGGAAACCCGCGTGTCCCGTCTTCCTGAGATATCATGAGCATAAAAATATGGGTGTTTTATGGTAGGTCCTAAAGTACTTGGACTGGACAATAGGCCCACTGTTTATGATGGGTCCGCATTACGGTATCCTTAACGGTCATCCTGCTCGAGGCTCACGTCCGGTGGTCATACCGTAGCGGTAATTACCAGGCGACCCCTCCAAATCTCGAACAATACGCATTGTGTGCATTTTTGCACCTTTAAATTGCCCATAAATACATAAAGATGTGCAGTCCGGTATGATTATATTGGAAAAGTTCGAAAGATATTTAGCGAAATAATGAGAATATAAAATATACAACATGACGATGCACACAGTGCAAATTGGGAAGGACATGAGCTGTAATGAATGCGAAGGGGAAAACAGAAATTATTATCATGCATATATGTACGTGTACACCGCATTAATTAATAATTAATTAAGTTCGTTATTACGATTCGCTCGTGTCATTCGATTTTAATAGAGAAGTGAAAAATATTGAAAATTTTGAGCGATCAGCATTCGATGATTGGGAACTATGTATTGCATTCGTGAAATGGACTGGATCGATGGTTCCAGAGAACAGGTCGATCCTATTATTTCTTGGCCAGTTCAAAAAGAATCGTGCGTGATTAAGACCTCGTGGAATGAGGAAGAAAATTGATTTCGAGAGATAATCTTTTGGATGGTGATGGATTTAGCAATGAAAAGTGGTCCAGGTCTGAGGAAAAGGAAGCGAAAGAAGAGGAATAGCTCGTTCGTGAGATTGTCAGAGGTGTTATCTGTGGCGTTAAGTAGCCATCTCTCTGGTAGGGTTGGATACTAAGAATGGCGAGATAAGAAGGGTTCGTTTTCTCAACAGCGATATCAGGGTAATTAGCGAAGATCGTGGTATTCTTGGATAAAAAGAATGATCAGTTTGATGCAATAAGACTTGCAAGATTTGTAAGATTTGTGAGAGTTGTTAGTAGATGGCAGATAAAATATTGGAGAATAATGGCTGCGACTTTTGCGATGAAGATCGATCGTATGGGGACTTTCACAGATGAAAAAATCCGCAGATTTCTATATTCTAGAATTTTCAATGTTCTAGGAATTTCGAGATAGTGCGAGAATTATTTTGATTCAAGATTGTTCAATCGAAAATTAGTTATCTACATAATAAGCTTATCATAAGCTTATAATGAGCTTATAATATAATGACGCGACACTAAATTTTGTGATACTGAAGTAATTTGCAATATTCGAACCAGCTCCTTCTAAATGGTCTCGGAATTATTATTATTTAAGATCACTAGATGGAAAATTCGGATGATTTCTTTGCGTAATTCTATAAAAGAGCTCGTGTTCCATTAGATGGCGCAAAGCCGGTGACATTAGACGACTCGTACTACGTGTTACGTATTAGCGATGTTACGAGTTACCCTACAGCCTCTGAGATGTTTCCTCCATGCACATTCTCATTCTGAGACACGTGCACATCATGTCAGCTCAACGCATTAGGAATTATGTACATGCTTTGTCGCCCATACTCTACGTATACATGCATATGCACGCTTGTCACCTTGTAATCCCTCTCTCACATTCTTCACGTCAAAGTTTGTTGCAACACGGTTCAGCCGTATTTAACACTTCAAGAATCAGTTTAAGTTAAATGACCATTAAGAAGTTTGCAAACATGAACCTTTGTGTGGTTTCCTTTTCCTTTATACAAAGGGAGAGGAGATGGCACAATATATGTATACTGTCCTCACCTTTATACCGTTGTATTACGTCACCGTGCAAAGTAGCACTATTCTTGAGAATATAAAGATATAAATATTCGCGAATATGTTCTTCTTCTTTAAACATTATCTTTTTAATATAATATCTATGTGTCTAAAATATTATAGTACAGGTATCCCTCGCATAACACGGTATTCTTACACACGGATTCCATCAAATACGATACATTTGTTAGTTTAGTTCAATAAATCTTGTGAGATATTAATACATATGTGTCAAAAGAAACAAAAATACAATAACTATATGTACATATTATTTTCATTAGATATTTTAAAATTCTCTCTTATTCTCTACTATTATATTATATACTACTCGATAACGAAATAATAATATAGTAACAATTTAATTACACAATCACATTTGCTCTCTGCAAATGAAATTTCGAACAAATGGGCCATGCATTCTTTATTCATATTATAACCTCAAATATTCTGCATTCGCACGTTCAAAAGTCTCGCCTCGTCTAATCTCTCCCACACAACACAACCAATCAATTCTCTTACTTAACACGAACTTAATTAATCAAGGCACGGAATTAAGAATTCTATAAAGCCACCATAACTCGATTTTAACGTCAACCGAATGACTAAAATGAAAAACGCGACTCGACGTTCGAAGATCGTTCGTCGATGGCTGGAGCACGCGAGCACGGTTCGTTCGCATTAATTTTTCGCTCGAGGCGGCGCTCGTGCGCCGATTACGCGATTATTAATTGCGATTATTTATCGTTTGTCGGGATCGATGCACACGTATAACACAAAATATCTTTCCACAAATCTGACCCGTGTCATGCGACGAAAAAAGGTGTTTGCCGTCTTCGAAGAAACGAGAACATATATAGAAGGGACGATTAAGAACACATGATTTAGAAGAAAAGGCTCGAAGACTGTTCGAAAGGTGAAATGGAAGTTACATCATATATATTAATATATAACAATATCAGGACTGCTCGACTCGGTAAGTTTAATGCGACTCTATTTATTTGCAATCGTTTAGTGACGTTAAAGTTTGAGGTTTTTAGAGCGTCCTCTTCGAAGATACATACTTTTTCTATTAATATTGCGTTATTGTATGTAGATCTACTCATGAAATGAGTAAAAGTAGAGTATGTATTCAAATCACTGAAAAAAGTATAATTTTATTAACACAGTTATTTAAACTAGCAATCTCAAACATGACATTGGATTATCCATTTAATAACAACTATCTATATATCTAATTCTCTTAATAGTATTAAGTTATTAACTTAACCTCTAAACACTATGTATGTATGTACATATATTATTATATCCTAAGGATGAAAATAAGCAGAAGCAGAATGTACATTTAAATAATTGCAAAATAGAATTTTATTAATATATATAACCACATGAAGCAACCAGTTAAAATATGCTACTGAATAATTCATTTGATTATAACTTTGGTAATATTGTTCATAAATCATGTATTACGTTGAATATTATCCTAATATCTGAAATGTACTTGATCCCTATCTGCAAACAATAATATTGGAAGTATGAATATCAACATGTAATATCATGAATATCAAGCTTTACCACTCTAATCATGATAATTCTCTTACTTCAGTATCGTTACCTATATTAATGGAAACGATAATGTACCGTTAATTGTACACTGTATCGATGTGAACATAGCTGCTGGTGGAGAAATAGCTAAGTCGTAAATTATGTATATCGAATAATAGGTACCGATTAATATTGTCCATGTATTTCCTACAAAATTTCTTGATTGCATTCATAACTCATAAGAAAAATTATATTCCCTCTAATATAAGCCATTCTTAATGATTTAATGTAAATTACCAATTGATGGTTGATAATTACCAATTGAAAGGAAAAGAATTATATCGTCTCGTAAATTCCTCTAAAAGATTTATAAAGAAATCGTATATTAAATTGTAATTAAAAATAGTCTGTTAGAAAATGTACTATATTGTGATAATATACGAATAAAAAGAGCTTATACAAAATTTTCTGCTTAACTGACTTTACGATCTCGCTATATCTCCAGCATTTATAAACACCAATTCGTGCATGGGCTAATCCACGTGAAATAACACCATAAAGAAGACAAGTTTTTTATAACGAATCTACCCGTAATACTTTGCCACGTGCGTGTCATCGCTAGCATCGTATTCGTTGGTACATTTTCAACGCGTATGTCGTCCGCGCGAAATTACACGCTCGCACGCGAGTAGATGCGTGTACCGGCCACCTTTCAACCAGGACAGATCATTACAAAACAATCCCGCGGTTCTCAATTTCATTCTGTCCTTTTTTCGTCGCCGCTTTATCTCTTTTTGCACATTCGCGAGAGAAACCGTACAAAATCGGTTCGCGTGTCGCAGGTTGCCGACCCCGCAACACTCTCGTGTTCCGACGTATTAACCCCGAAACTCGCATAGAATGACACTCGCCAGCTCAATTACCCAGCTGTTTTCTCGCGACAACAGCTTCGATCGCGCAACCATAAGTCGACATCGAAATGTAGAAAAAACTAGAACCTCGAATTTTTATTCAGATAGTATGATGTTATTTTCCATAAAACCATTAAACACATCATAATTCCGAAAATTAAAAATTTGCTAGCCTTCCATAAATTTGGGTTTCGAGTCTTTATTTATTATATTATTTTAAACCGAAGTATATTTGATAGATACATATTAAATTGTACCAATACCAACGATTTTATACCGAAACTTGTAAGCTGCAAGTGTAACACTCCTTAAATCAATAGTCTGCACCTGCAGAATATAATTTTCAATAATTTTCATACGATAAACGTAACTAACTGTTTAAGAAAGGATAAGAAGATAACAAGAGCTAAGAAACTTCATTATTGTCCGATCGATCAGCATGTTCGGCTTGAATACGTAAATTATGATAGCCCAAAGTTGACGTCGCGAGTTGAGCTTGAAAGAAAGGTGCTCATACGCAGTCGAACGTCCCAGTGGAGCTCAGAGTATGTCAGGAGTATATATGATGTCGTCCGTGATGATGACGTCAGAAAAATATCCCTCAGTTGCACTTTGTCAGGTTGATAAAACTTTTAGAAGGTCTATGCTTAGGATGAACATTTCTTTAAAAATTAAGGTAACATTTCTTAAAAAAGATTGGCTAAATTAGAAATGATCGAAGATCAGTGATTGAGAATTTTTCATTCTATATCGTGCAATAGGTATACACCTTATCAAAGTAAGAAATACTTTAAGTATTAATTAAGTATTAATTAAATACCTTAGTACCTAAATAAGAAAAGAATGGACCTTCTAATTTCTAATACTAATCTTATGAAACGAACAGGGGGAAATCAACGAAGGACAAGGATGTAGTAACAAAAACGTTTTAAAGCATTTTTTCCCTGTCGCTTGTTGGAGTTTCTTTATTCGGCGAATTTCAATTTATAAGACGGGGTAATGCTTTCTAATGCAGCTGGAGGAATGTTGCATTATGCATACGGCTGGCATTAACTTCGTTATCCAATTCAAAGCGTTTCTTTCTTCTGCAGGCGGTTACCGGAGTAACGTATTAGGGTTTAGGAAAATTGTATCTGGGAGAAAGAGGATCTCGCGTAGAGGAATGGACAAAAAATATGAGGATAGTAGTCCAAGTTTAAGGAAAGGAGACGATCTACGACTACGAGCGTACTCTCTCCGTTACTTTCGCCGAATAATTAGTATGTATTTATTAGAGCATATGTGGCATTGTGTTAGCATAAATTTACAAGTTTCGCTCCATTTATTCCCTTAATGTACAGCTTCTCATCACCTGAGCCAACCCCTTATTTCGCGGCTGGATATTCGGTATGCTGAGCTCTCAGTTTAATGAATTGAATATTCTTCAAAGTGTTAAGTGAGCATCTGTTTCGAAGTTTGAAGAGACGACGGAAACTTTTCGGCGAGGACAGATAGAGATAGAATTGCTGATATGCGTATTTCCACGAGGGTGGAATCGATAATAATGGAATTTTAGGAGATTTAGGAAGAGTAGCACCTGAGCTTTTGAAGATTGGTTATATTAATGATCGAGTTCTCGAATAATGTTTTGTCTCTTTGTTAATTGCATCTACAGTCACTCATATGGTTTTTTAATTTAATAGGCTTATAATCAGTTAGATGCTCGATCATTCCAATGATTCCATACTTGTAACAATTAAGAACATTTAACAAGAATTTAACAAGAAAAATTAAGAGAAAAGTAGTAATTTTCAATATATTATTTGAGGAGGAAGTCTTCCTTCAAACCTTTTTTAAAAAGGCGAATAAGAATAAACTATCTGGAATAAAATTCTGCTCCCATACGCATCTTTTAAGAAGAAACCTAATTCATGACTAAGAACCATCAGAGTCAAATTTTCGTTCCTAACAATAGGTGCGCGAGAAAAATGTAATAGCGACGGTTTAACATTTCGCGAAAGGGAAGCTAAACCTCATCAGGCCGTTAAGCACTTTCCCAAAATGGAAACGATCAAAATAACCAGGTAATGGTGTCCCTTAACCTCTAACCGGTTTAACCTGCATGTAAAATGCATTGAATAGCTGAACTGCAACGGTCGGTATGTGTCGGTGAATGGGCTGGTGTTTCGTACGAATATTCGTAGGAGGACGTAGGCGCTCGTAATAGCTGCTAAATTACGACCCTATCCTCGAAAAATGGACAGGATCGTTTAAACGGAACTTCTGTTATCGTGAATTCGCAGAATCGCGATTATCTCGCCTAAGTTTTCCACGATTCGCTATGATAAACGAAATAGAGGATAAAATGGAAACGCTCGGAGACACTAATCATCTGAAAACACTGGGACGAATGCAGTAGGATGGAACAATATATCCATTAATCAGCCTACATCCCCGTAACTTGAGAATGAGATTAACCGATTGTCCCAAGCGGCATTAAAGGAACTTAAATATTTAAATTAATTCATCGAACCGATAGTTCTTCATTTTTTTTTTTTTTTTTTTATTCACATGAGACTAGTGAAGCACCCGCGCGTTTTCGAAACATCGCGGCTCGAAATTATGCTGGAAATTATATTAATGCGAGATTGACGCAATTAAAATGCAAAACGCATTTCGTGAGCTCTAAATGAGATACAAATAAAAACGATTGCAGGCGAAAAGGTGGCGGTGACAGATAGTACCGTTTCATGGGAGGGGAACGGTGCTAAAGAAAGCTGCAAAAAAGAAATTGCATTCATGATTCGGTCGCTGTTGGCGAATATATATTTCCACGAAGCTTTTCGTCGGGCTCTGGACCGCTTAAGAAATTAAAAAAGAAAAAGGGAAAAAGAAGTAAAAAGGATGGGGAAAGGAGGAAAAGGCATACGTCATGAATATTCATGCGTTAATGCGGCATGCGTAATGATGAGAAAGTTGTTCACCATTGCCGTGCTTTCCGCGAGGAGATATGCGCCTGGTGTATACGTGCCCACTTCACGCGCGTTCGGCTGAAGTGCCACTATAAACTGATATACGAGCGTCATAGTCATGCTTGCTTGCGGACCGGATATTAAAAAATGCCTTTAACGCGAAATTCATCCTTTCGATATGGCGACAACGCGAATTTCCTTCGTGTGGTGTTTGTTTGACTAGCTGTGTCCCGAGCTAAGGGTTGGTTACGTCAAGAGTAAGTTGATACATTGAGAAAGTGAATTAAAATCGTGTAGACGAAGTGAAAGATTCGATGGTGAGGATCAAAGAACTCAGAAATTCATATATATTATGTACCAAAGACTCAAATCAGTGAAAGCTTACGCATTAACGACGAGGAAAATTTGAAAATTTTTACACGACCAACGATAAATTGATAAGATCCAACAATACAGTCATTAATGATAGAAAAATTCAAGAAATTAGAAACTTCATTGTGAGATGAATATAAATCACGCAGATTCGTGTGAACATTTTCATCGTAAAATCGATGAACGAGCTTCAGATTCCAAGTAGGCGATATTTGTGGAATAAAAACGATGGAAAAACGAAATCGTTTCAGAACGACAGATACCATCAATCGTAACCCGTTTCATGGTGGTCTTGCGGATGTTGCTGAAATATTCTTGATTTCTTTTATCCGCTTATCGATGTGAATCGAGGCACAAATCCCAATATTTACCATACCAGCGTTCCACATTGAAAGTTAACCGCCTTCTCGCGCTCGCCAGCATCTTCCTGCCAACTTTCGTTATCCAAATTTCCGCATAAGAATCGACTTATCCCCCAGTCGATATCGGAAAAATCCTTGAAAAATCCGACTTCCCGAGATAAACAGATACTCGATGCGCACAACACGATCCTCACCGCAAGCATCGTTCTCCGGTCGAAACGACTCGCGTTACGGATAGTTATGGTTGATCGAGTCGCATCATACACGAAACGAGACACGGAAAGTGATCGGTTTCCGATCGATTACCCCGTAAACGAAACGGTTGATCAACGACGTTAATTATGGGAATAGGATCAACGATCGATCGCGTTCAATCGCTCGTATTTCGTGAGCTTGCATGTCGCTACGTTGGGTTTGGTACACGGCGGCGATGCGAGTTTGCCGTTGTGACGCTTTGCAATTTGATAGTTTTGGTATAAATGCATGAACATTTGCTCGAGCACAGAGTCTATTAGACATGTTTAATGATGTGATACATACGAGAGTATTACTATTGAAAATATATAGAAGCAATGGAAAGTTATAACGACTAAGAATCATTCGAATGCATCGAGTACCTGAGTCTTGCTCGGATTACTCAAGATACCTTGATTAAGATACTTTAGGACTTAAATTACAAATTTAAATTTCAATAAAAATTTAAGTTTCAATACAAATTGAGAATCTCAAGCGTTTTCTTTGACTGGATAAAAACAGGAGTTACTTGCTAGATAACGTAATATTATTTCTAATTACGTGCTTGTCGATATCGATCTCCTAAACCAAATTGATTTCAGATACGCATTTCCCGTTAAGCTAAAGTACAGTGAAAAGCCAATTAATTAAATTCGACTAATTAAAATGAATTTGATTTTAAATAGGATTTGAATTTTGGGATTCCAACATTAAAATTTAATATATATTTAATATGTTTCTAATTCAATATAAAACTGTTACATGCTGATTGAGTTTTCGAAAACTAGCTTTCTATAAAACGATGACATTTTCTGGCTCTGTAAATATCTATAAAAGCAACTGCAAACGCAAATACTTATATCAAACTCAGATAACTTGAGTAATCTGAACAAGATTCAACGCGAGTTCGCGCGAATCGGACAACGCGAATTGAACGACCATTCACGTGACGTTGTTCTTTGTACTTTTTGTTTCAATCTATCTTTCTTTTGCTTTTTCTAACCTGTTCCGCCGCAACGATTACTTGGTTTTGTAGCTGACCCGATGGAACGAAAATGGGCAACGAGCTTCCGCTTCGAGACCACGCCTTTGATTCCTTCCTGCGCATTTCTTCTCGCACGACATTCGCGTTCGTATGATCAATCTCCAGCGAGCTCTCGGATCCGGAATCCATGGCCAAAATAATTCCAACAACAGAGAGAGCTACTCGAACGTCTCGAAACCGGAAGTAGAATGATACAGATTTCTGATAAAAGACATTCTGTTGTTTCGATGGAATTTTTAGATATGTGAATGGTATGACCATTTTTGAAATTATTGAACACTAGAATAGGACTGATAAGATAAAACATTGTTATAAAATTGGTATATGAGAATAAATAAACGTACAGGAATATTAGATGAAATTGTATTTTAAGATCGAATGTAAGTGGTTCTTTTCTGATATTTTTTCCACGTTAACCCATTCGTTGACATTTTATTTAAAAATACTGAGAATACGAAAATTTGTTGTCAGTTTTATACGTACACTTTGAATGCATTTTCTTTCGTTCTGCAAAAAAAAGAAACATTTTAAACGTATCGCTTTCTTTTACATTTCCACTCGGCGTAATAATAGCTAGTACGAAAGTGATGGTTTTGCGTTCAAAATTCATGCTGAAATTTCCAAAAAAAATAATTTTGTTCCGGGACACTTTTTTCTGCGTAACTTCGTTTCAGAATACTTTTTTCCTGCGAATCTAGAATTGAAAGAAACGTTCGAATGGTCCCATTTAAATGCACCGCTCGTGCCTGCGGGTAACAAAATACCAAAACCGTAAAAACACAATTTTTGGGCTAAGCGAGAAGTGGCGATAGTATGCAGTCGAATTTTTGACCTGATAAAAGTGACAGAGCATGTAAATTCGTTCGCGCATTCGAATAAAACAAACCAGTGGAACTGTCGTTTCCGTTTCGCTAAAACATTCCTCACTTTCCTGTAATTTATGACTCAAATTTCGGAGTAATGTTTCCACGCATTTCGAAATAGTTTCGCCACAATTTTCGCGTGTATTTTATCATTTGTGTTTTCTTGCCACAATTCGACTAATGTTATTAGCGAAGTTCATCGAATCATAAAGTGTAAGTTGTTAGCAATTATTAAATCCTTTTATGACAATGAAAGAAATGAGAACAACATTACAAGTGATATTTTGCAAAATTACTAGTTATTTGACTATCTTGTTTGACGTACAGTCGTAAAAAAATAGTCTATATAATTAAAAAGCGAGATACTTGAATGATGCAGTGGTATTATTCTTTGTCATCGATATCATTGGCATTATGTATATGAGTTTTTAAATCAACTACAAATCAAATTTCGTACTGCATTTCGAAAGTTAATCTCGTTTAAGATCGTAATCGAAAATTAGGACAGTTACTTGTTTTATTCGGGTATAAATTACAAACCCAACTCATTCTTTATTCGAGAAATGACAGGCTGGAATCGTTATGTGAAAGCACAGTTGAACGATTCGTAGATAACGTTATTTAACGTTATTCAGCAGCAAGGAGAACAAAATGGAAGCCACGCGGTTTCGCGTTTCATCCAATTATCGACTCTCGTCGACATTGCGTGCTTTCTTCCGTTTACGTTACCAGAGATTGCGCCTGATCGTTACTAAATACCTTTACAAAGACTTCCGTCTGCTATGCGCTCTTTGCAGTTACCTTTACCGTGAAATTTGCAACTTGAAAAGTTTCGCGAACTTTTTATTCGATAAAGCAAAAAGAGGAACTATTCGAGAAATTACGATTTACGAACTCATCTGACGAAGTTTAGTTATTTACGTTGTAAATTGCTCACAGCTCTCGCAGCTTCGGCTCTACTTTTAGTTTATTAAGTTTCTCGGGTTCTCTTCCGCATAAAGACTTAAGTTTTCTGGACGATACTCAACAACCGTTCTTCCTCGCATGTATTAAAAATTTTGAATCAGTTTCTAACATCGTTGATGGAAGCCGGAAGTCTTCCGTTGGAGCGAAGTAAAAAATTCCTGTTTCTAAAAAAGTTAAAATGAAGTTACGCGAGTTGATGTTACGCGGTCCACGTTTCAGAAAAAGTTTCACAATATATTTTTTGCGTTGCTGACAAGTTTAGAAGAAAAAGAAGCATAGATTGTGTGAAACTTCGCGCGAAAAACCGGAAATCGATCGGCTGTGACGATTTTGGCGACGTCTACCGGCACATTTTCGAGCCAAATTTCTCTTACGCTGCTAATATCAACATTCGATATGGTTTCTTTTATAAGAGAAACAGACACGTATTTTCTTCGTAAAAGACAAACTGCACGAATCCAACATGGGACGATAACTATTTATGGGAAATAAAGTGTACACCCGCTGTGACTTCAACATATTTTATTTCACTTCACATACGATTACAATCTTTTCAATGGAAATAATTTCGCGTATAACATCTCTCGAATCTCATGGAATTTTAATCAACGTATTGCAGCAATTAATTTAGTACGAAACAAAAAGTTCGAAAATCATTTTTACAATAATAAACGATCAATAATAAATGAAGATTAGAACATTAAAGTTAATGATCTGAAAGACACGATTTTGGATCACTATAAAAGAAATAAAATTAAATCCTTTTCCATTTGAGCTCGTATGCTTAAATAGGGAGTGTGAAATGAAAAGCCAGAAATCACAGAATCTCAGAGAAATAACAGATAAGGTGGATGTTCTCTGAGAGTATACAGTTGCCTGGGCTTCTCACGTCCCCTGCTTAAGTACAATAGATATAATATATTTCATGTAATAACGTAAACAAGATGTTTTTGTACAAATATCCCTTATATAAATATGGTGCTTGTCTGACGGCTAGGCACAAATTTCGTGACTTGCGTGTCTCAATCATTTTTTCTTTCGCCTTTTTTTTGATATTTTTCTATTTTTTCTTTTTTTTTTTTTTTTTGACTAGACACAGCCCCACCGTAAGTATATTTTAGGCTAGCAAAGTCGACTGATCAGTAAACGAAAATAATCACGTAATTACAGAGACGGACGATGGACATACGCACAAGACATCGATTAGGGACGATCATCCAACATTAATATCGTTTCAATTTGCATTCTTTTTTTTTTCATCTTTTTTATCTGTTATCTTTTCTGAAAAATATGGTCTTCGCGACGTTCGTCATAGGCAATCTAAAGTCCAATGCGGATGAATGTGCTTACAAGGATAAAAACTCGAGTCTCAAGGTACTTTCGATTAGTTCTTTCTTATGCGCTAAATGTTTCGCTGTTTTAATTTCTTAGAATCATCGTCCCGTCCAGAAAAGGTTTAATTGAGAGCAGAAAGGCTCCTTTATCGTTTTATCCCTACAACCTCGACAAAATTCTTTTCTATCTAAAATTGTTTCGTTGGCTATGAGAAAGTTTCCGCATCTATCGCCGTAGTTCATCGACCAAACATGGACCGTTCGTTTCAAATCGATCAATACCCTCAAACTTCACACGAGATGTGGTCCGAAATCTTGATTAGGAACACCAATAATTTCTCAGAAACGGACGTTCGCTTCACAGCATCCGATATTATCCTCCGAACAAGACGAAGGCTACGGATTTCTTAACCAATACGATACAAATACCCTGAATCCGGAAGCTAAAGTTTAAAGCGATGAATATCGAAAGGTACCAGCTCTTTTCGTCAAATATTTTCTCCCGCGAGATCGATAACTTTGTAATAAGAATATCCTCTTGTAATAATATAATATATTATAATATAATATAATATAATATATTATAATATAATATAATATAGTAATATAAAGGATAAGGATAAGTAATATAAAGGATATAAAGAAATAAGAATAAGTAGAATATTACGATTAAGTACAATGACAATAGAACAAATCAAATCCTAGTAATAATTTTCTGAAAAGTCCTCTCTGTAGGACCTCCGAACAAAACGTCTTACAAAAACATTTCCGCCTGTCATAGTAAAGAGATATCTTTATTACAAAATTAATTTGTTAAAAGGAGAAGGTACTGATCGAAAAGCAGCTTTCTAGATTCGCATTTCGAGATCCATCTACACGATCGTCTGTCGTTGTCTTTCTTATCGAGTGTTATCTGTCGTATTCGTATCCAGGGTTGGTGAACACCGTCGCCTTCAACGTGATGGAGGGCGGTTGTGACAACGAACTGTTCCTAGCTACCCAATTGTTTATAATTTCATTCCTTCTGTGCCTCCATAGTTTATGGAGAATGAGAGAGACTTTGGTGTGGTACGCTGAACAAATTGATCCCCTGGCAAGTGCATCTTTGGGGCATTGACGACACTTGAGCAAATTTCTTCTGTTCTGTTGATTTCGATACCTAGCTTTCATATCTATCAAGGTGATAGCCCTGGATGGACACTTCTTTACAGGACTGGATGTCGTTTCTTCTAGTTTCTTGTCCTGGTTCTCCCCCTCAGAACAAGTTGAGTCCTCGTCATCGAACTCCTGGACCCCTGTCACCTTTCTGGGCTGTCTCTGCTTCCTCGGTCGCCTCTCGTGCGGTTTGCTCAGCATGTTTCTTAGCCAAGGTAACTCATACGGCTCCGTGGCTGACTGTCCCTTGCTCGCTTCGGGTACGGCTCGGTAGCTGTGCGCAAAATCACGATTAAGTAAAGTAGAAGTAGAGTCACGACTGGAACAACCGGTGCACGGTTCGTCGTGTACATGACGGTTGTCGTGTTGCTCGACGTTCGACGAGCATACGGCGTAAAACGAAACGAGGTCGCGTCTCAGTATCTCGGTTTCATGGTGATCGACGATCTGGTTGGCGTCGTGTTGACGATGGCGACGACGATGGTCGTGGTCGCGGCCGTGCTCGTGCCAGCTCGACCGCCTCTCCTCCTCCAAGGTCGGGTACGCCATTGTCGCTGCAGTTGCAGGGGAGTTTACCATCTCGTGGCTGCAACCACCGCGGCACTGTTCCATAAGTTACGTTCGCGTCATTTTTCTACCAACGAACGAGCGCTCGTCGACCGTGCGACGAGAAGGCAAGAAACATTTTTCTTTTCTTTTTTGGTTTTTTTTTGTTGTTGCTTTGTTTATTTATTTTTTAAAGAAGAAAAGTATAAGAGACAGTGACAACGAGAGAAGAACAGACAACGAAAGTGAAGCACGGGAACGTGCACGACACCGCGTGTCCTGGCGACACCGAAAGCAAACAAACGAAGCGTGCACACGGCGCGAAAGAAAAAAACTAAAAAATGACGCTGCAACGTAACAGAAAATGGAGAGGTAGGAGGGCGGGCGAAATGGTGAAGAGCAGTTTCAGTGGCAGATTGTAATCTTTTTGTTCAAAATCGATCTATAAATTTTACAAACGACTTTTGTTTAGCAGACAATAGTTGTTGAGAGATGGTCTACCCTTTTGAAATTCGTAGGAATTTATGTTGCAGAACGATTCAATCTACCACTGAATAACGTCGACCTGGTACAATGGGCGAATATAGAACGTAATATAAAAAAAAAAGCAAGCGCAGGAATGGCACTCGCAACTTACGAGCACACACGACGTCGCTAATGTTCGTTTAGGTATTTATTAGTAAAAGTACTTTAAGGCGTTAAACGACAAACTTTAATTTGCTACAAATTCGATTTCCACTGTCAGAATATGTATTGGGTAGATTAAACGAATTACTTGATATCTAGTTCTCAACTGAGCACTCTGGCACAATTGAATTAATATATTATTAGTGACATTATACGAGTCACAAATTATCTGCCTATCCTATTTGATAAAAGATTATAAGACTGTAAAGGAGATCTACAATTTTTAGCTTAGAAATTTGGATTGATTATTGTGCGAGAAGTATCCTGATATCTTTGGTCATGGGTAACTACGGCGATCTATCTTTAATTTGGACCACGTAGTTCAATAAAAAAAACTCTGTACGAATGACTGGAAAACCGAATCGATAAAGTCCATAATGTAAAAATGTATATTTAATATCAAAATGTACGTATTTTATGTTTTATCAATTTAAAAAAAGGTGGTGTATAATTAGGTTTCTGTATACTTCAATTATTCTCGTTATATAAAACATAGAATTCAATGCAAAATTCAATCTTCCCAAAATTAAATAACATAACCCAAACTAAAATAAATTACTATCTATAGCCTAATAATACCGATCTTGCAAATAATAATATAGCGGATAATACCGAAATTACAAATTCCAACAGTGGACATCAAATCTACATTTCTCTCTAAAGATTCAGATATTAGCTAATAGAAACTGGCGTAAAATCTCGTTGTAAAGATTCATGCTATTCGACATACAGATTCCCGATTAAAAAACATCAAAAACTAGCATGTTTTGTCTGTCGTACGGGACAAATGAGCAAACGAATTCGAATTTACGAGCGGAGTTAGCTTCGCCGATCTCTGTGCGCCAACGAGCGAATCACGGACGGGCAAAAACAAAAACGAATAAAATAGCTTAGGAGCGTGGGAATCAGAAGGTTAGCGAGATGCTTACCCGAGTATCGTTGTCGGTGGTATCACAGTGGTAGCAGGTGCGATGGCTGGAGCTGGAGCTGGAAAAACTGGTGGACCAGGTGGTGGCCGTCCTCCTCCTGCGGGACTGTAAATTCGATAATTAACCATGTATAAAGCACATATTACAGCGAATTGCAATATTATTATTCAATGAATAAATCGTAATACGATCATAATTTCAAAATGTAAGCCAAGTGAAACAAACAATTATCCGATCCAACAACGTTGTGCAGAAACTTATGAGAGCCTTTGAACACTTTTAGAAACATTTTATGAATATATTATGTACGTTAAGCGAAACAATTTGAAATTTCATAAACATTATAACGACACCTAACGAGTATAATTATATATAGGTAACGTTTGCAACAAATCTGAAAATGTGCATCAGATTAATTTCTACTGGTGCGCGAAAGCTTTTCGTTTGCAGTTATCTTCCATAGAAAAATAAAATAACAACCAATCCTCCAAAACACTACTCATTTTTAACCACATCATTTTTTAGTCAATATAATCGAACAATTATGGGAAATATTTAAATACTTTCGTGAACCACTGTTCATCGATTGAATAGAAGGAGGTGCAGTAATAAACTGCTGGACGAAAATGATTAATGACGAGAGTTTGCACCAAAACGTGGTATAATATACGAAACCAGCGGCGAACAGATACGGATAAACAAAATTCACATCTTTCCTCTTCAGCGATCGGTCGAATCCCAATTAATTCGTAACTCATCGTGATCGATATATACGTAATACTTTTCTCTAATTTCTGTTAGCGGAACGGTTTTGTGTAAAGATGGCTAACGAACTAGAGAAACGGGGCAGGGAATCGAAGTTTAAATCCGGCTCGACCGCTCGTTACACACTTGCTTTCCCACGGGACGCGACCGGAAAAGTAACGAGAGCGCGGATTAATCGCGTCCGATCGGCTTCCAATTAAATCGTTTTAATGAATTTCCCGGTTCTCGTGTGTCGTGGCAAAACCTCTAAACTAAACAGACCAGCGCACTGCGGTTCGATGAGTTTTACAGGGCGGAAGATGCACGAGAAACCGTCCGATCCGGATTCGTTTAACAGCGCGTGAAGAAAAATGTTGCGCGAATTTTCGAAGTTCGGATCGAATCGTGTGAATCGCGTTTTCGTATGGTTCGACACGACTTTCTGGGCGATTGGAACCAAATGAGTTGGAAGATGAAGCAAAGAATGAGTTTGTAGAGCAGTATGTCGAATTTATATATTGTAGAGATTATGTGAAATTCTTTAAATGTGCCTGTAATAAGAATGTTGTTCAGGACGATTATTGAAAATATAATTGATACGTGTGAATAATTTCCTGAAATATGTAAATACGCTCTACGTCTTATAATTATAAAACCATAGCAAATTTTCAACTCTACGAGGATACAGTGCAGCAAAATCTGTGATACTAGAAGTATGCAAAGTCGAATAGTCAAATTTGTAAATCGCTATCGTTACTATTTCATTTATATAATATCTTTTTCCAGTGAGTATAATCTATCCTTTTTGGGAAGAAAAAGATAAATTGTTTCTCATAATCAAGTTTTTAGATGATTTTGTAGTCATAAGATGCAACGTAGATCGTCCACGTATAAAGTCTTAGTCAATTGAAGAATTTCACTGATATGAATGGCTATCAAGTAAATCCGATTCATATTTCAAATCAATTAAATATCACAGATCAATTAACACGTTCGTCGCCACGTCGCACATATTCGTGCGACGGGTATACTTCCGTGGGGGCCCCGTCACCAACGTATGGTGACGCTCTTCTTGTTCGAGTTCGTCGCCCAGCGTGTTTCGGCTATGTTTCCTGCGGGACCCAAATCCGACTGTGGCTTCCTCAATATTCGAACTCGATGAAATTCTATTTATAATTTTTTTTCTAAAATTCACTACTTCGTCATCACTACTCTCCTCACTTTCAAATATATTTTCACACTGTCTACTGAACATTCTCGACTAAATCGAAGATCTGAGATATCTGCCATGAGATCCCTCGGAATACTCTAGCTGGAAAGTTTATCGCTTTCTCCATTTCAGAACTAAATATATTTGTCGGAAATGAAAGGACATCGGGATTTCCCATCTGGAATGTTGGGAAAAACCCCAATACCCTAGTCCAGACTTTTACTATAGCTACACTTAAGTAATAAAAATAAGAAATAGTTTTAATGTTCCAATCTGGCTTTATGACGATGTGTTCGGGCTCGAAGTGCCATAGTGGGTCACTGGACGTAGCCACGGTCGGATTTGGGCCCCGCAGGAAACATAGCTGAAACACGCTGGGCGACGAACGTGTTAAATAGATGTACTTCTATAACATTCTAAAAATATTTCCTTCTTAATTATCCATTTTATCAACATATCTCAGCACCTATCCAACAACTCAAAATCAACAACTTTTCTCGTAAATCATCCTTCATACTTTTCTAATCCATTATCTCTCATAAACAAATCTCGATTACTGCATCACACGGATAACGGTTAACACAATTAGGACATCAATTACTGCATAATACGTTAACGAAACAGATAGAAACACATTCTTACTGCAAAGGTTGTTGATGGCGATTAGTAGGCGGTGGTGTAGCTTGAGTAGTAGAGGTCGCGGGTGCGTTAGCACTGCTGACTCGATGTACATGCAGCTGGTGCATCTGTAATTGGGCCGCATCTTCGCCAAGGAAAGAGCACCTTGAGCATTGCCGTCTGTTGTGCACCTTGAGCACGTGGGTGGCTAGGCGTTCGGCACGCGCCGCTTTATACTCGCAAAGGGTGCATGCAAACGGCTTCAAATGTGTGTTTAGATGCCGTTTCAAACACCAGTTGTCCACACCGCTCCAGGAACAGTAGCAGCAAGTGTACCTAAAATCGATGACTGTGTTAATCGGTTGTTAAGTCAGCCTATTGATTCGAACGAAACAATCTATTCACCTGAGCTCTACAGGAAATTACTCCAGCCATTAATAAGAACAACAAATTTCTTATATTACATAATCAATAAAAATGAACGATTTCTAGCCACAATTTTAAAAGAGTATTCTTCTATCATTGATAAGAATGCGTTATATTATTTAAAACGAATAATCTTTAGTGTCAATTCCAAGAGAAAATATATTGACAAGAAGAATTATCCTATTAAAAGACGAAAAACTTTAGGCTGCATTTAAGAAATAAAGTCCTTCAATTATTAGGAAAATCTTCAATTATTTATTTTTCTTGTCCAACTCCTATATGTACTATAAAATCATCAAATTTTCCAAAGAAATCTCACCTTCGTTCCTGAGCACCTTTAGAGCTTCCCTTAAGATGGCTCTTGCTGTTACATCCACCATTCTGTACTCTTCTTCCAGTGGCGCAGTTCGCTGCATCAGGTTGCATAATACCCGGAGCAGGCATCGATGTTCCTTGATAAATTCCCCCCGCGTTAGTAGCTGTATTATTGCCAGTATTCGGCTGCAACTGGTAATTTTTGTTATTATTAAATCCTGACGAGTAATTTGTGTGCTGTTGCTGCGGTTGGCCATTCGTATTCACATTTCCGGTATTCGCGGTTCCTGCTTCTTGTTGGAGAGGCTTTGGTGGACTGGATCCAGCTGGTCTGCGTATCCTTGATAACTCGTAACCGTGCTCGCGATGCATCCTTAAGAAATGCTTTTTCACATGATCAGCGCGGTTGAATGGTTTGTAACAGATATAGCAATGGAACGGTTTTTCCTCCCGGTGGATATTTTCGTGTCGTGTGTACAGATCGCGGCGATCCGTTCCATAAGGACAATATGGACAGCTATACCGCTTCACGCTCGGTGTTACTGTCACTGAAGACATCGTGGTGGTGTTCTGTGGAATTAATAAAATTTGAACACTACTTGTTAATTAACTGAGTTACTATCGAGTCGAGAGAAGATTTCATCTTATCGTCACGACAATGGATTTTAGATATGTAATTTTTGCAGTCGCTAGAATTAAGCAGACACTTCTTTAAAAAATTAATATTATTTGCTGAAACTTTCGAAAACTTAATTACTGACACGCAACTGTAAACAGAATCACTGTAGTGGTACCGGCAGTTTTTCATGAATATCTCGGAAACTAAGTGAGTCCACCCCTCGCGTGTATAGAGAAAAGTTATCAGAATAGAGTCATTTATGCATAATATACAATACATTTTGGTACATGTCAACCTTTTATACCTCATCCCGGAATATAGAATATTATCGGAGTAAATATAATTTAGAATTCTAT
This sequence comes from Bombus vancouverensis nearcticus, assembly GCF_051014615.1. Classification (NCBI taxonomy): domain Eukaryota; kingdom Metazoa; phylum Arthropoda; class Insecta; order Hymenoptera; family Apidae; genus Bombus; species Bombus vancouverensis. Next base: position 4,162,859 of record NC_134924.1, read on the forward strand.
AGGATTGTATAGACTGTAAGATATTTAACACTAAACCTACCGACATTTCGTGTATACCTATCCTTACCGTGTGCGGTCAAAATGATCGGTGATTAAAGAAGTAATAGTTTTTATGATTTAACTTAGATAATGGTTAATTTATCACTAAATGTATATAAAATGATGAACTTTCATAAAATTTCGTTCAAATTTACTTTTGTTTAATTTCAATTATAGACTTAAATGGAATTATACTTTTATTTATATAGAGATATATCTTATTCAACTTCGCTGCATTTTTTACAAATTATCTTATTATCAAATGTACATTTGCCGCATAAATATTTCCCGCATCTTAAACAAATTTGACCTTAAGGTAGCCTTTTCTTTGTACTGATTGCATTTATTTTAAGAATAACTAAAATATTTTGTCGAACAGTCAAAATGACCGCTCATGGTAAGTAAGGCAGAGTACAAATTTTTCTCAGAAAATAAAAGAGCAAACTAAAAGTAAATACCGAAAAATATATTGTATTGTATGTTTTAGGAAAAGTAAAAAATTATGAAGCGATATGATAAAGTTTAAATATGGTTTAGTTTGTGTAGAAATTCGAGAGCGGTCAATTTCACCGCCACTGGTATGTTTAATGTTAATTGTGTTACAGAAAAATTTTACGTGATAGAAATAAACTATGCTCACTCATTTGACTTCAAGGATTTGAGAATAACCATGAACAGAGACATACCTGATGCAAATGTTGTGGTGCAGGAGCTGATGGTAATTCTTGTAACAGAAAGGTGGAGGTGACAGGTAAAAGTGCTGCAGGCACTGTTTGCGTTTCCTGAGTTCTCCTGGATGGTGGTGCCACACGTTCTACTCGTTCACGCAGCCTTTCCAGATAGGAAATCACATCCTCCACTTTTAATTCTTCGGACTGTCGATAATCCTGTGAGGGCGAATGATGTCTGTTTCTGCTATCGTCTCCAAGAATCCTTGACGAGTGAAGTTCCATGAAATGTTCAGCTACATCCCGTGGTCCACCTCCCATCAAATCACCTGGAGAAATAACGTGATTCGTAAATTTATCCGTTAGTCCAGAATATCGGCCTAGCCAATGAATGACCTGATCTGGTAAAAGTAACTCCAGAAACTTTTTGTTTCTTTAATTTATGGTAATAAACTTCTGTAAAATATATCTATGCCTTTATTACTTCAATTTGCACAGAAGATACGATAGTATACACCCTTTGATAGTATCGCGAAACTTCGTCAAACACCGCCAAACACCGTCAAACACCGTCAAACACCGTCAAACACCGTCAAACACCAATCAAATGTTTTCAAATATCGTCAAACGTTGTAAAACGTCTTCAAACGTTGTAAGCGTCTTCAAGCGTCGTCAAAGTGTTAAACGGCGTCGAAGGCGACGATCACTCACGAACTCAAACTCCGTAATGAACGGACGTTGAACCACCCGAAAAGCCATAAGCCCAAGAAAATGGGCAAAAGACGGTAAGACGGGGGGGGGAGGGGGGAGAGAGGGTCAGTACTGTTCACGAGAAACTTTCCATTTGCAAGGGACAGTCACGAAATCCGTAACTCAGGTATTACTAAGGAAACATAGTACGTCATATAGTATTCGTATTGGAGAAGGAACTAAATATCCCCATAAACAGCGAATTGCGTTCACGCATTGTTTATACAGGATGGTTGGTAACTGGTGGTACAAGCGGAAAGTACAAGCGGTGGTACAATAAACATTTTTCGTTTGAGGCTTTGTTTTCGAGAAAATCAACTTTGAATGTTCGCTCAGTACGCGTGCACTTTATCACGTCTCGTTATAACGGATCTCACTATAGATCGTTGTCTCGATGGAAAGATTAAAAAAAAAAATTTTTATTCTATATTTTCAACTTCTTTTTTAGAGTAGAATCACCCCCTTTCCTCTTGTACCACTAGTTACCAACCACCCTGTATATTGAACTCTGTGTCGATTTGTGTATCTAGCCGTGCCGTCGTGCTCGGTGACCTATTATATCACCACATAGCGTTACATGTTTTTATATAGCTCATGTTGTCCTCGATAACCGACGTCATTCTAATAATTAGGCAAATAAAGAAATGAATTGTATTGATGACTATAAATTCTTACGAATTCTATAATGTTCATAATATTTATGAGTCCCTAACTCTATTAATAACTAATATGTATGGGGAGGAATATCTAAAATCTATAAATCAAATTTATCAAATAACCTATATCCCCTCTAGCATTTTTAAAAAAATTTTATTTTATGTTTTATATCTAAGATAAGACAGTTTAAACAGAAGTGGTGCAATTTTTTAAAATTTTACTAGATGTATTATACGAACCGCATTCGTAGCACCTCCATGTCGCTTTTCCAGCGTGATAAGCAGCAATACGACTTCCATCGGTGCCTTTCAAAGGCTCCTCTTCGCAAGTCCAGTTTCCATCATCACTATCGGTCCCGTTTCCGGTATCCTCTTCGGTCTTGTACGATACAGAAGTTTCGAACTCGTTCTGAACGCTTGAGGCTATGATAAACGAAGATAATAAGCTACATTCTCTTTTGCTATTTTATTTTACAGAATACCAAAGCATCTTTTGTTTTCTGCGGGAGCATCATTACGTTTTATGGATTTAAATATTAAAATATAAAATAACGATCTCGATGCACCGAAGCAAAAAAGCGTGCTACGTTTGAAGTATTTATGGTACCCCGCTGGGGGTAGCCACCTACATGATAATCAAACAGCCAAAACAATTCTACCAAATGTCCAAATTGGACAAATTGTGAATGTAAACAACTAAAAAAAAAAAAAACGTTTGAAGTATACCGTAATCCTCCAGAAATATTTATCTTGCTTCAATTAATATTGCAATACTTGCAATTACTCCTTACTTTCATTAACCTTTACTGCGATAGTATATGCAAACCGTTAAACTTGAATTTTAAAGGCACGCTTTAATATTTATACTCAATTTGAAAATTATTACCTCTTCTTTAAAATATGATACACGCCTCATTAATAAAAATATCGATTCCTTTACCGTAGTGATACATGTTAATCTAAACCCTTAATATAAACCTTTAAGCTTGAGAGAGTTTTCAAAGAGCATACTGTATAGTATTTCTAGTTTATTTGAAGACTTATTTTTCTGTTTAAAATGCAGTACACAGTTCAATAGAAGATACTTAAAATTTTCTACCGCAGTAACACATACACAAGTTATTAAATCTATCATTTTAAAGGACACATAAATATCTTTAAATTCACTTACTTCTATGATCAGGATCTTCACCGTACAATTTTCTGGTTATTTCCTTAAACATATCTTCGTAGCAGTCGAGCCTGCTAATTCCTGCACCGCTACCCTCCATCTTTCCAGTCCCCGCCGGTCACCCCCTATCCTTGGAACAATAAACCTTCGCCTACCTGCGAACCGAAAGATGCCCGTAAGCCGGGTTGTAACTAATAATTCCTCTTCCAAATGTATTTTCCTCCCGAATTTTAAAAGGTTGGGTTCCTCCCTTTTCATACTTGGACACTTACAGACCCACCTTCACCCATCGTTATTGCTTTCGTGCTTTCTCTCCTGCCTTTCCTTTTCCGGTACTCGTTTAAAGATATGTCTTTTTTTAGAATCGCTCGCACAGTGACGTATCGACGAAGGGAGCTAATTGACTCATTGAAGCTTAATGAAATCTTGCCAAAGCGTTGCCCCTAATCGTCCACAAGATTTAATCTTTCCGCTGGCCGGCTTGAATGGCACATTTATATAGAGAACGGGAGTTTGTCGGTACTAAGTGCGATTCAAAGAAAACGGAGGAGATTGGTGATAATTTGCCGAATATTCTAGCGCGAGAATAACGAATATAGTTTTTTGAGATACTGTTCTGGATTTTGAACATCTGCAGGAATTATATTATCAAAAAAGAAAGAAAAGAAAAAAAGGAGAAAAAGAACTGAAAACTAAAGTTTGAATAGAGTTAATTTTTCTTGATGCTAAGTGGTGTCATATTATTGACTGTCTCTGTTTTATGAGGGGGGCCGAGAATGGTAAATGAAATGTCGTTTTCGCCGAGCGTTCAATTCTTCGGAAATTCTTAACGTCGAAACAGTTTGTAGAAGGAAAGATATATAACGCAAGAATTTGACGGTCGGATATTAAGTTTCTACGTACAAACATACCCGGTCGCTGCCTCTAAACTCTTCGACAAATTGGAAACGTGAGAATAAAAAGCTGCATTTCCTATTAAGTACGAAAATTACTTTCTGTTTAACGAACCATCTATTTGACAGTAATTTAAATCACAAATTGAAGAAACTTTGAATAAAAATCTCAACGATGATAAACAAATATTAATACTATAATTTCATACTGTGTAACAGAATTTAGTTTTGTATAGTGTAATCATTCTATATCATCGCCGTTAATGACCACAATTGTGAAGGTTGCAAAAAACAATTGCTGTGCGAATCTAGAGGACGATTTTGTTTTTAGAAGACGTGATCGCTTCCGCGTCATCGACTTTTCCCCTATCTTCTTATCTTGTATATATTCAGCTGCAACGCTGCCGACTAAAACATCTTATTCCCTAAAGCCGCCTTCTATCTTCGTGTACCTGAAAAATCGATTCACCCCGGTCAGAAAACGTTAAGAACAACTCGGGGTTCTCGGTGAAGCCGACCTGACGGGCGCTTAAGCCACGTACATACCTACGAAAATGCTTCGTAATGCAATCTCATCGGTAATTGAGAACGATACAATGTTATACGTAATGATAGATGTCTCATTCTAATGCGCTTTGATTTCTTATAACAAGTTTTTAGTTATGTACCTTCTGCTCTGTGGACGAAGAAAGAGTCACTGACAAGGAATCATTAGACTAAACCGCGTTCGCGCTTGATAAAAGTTTCATGTTGATTTGTATTTAAGATATTTGAATTTAAGATACACTATATTGACCATAGAAAGATAATAAAAAATAAATAAAAAGATATTGTTCAAAATTATACTTTCTATTCTATTCTATTTTCTCTGTATCTCTTTCTTGCTCCAGGAAGCAAAGAGTTTCGAATATTTAACTTAAAGAAAGGTTGTATGATATAGTAGTGATATTCATAAGTTTCACAGAAATCTTCCAGACTTTTGAAATCTTAGAACAGTAACAAATATTAGGAAAAATTCCAGAAAAATTCTACGATATTTATTAATGTCTCTATTATATTATACAAATCTTCTCTTAACTGAAATATTTGAAACTTTCCCAAGAGAAATACAAATCCAAAAGAAATAAATTAAAAAGTGAAATGTTCCTTTAAATTCGCGTATTACTCTCAGAGTATTAAAACTAAACATATAATTTTGCAACACGTTGTACAAAAATTAATAAGATTCTATCGTCTATCTTAGACATTTTTAATCACTTTGCCAACGTGTACTAGGCTTAAGGCAATCGCAGCGTTCGATCGTCAAGCGCAAACGAGGCAATGGCAACGTAATAGCAATTCCAAGCTGAAAGAGATTCTGGCCGCGTACGAACGTAAATACAGGGCTAATGTGTGCTAGGAAATCGCGGCTGGTGTTCCATCACGATGACAGGAACCGGTGGTGACGCGAAACTCTGTATCGGAAGCGTTAACGACTTCTCTCCCTGGAGGTAGACGCCGCGATGGAATTAGAATCGAGGCTGTTATGGCCCGTTTAGAAGCACTGATCGTCGTTACGGATCTTCAATTAAGGGCACTTTGAAATCAAGCATGCAGAATAATTATTTTATTCGCACTATACAAGCGTTTTGAAAACTGATGACTAGGCTGCAGAATATTTATGGATTTATGGGAAATTTGTAAATACAAATGCGTATAGAATGCGCATATTGCACAGAAATATATGTTGTGAAATACTGAAAGTGCAATATGTAATAGACAAAATATTTTTCTGTCCAAGTTCGATCTTGTAAGTAATTTAAGTAAGGAAATACGAATTTCCATAAATATCGTAGTCTAGTGAAGAGACTGTGGGGAATGAATTTTACGATTCAACAATTTTCAAACGAATAGAATCTTCGTTTTTCACTTTCAAAGGATAATTTACCACGAAAAATGCGATCTTCCACGTGAAAGAATCTTTCACGTGTTTGCGCAACTTCCAGGCGTTTTGAAACTAAACATTCTGACGTAATATTCCAGTAAACTTTTTAATCGCATATCTGTATTTAAAGAGCGGCGGATACTTAAGAGGCGCGTGAGAGAATATTGTTTGTCAAATTCCGAAAGATAATTTACGAGGAAAAATGGAATTCATCACGTGATAGAATTTTTAATGTTCTCACCAATCGTTGAATGGTTCTACGAAGATAAATGAAAAATTCTGAGGAAAGGCCACGAAGTTAAATACTCTGGTAAATTGTTTAATGCCTGTTCTCTTCATTTTCCGAATGTTTTCAGAAAGTAAGAAACCCTCGAGAGTTGGAGCATGTTGGAAAAGCACTCGGCAGGTCGTGATGTCCTTTGAAAGCGAACCACAATGAATAAAAAAGGATCGAGGAGCAATTGCGAACGTGCTTCGAGGATCTCGAGAAACTGGATCGAAGTTAAGACCACTTTACAATTTGCTGAAGCGTGAGCAGTCTTAACTCTTCTTCCCGGTGTATCTCGAGGGGATGAAAGGAGAATGAAAAATCCGCCTTCGTGTTATCGGCTGCTAAATATTCATGAACCGGGAAATCTTTCGCCTTTGAACCGAGTTACAATTTAGAAGGCTGACTAAAAAGAGTTATCGATTTTCACTTAGAAGTGGAACAAGAGTGAAACCTGCCGTCTCGAACTCATTCACGCGACATCAAGGAACAACACTTCCTTTTCGCCCCATTAACGAGCGCGTTTCCCATTCGTGTCTTTCTTCTTTGAAAAACAGCTGATCAAAGGATAAGAATTCCTTCGAAATAAATGAAAAATATGGAAAGAAAAAAGACAAATTAAATTTTAAATCGGAGGCATTCGAAATAAATGCAAAATAAAAAGAAAGAGAAGAAAGATGGAAATTAAATTGAATTATAAAAATAAAAGATGAAAAAGGAAATGAAAATGAAATTTTTAAGAATCCTTTGCCCTATTTAATGAAATTGCAAACCTTCTAAATTTACATTGAATTTGTAGATACGAACTATTATAAATCTAAGATTTGGAAAAATTGCATTAATAAATCGTAAAAGCTTAAAATTCTATTAACGAATTGTAAAAGTTCAAAATTGTATTCGTTTCTATGCGAGATCTAATATTGTACTAAATAGCGCGTAGAATCCTTAAAACGAAACAAGAAGAATCAAGTGGACAACAATAATTTATTGGACATAAAAATTATTAGCTTGGCTACTACCCTTCAAACACAAGGGAAGGTCTGATTGTCGCAAGGGATCCTTGAAACTAATCGAGCATAAAGACGAGCAGTTCTTCATCGAGCCCTATTGTGAATAATGAAATCCACAACGTCGGGAACAGCTCCTCCAATCTTATAGAACACATTGAAAACGCTTTTGAACGATATAATCACGCTGAGATTCCCATAGCACGTTAATTATTCTAAGTAGGAATCTTCGTAGAAGTCCTATGCCACTCTAACTGGCACGGAGAAGGAAAAACTCATCAGCCACATGGTTTACCGAAAGCAAAACTGTTCTAACAGAGGTATTCAGACATTCAACAGACCTCTTTTCTCCCCAATGCAAACAGCTAAACGGCTAGCACCTACTGTTCCCAAGTTTTCGATCTTCCAGTGTCTATTTAAGTGCATACATTAAACGTGGAATTAGTCGAAACTGAATTTGTAATTCAGGTTGAAACCATTTTACGTTTATTAAGAATTAAAAATTTCCTTAACTTTAAGCAAATTTCAACATCGAATCTCAACATCGATATTTCTCATAATACGTTAAATTTAACGATTCTAAAATTAACATTAAACACGTATGTAAAATTGAATTACACATCAAAGATTGAGACTTATATCTGGTCTTCGATTATTAAAAATCATTTTAATGCTTCAAAATATGATCTTACTTATCACAAAATAATGAACCTTCGAACAATAAATAAAGATTGTATTATCAGTTGGGATTGAAACTACCCTTTGAGTATAAAAAGTTATTCCATTGCTCTTTAAAACTATATTATAAAAATTATATTATACCGTAATCACAATTAACCCAACAATTCCTAAAGATAAACTCCGTCATTACCGGAAGAACGATCTCCAATTAATAGCCCCACCCCATAATCGTCCAGAGCGCGAATAAATTACCCATTGCCGAGATCCTAGCGCTTGGAAGCAACGCATTCCAGAAGCAACAAAATCAATCCGTAAGCAACGCGTAACGCGGCTCGTTAACCGGCCAATCGACTCTGGAGGGGGTGAGTGCCCTGTCAATCGAACTGGATCCTACCCTGTTAGAGCATAGATCGATCGATTTCGATCTCCGCGGCGACGTAACTCACTTTTAGGGGATGCAGCGTCCGGAAAGAGGAAGAAAGAGCCTGGTCGCGTATTGATCGAGCCACGGTTGCTGCCGCGTGAAAACTAGGGGGAGAAACAGAGAGGAAGAGATGAGCAGAACAGAGAAAGACAGGGTGCCTCTGGAAACCCCAAGCGACGGTACCATACATACTCACACACAGATCAAACAGTACATATACACACATACGTATACATACGTACGAAATATGTACACATGCATGCTACTCATATATTATGTACACGTGTATAAGAACGCATACTATTCAGTGTATCTCGGTATACGTATTATAAAGGGGTGGTGGCGAGAACGTTCGCGCTGTGTGGAAGGGGTTAGACCGGCGACGAATAAATCAATATTCCCCTCCGGAACGATCGAGGACATGTCCCGAAGGCGACAGATGGCGAGGGTGCCTTGATTCGTGTTCTGCGCCGGTTGAGCACCACTGTCTCCGAAGAAAACCTAAGCTTGGTGGGGAGATGCGGGTGGGTAGAGCATAGGGAGCTGTCGTATATACAACGAGGAACGTTCGAGGGAACGAAGAGCGGAAGAAACGAAAGAAGAGAAAAAGGTTCAGAGGGAGAGAAACGGCATTGGGGAGTGCTGCGATGGAATAAGACAGAGATATGCAAGAGTGGGGAGATTGTCGAATGGTGGGAGTGAAAAGTAGTGGGGGTAGAGAAGGCGCGCGCAGTGTGCCATTCAAATTCATCCGGAAATTATTACCGACTAACCAAGGACGGCGAGCGGGTCTTGGCGTCGGCGCGCGCGCGTGCAACTCCTCCATGCGTACAGGCATACATACGGCGACACACAGGCATTTATAAATATATAGCGGTGTCTGTATAGCACTGTGGAAGATACAGTAGCCGCGCAGGGACACATAGCAACGAAGCGTAGGTGATTTCCCATTACGATCGAAGAAATTCTACTGGTTCGGTTCTGGTCGCCGTGAGAACGTTTCTCGGTGGCCATTGCGTTTCTTCCGCCTCTGGTAGGCCGATCGAAGGCGCGCACACACGTCGAGCGAGCACGCGAGTAATCGTCGCGATCCGGCGAGCGATACACGCACACGCGACGCATGTCGTCTCGCTGTTCTCTTCTCGAGTTCACTCGTACGCGTACCGCGCACCATGATACTAGCGTTAACCACTCGCACGCGAGCCGGCGTTTTCTTCTTTAGAGCGCGTTTTTTCTTAAAGTTGGATCGTGTTAGAATACACCACACACTCGGATAAAGTGTTCGAGCTACCTACACGAGGACAGCGTCGCTATCTTCTCGGCGGCCACGCGTGTAACGTCGTTCCGCGATGCCCACGGTACATGCTTCCTCTCTCGACGCCTGTTCCGCGTCACACTCTTCAAGTCACTCTGTCACTCTCGCTCTCCGATCGATCGCGGCTGGTTCGTACGTTGGTCTGTCCACTCGTTTGATTCGATTCCTCGTAGCACGAGCACAGTACGCACGTTACATACTGATAGAATTGAGGGTCACGCCGTGTACAGTTCAACTCGAGGAAAGTTCTAACTGACACGATGAAAAATCATGAAGAATCGAAGTCCAGGAGTTGTCGATCTCGGTGAGAGTGAAACGAGCGGTAGAAAGAAGGACGGAACGAAAGAAGGAGAGAAAGACGCGGAATGGGGGGGCCTAGAGAGTGTAAGGGAAAAATTGAAGCGCGCGCGAACGAGTTCGCCCGTATGAGAGGAAGAAGAAGAAGACGACGACGGATAACGAAGGTGATGGTGAAGATACGATACGTGTTATAGAGTACTCACTGGATGTTGTTGCGGTGTGACGAGAACCAGCCTTGCCCAGGATGGAAATTCGTTGTTCGAGGAAACGTTGTGCTGGTTCGGTTGCAGGTTGTTTCCTCGACGGCAGTCGGGTGGCGAGTGGGTGGGCAGGCGGGGTGGCAGGCGGACAGAAGTGGGTGGTGCGGGTGGGTTGGGAGCTAGCGGCGTGTGGGTGGTGGGAGTGGGGTGAGGGAACCCAATACCACCCTCCTCGCCCATTCAATCCTGCAGTATTAGGGGGAGCAGTCGAGCCTGTTCCCTCCCCTCCCTCCCTCCCTTCCTCCCACCCTCTTCGTCACTCTCTCTCTTTCTGTCTTTCTCACTCAGCACATATCCAGCACAGGCAGAGAAACGTCTAGGACGACGAGGATGATGTCGGAGTCGACGACGGATCGTTGTACGCGTGTTGGTGCATACCCTCCACGCTGTATGGAGGTGTTCACGCATGTGTGCGTGCCTCTGTGGTCGCAGTGCCTCACAGTGTCGGCCTGTCTCTTCCTTCTTCGCTACACTCACACGCACGCACGCACACTAAGAACCGAAGCGAACCTCCCTACACGTGTTCACAACGAAGCAGTCAGCCGGTCGAGGGGCGGATTCGCTGGGGTGGGAGGAGAATTTACGGAGGCCCTTCCGAGGTCCTTGTCGAGAAAACCATTACTTGGAAGGGTCTGGAACATTGGGTCTCATGCAGGTCCGTATTTTCGAAACGACAGAGGATCCGTTGAATTGAGAAAGTTGCAGGAGAAGGGTGACGGAAGTTGCTTGCCGGAAGTTCGTATCCTTGGAACGAGGGTGCTCTGCTCGCTTTCGTATGGGTTGTGGAAGGCTCGTATCGTTTCCGGATGGATATCGTGAAAAAATTTTGGCAGAACCCATCTTTTAAATAGAAGAAAGATTCCGTAATTTGCAGCAGGGTAGGAAGGTCGTGGGTGGATGATAGAGCAGATTTGTTCAGATTGGAAATGATTATTTTTAACAATGAGGAAAGAGAATGACTATAATAGAAGAGAAACTGTGGAATTCGTTCCGCTATAAATACTATTTTTTGAGATAGCTTTTATAAGAAATATAGGTAAATTAAAGGTTACAGGGTGGAAGATCGAAGCACCGAGCGTAAAGCGTGAATCGGAGCGGCTAAGTTTTTAGGAGCTTTCTATTAATAGAAAAATCCGATACCGATAGGATCAATTTCTCCATAGAGTCTTTAGAATTTACCTCGTCTCCGATTTTTCTCTGAATTTTGTAATATAAAATACATCACTCTATATATGTTTCCTGCTTCCTATTGAAAATTCTACATTACTCCAATAATAAGTGAAGTTATAATAGAAGTTGATGTAAAAAGGCTACTGATTTGCAATAAACATATAAACGAATTTCAATCAATTTGAAATTCTGATTTTCACTTTGAAATACTGGTTATAGTTTTAAAAACGAACAGGATCGGAAGTCACGTATTGTTCTCTGGTTAAAATTAGTTTGTTGTATAATTCTGTGTAATGTCGAGAGAAGCGATGTCGGAAACCAGTAAATTACAGTAATCTGCGTTATCGACAAAAATCGAATTGCTATGCGATGGTACAGACACAGTATAAGATAATCCGTAAACTTAACATATTATGAAACTTCACATGTTCTGAAATACCGATCGACCAAAAGTACATCGGTTTTGTTATACCACAGACGAAGTATGGAATAGATGTGAAATACAATGCTTTTTCGTGTCCCAAGTTCTGAAGATCACCTGACCAGGCATACCATTTTCGTGTCACATGCGACGTTATCGATTCAGTGGAGTGCTGGCACACACGAGATAGTACCACAGACGACATGTAGAATAGACCTAGCATACAATGCTTTTTCGTGTTACGTTTTGGGGGTCACCCAGCCCCTTTATCATTTTCGTGTCACATGCGACATTATCGATTCAGTACATAGTAATGTTTTGAATTAAAACTACATAAAGCCTTGTACATATGACATTAGAGTAGAATAATCGCAGCGAATTATAGAATTCTATACTTTCACAATATTCTAGAAAATTCTTATACACTATAAAAATAATAAAATACTGTATACTGTACACACATTACGTACATTACATGCAATGATGCTTAAAATTAATGATGCAACTTAAAACTAAGACTTAAAACTAAAGCTCAAAACTAAGGATTAAAACGAAGACTTAAAATTAATGCTTTCAACTTAGACTAATACTTAGAATTTAATACTTTGTCCCTCGTCGTCTCTCACTAGTCAAGCCAAAATAAGGCATAAATTTAACTTAATAAAAATCTTAGAACCAAAACCTACCTAAACAAGAATATATTAGATCGTAGCCATACTGGTAGCCTTTCGGATCAAGGACTATTGGAGCGAAATTTAAAAACTGAAACTACAAACATTTTGTTAAATCGATTGCTTTGTTTGATAATTTGATATTTAAGGGGATTAAATGAAGGAGCTTCTAACTTTTGTCTCCAAGTTAGACAACATATCTTTGTACAAAAGGCACGCATAATAAACTTAGCCCAGATATATTCATCTTAAAATTAATTAAAGCTGTAGCGTGCATCCCATGACATCCTGCGATATCACACAGCTTTCCACGGCAGGTGCTTGTAATTTATTAAGATTATATGTTTTATGATTAACTAAAACTAGACGCATGCATCCCACGTTGGCTGTGTAGCTGAAAGTTGGAACTAAGTTTTAAATATAAAACTCAGAAATAAATATACACCACTTACCATCTCCCACAGGAAGATTACACAGACGTTCACAAACTTAAAAGTAAGTGTACATCATGTAACATCTATCTCCTACAAAACGATTAGACAAATCGCTACCAATCGTAGATTATAGTCTACGATTTTATAATTAACTAAAACTAAGACGCAAGCATCCCACGATGTCCCTGCGATATCCCATGGCGTCCTATGACGAGTTGTTAGCCTAGTCTAGATCAGTCAAGGACTCTGCAACAAATTTTGGATAATCGATAGTCTAGAGTGCATTGCATTAGTATAGTTCTTAGCTTGGCATCGTTTTCCGAAGATTAATTAACGAATATGAAAACAATGTGAAGATTAATCTCTGGAAAACCATGCCAATTACCAGGTCTCGCCTATGTATCAGCCAACATTACGCATAAATTTCGACATTCAAGCTGTTAAGAAGAATGTCGAGCTTCGACTCTATTGTCCATGATTCTGCGTAAAGCGAGATAGATATTTCGTAATTCAAATTAGCACCTACCTCCCACGTAGCGTTAACATGAATTTTAACAAAATTAAAACAAAGCATGTTACAGCGCGCTACATTTATCTCCGATACAACGCTTACACATATCTTCGCAAATTTAAAATAAGGCACATGCCACGCTACATCGATTATCCCGCGCGACACTCACACGTATCTCTGCAGACATTGTACAATTATTTACAATCCTGCTGGCACCATTCAGTATTAAAGATACGTTGGTCTAACTTGGAACGAAGGAAAGGAAATGAAGCAACTGACACCATTCGCAATTTCGTGTCTTGCAAAAAGGAAATACGAATCGTTGTGCCAAACTCTAATACCCTGCTTTCGCAACACTAATACGTTTCAATATCGAAAAATTACCTGGCCTGAATTAACTGAACTTCCCTTAAAAACAGGAATGCGAACAGAACCGCGATCGGTCAAAGAATAAAATAAAAATCGATGAAATTTTGAGATTTCGAAAAAATTTCAGAAAAAGAAACGAAACGATCCCTCAAAAGAACCAACGAACCTACGCGACGTATTTCCGTGCACGTGAAAACCTTAAGTTCCTGTGGTTGGGAGATACCTAGAGTTGGATGATACATCTCCAAGAGATATCTTTCAAATATTTTTCGATAAAAATATTACAAGTTGCTAGTTATTGAAGTGTGCATGAGTGTGAACGGTAGAACTAGTGGGAGTTGAGCTCGTATCTGAGCTCAAATAAACATGTTTGAACATTGGACCCATCACCGAAGAAACCAAACTATGCGACTCACTAATCCTAGCACGCACGATTGAACGAAAAAATCTCGTTGCTTACGATTTCATTGTATTTGGCTTTTTTTTATTATTTAATTTGTACTTTACAATTTGTCCAGCTGGACATTTGGTAAATTTGTCTTTGAGAAGAAACAGTAAAACATATTTGATTCTAAAGAAGTAGTGAGTATTGAAATTTTTCAATTACGATCTGAAGGTATTGGCAGAGGTTATAATATAGCTTCAAAGTTTTGTTTGAATAAACGGAGCCCGCTCAAACGTATAGTTCAAACGGATTTATAATCACAATCGTCATGACGCAACGTTGCAAATTGTAGAGGGCGTGAAAAACACTGATTTTTTTTCGAGGTCGGTATTTCAGAACGTGAGACACGAAGTCCCATTTAATATCACATGTATCCTGTCTCTAGTCAATGTATATTTATTTAATGTCTACGCTACGTCTCGTATATCGTGGAGGATGTTTTCTCGTCGACTCTTTTGATTTTCTCTTTACAAAATTGATTTCTTCGGTGCTAGATGTCCGTAGCTTCGATTCGAAGGGATCCGCCCAACTTTATCACATCACCAACTTTACCAAGTTCCGGTCAATTTCCGTCAACGAAGAAGATTTCAATGGACGAACTCGATGAGCGCACAGTCCAAACTATTTTGAATTAACATTCGGAATTATTACTGTCAGTCAGAGACAAATTTATCAATGAAATAATACGTAAACTCGTTGTTTCATTTTTATTTCTTTAATAAAATAAATATTCTCATCAAAACCATCCCTTCGTATATATCGGTTTATCGCTTTTTTCCTAATTTAAATATTCTTAATTTTGATGCAACTATTTGGCCAAAAGCTTTTAGATTTTTAATGATGAAACATTTTATGTGCAGTTATGTAACGAACATACGTACATAGGATCGTGTAAATAAGCGGAAGGAAGGTTCACTCTAAGGAAGGTAAAGGCGCTTGTTCTCGCTCGAGAGAAGATACGTTGTGACATATAAGTATATGTAAATGCATGGGAAGATTATGACACACGTGTAACTTCCTTCGCCAGTAAAGGAACGTATGAAATTGGGGAATCGATAGGGTTACGAGCGGAGTTCGCCAATTACGATTAAGAGGAGCTAAAAATAAATCTCTTATTGGACTTAGTTTCCCTTTTTAATTACAGTCAGCGATATTCGTGGAAAATTGTATTTGTCGAAAAGTAAGGAAAATTTAAAGTAACTGTGGTTGATTATTATTTCTAAGAATATGATGTACATAGAGTGGCAGCTTTCCTGGAAAGAAAATAAGAGAGGCGATAGATCGAAGCACGTTTTGAAAGAATGCAAGCGCAAAAGCGATAACACCAAGTACGCTTGGTCGACGTCAAACCTCGACGTCATCCTCCGTGGCACGTGGTATGCGTCATCGCTTATTATTCTCACGTAGATCACTCGCCTATTGTTGCGCGCGAACTACGGCACCTGTTACAACCATCGTTGTTAATCTACAAATACTTTCCCAATAACAACCTCATTAATTACCCAATAAATTAGACCTGAAGGAATAAATAATTAAACTTTATTAAACGAAAACACAATTCTTTTATGATTGTATAAAAAAGTCATATTAATCCTGGTGCGGTCTTTTAAATTTGTTATTATAGATACGTAGATCGTGCTGTCTGTTCATTAGAAGTAATTTTAAATTTTAGGAGAATTTGTTAGAAATAACTTCAGTTTTGAAAAGAAACGTTCTTTCATTGAAAATAATCTCAAATCTGGAAAATGAACCTTGGAAACTGGAGAACCATATCAATAATAACTTGCTTGTACCTCCCTAAAAATTGATAAAAATTTTGTATCAAAGGTAAAAGAAAATTGCATAGAAAACTAGCCTAGAAACAATAGAAGGGTTAAAGTTGAATCTCGGAAGCCACCAAACCATCCATTCATGATCCTCACCTCATTATCTTTCCTTCCTTCAGTAAAATATAGGCATGAATAAAGGCTTGTATTATGGAAATTACATTCCCTCGTGAAAAGGATCCCTTACATTACGTATTATATTATATCACGTATCTTTTATTTCTTCAGTATAAATTTCATACATTAATCGTCTCTCGCCGTACTTTTCCCCATTCGCCAAAAGTCAACGTAGAACCGTCCAAACTCGTAAAATTCGCCGGGGCTCATTGACACTGTTCTCTCTTTTCAACCCTCCCCAACCCTCTTTCTAGCCGAGAAAGCTAAAAGGACTCACGTAATGCGATCGACGGAGAGAAAAGGAAAAAAGAAAGGCGTCCATCAGTAGGTCGTTCGCACGCAGGATCGCGAGCATGAACCCGACGTCCGGGCTGCGTCGGCGTCGGCGTCGGCGTTTTACGGTGTAGCGATGGCGCGGCGGCTAGGATGGTGTCGCGACGCCTCGCGTCAGCGTCGCTGAGACCATCGACGACGGAGGCAACAGTGGTGGCCAACGCATCGCGTCAGCGCGGTATCCGCCATATTGGCCGCGAGGAACCTGTTTAAACTACGCGAGGAAGAGAGAGATAGAGGGAGAGGGGGAGAGAAAGAGAGAGAGAGAGAGAGAGAAAGGCTGCTCTCTTACGAACATTCGTCCGAGATCCGGCCGTGGGGGTGAGAAACGAGGGCGTGTAGCACATAGAAGAGCGTGTGTGTGCTAACGCGATTCTAAGTGTGTGCGCGACAAGGGAAACGAAGAAGGTGGTCGGTGGTGGTGGTGGAGGAAGAGGGCAATCGCGTCGTGGGACACGCCGAAATACGCCTCGAACGTTTTCCACCACGCCACACGGTGAAACGGGGTGAAAGACGGCCCGGCCCGTTGAAACATAGAGAGGGAGAAGGGAGAAGAAGAGAGAGGCTGCAAGGAAGTGTACACTCTGGTGATAGTGGCTAGGAAAGTGTCAGCGCAAAAAGTGTCCCGTGCTTCGAGCCGGATCGGTGGCTACGATCGTAGTACCACCCTTGGCCTACACCCCATCGCTCCGAACAACTCGATGACCCTGTTCCGTTTCTTTTTTATTTCCGACAAACTTGCGCCATCGATCGCCGATCGCTACTGATCGTTGAACGACGTGTAATATAGTCAATGCATAGTGCACACGTTGATAACTCCGGTCAGCCAGTGTAAAATTCTTTCCATGCGACCTTGTGTATAAACGAGAGCACGCGTTCACGGGGTTCAGTAACATCGTTCGTTCAGCAGCTACCACTCGATTCGATCGACAGAACCAACCCATCACATTCGTATTTCGTATTCGCGATCACGTACGATCGTCGATCGTCGAGAGTGTATTCGATAGGAGGGAGAGAGGATCAAATTGGAGAAAAACGTTCTGGGTAGTTCCGGTGGAAACGACGCGGCTCGCGAGAAACTCGAGGCGGAACGTAAGCGGGTTAGCTGGTCGGTGTCCAGCGTGACAGCGCCGTGGGCTTGTCTCTCCCTCTGGTCTCGACTTCTGCCAATCAATAACCAGCGCACCGACTCGTTCACGCTCTGCTCTCTGCCTTCCTCTCCCTTCTCTCTCTCTCTCGCTCTCTCTTTCTTTCTCTTTCTCTCTCTCTCTCTCTCTCTCTCTCATCCTATCCGTTTCCCTCGTTACCGTTCACCGTTCAAACTTCCCTCTCTGTCTCCCCCAGCTCACTCGATACGCTTGAATGACAAACGCAAGCCCGATAGCGAGTGGAATCGAAAGGGTTTAAAAGAATTGCCCGGATGAATTGAGAGGCTCGTGTTTGCTCCGCGATGCCTTTCCGTTTCTCTCTTCCGCCCGATTCGCGCCGTTCTCCTCTGCCCCTGCGCGCTCCGATCGCGTCTCGCGTTTCTTCTCCCCTCGCTTCCACTTGCTGCTAGCTTTCGCCGCCCTTTCAGCGGCTACAAACACGAGACTCTCCGTATCCATCCTTTACTATCCTTCTTGATAACGATACACGGTGAGCAGAAGCAACAACAGGCTGTGCGTGTTTTGGCGCAAAAGGACGAACACGAGGACGGCAACTTGCGACGACACGAGAGCGGAGGCAACGCGTCGCGACGAAACGGAACAGCCAGAGGCGGCGGTAGCGGCGCTCTAGCTGCTGGCGGCGCCAGCGCCCTGCACGCAGCACCTTCAAACAGAGCCACGAAACCTATTTATACTCCGTCAACGTAGCGGACGACGCGACGTAGCGAGAACAGCGCCGTGTTCTGGCCGCCCACGCGAGCAACAGCCCGAACGAACCGCGCCGTGAGCTGCACGACCACGAACCTCGAGAGAAGACGATCAAGACGAGCAACAGCCAGCAGACACCAACCTACTCTCTCGTCCCCGATCTACGTGTTGCTGCTCGTTACTAAATATTCGCCATAATAGTTCGCTGCCGTCGTCATCGTATCGAATCGTCGTGCCGAACCGTGGCTGGAGGACGTATCGTAGTTAACCGGTGGAGCAATTCGGTGGAATTCGTGAAACGCTCGTCATCCATCCATCCATCCATCCATCCCGTCGTACACACTCCTGCTTTCCAACGATTCGAAATTAGAATCGTTCTACTGGTTGGCCGATAGAGATAGAGAGAAAATAGAGGTTCGTTGGTCGTCGTGGTGGTGTCGATGGACAGCGACGAAATCCTCATGGGACAGGATCAACGACAGTGGAGTCTGGCTAGCGGCGCGGCCACCGGAGCCCACCCATAGGGGACGCCATTGAGAGTCTATCTTTCCCTTGGCGTGTGATCGACCGTCGCGCATCCGCCTTCCCTTCTCGCGTCGTGTGCCGATCTGCGCGCTCTACACCACCGCGGCGGTTGCTCTCCTGTCGCCGGAGCTGCTCCGCTCGCTGGATGGGGTTGGGTGTCGTCGTGGTGTCGCCTTGCTGTTGGGTGCCGTTGAACGCGTCTCGCTGGTGATCGTGTTGCCGGCGAACGAGTGGAAGAAGAAGA
Organism: Bombus vancouverensis nearcticus; assembly: GCF_051014615.1. Lineage (NCBI taxonomy): Eukaryota > Metazoa > Arthropoda > Insecta > Hymenoptera > Apidae > Bombus > Bombus vancouverensis. The sequence continues at coordinate 4,182,137 of NC_134924.1, forward strand.
AGAGGAAGAGGAGAAAGAGGAAGCTCTGTTTAGGGAGCTTTTCAAGGCTGGACGAGCCAGCGGGCGGGAAATGGCCGGTGGTGTACTGTTATAATGCTTGAGGACGATCCGCTGGCTGGACCAAGGCGCGCCGATTCGTTGACTGATTGTTGTTGTTCAAACACCGACGTTGCTACCGACTTCGTTGAGATCAACGTTGATAGCATAGTCGTGGAGAACATCGTCGAGGGAGTCGGTCGCGAACAGACTACGAAGAAGAGCACAGTGACGAAGGGGCGGCTCGCGTAGCCCAAGAGCATCGTTGTGCGTGTGGTGCGTGGTGCGCGCGTATGTGTCCGTCCGTGAGTGAGTGGCACGAGTGAAAAAGGTTGAGGCGATTGTAACATACGCGACGAGGGCTGCGAAGAGCGCGTGCTGGGAGCATGCAGGGTTCGGGCGAGGCCCGAAGAGGCCTGAGTCCCGCGGGTGGACCGGGATAAGGTTTAGCGATACGATTCACGAGTACCGCACCGGAAGTGACGAAGAGGATAACGAAGTTCGGATTAAACGGCTGCTTGGTCGCGTTCGCTCGACCAAGTGAACGTCCTTAAGCTGAGATCGCAGGGACGCGGGAAGCGAGCTGGACTCGCTTTCGGGCGCATGGAACATGATAGAGGTGAGGCGATGTGATATCGATTGAGAGATGCCCTGTCGATGGTTGAGATGCGAGCGAGAGCTTGCGTCCTGTGTGGCTCCTTTCTCTCTTTCTCTCTCTCTCTCCTTCTCTCCCTATCCCTCTCTCTCTCTCTCTCTCTCTCTCTCTTCCCCTATATATATACATATTTCTCCCTCTCTCTCTCTTTCTCTCTCTTTTTCTCTCTCGCTCACTATGCGTCTGCTTTCCGTTTATATTTCGTGGATATTTTATTGTTCGTTTGGTAATAGAATTTTTTATTTTCAAATAGCGATTCTCATGAGCGTTGGAAAATGGGAGAAGAGATTGAAGAATCATTTCATAGTAGGAACAGTTAACAGCTGGAAAACGTCGAGCAGTGGCGAGGATTTAGGTTAGCTAGATTGTGTCGAGCCTGTTGATCCAACCGGGCTTTATATTCGGCCCGGATGAATAGTTGTTGCCGACACACGCGCCAAATCCAGGTTTCGCGATCCTCGCGACACGAAAAATTCGTGTGCTACTCGTTATCGGTTTATTGGACGAGGTTAGAAGAAAATTTATTTTCGAGGTTAGTTATTGCGAGTTGGAAATAATTGAAATCTAGGTCACTGGTTTGAACATCCAGGTAAAGTGCCCCTAAGAAGCTGTTATTGGAAGTAGACTGCGGTTGTTTACGCAAATTCATATTTTTATGAACACTTCTATGAACGACAGATATAATCTGTCAGATTTATAATATATAATATATAATATATAACAGATATACATATAATCTAGATATTATAGTGCGAGATCTAAAATACTATACGCATATACTATACGCATTGCCCGTATACGTATATTCCGTATATTTTTACAAATTTTACTCCTCATTAATGCATAAACATCCGCAGTCTAATAATAAATTTATGAAATACGATGAGTTTGTGGCATAATATTGATAAACAATAAATCTCAGTCGACATTTTTTAACGTAAACTTCTTCCACGATTTTCATCTATTTGGAATCTATAAATACTGACTACATATCTTTTAACACTCTACATAAAAGTCTAAATATTCACAATATCATAACTTTCGAACACAGTATCCTCGATCAACTTGTACATTCGTTTCTCGAATATCGGAAGATACGTGGAACGATGATTCGAAGGAACGAAGTCGGTTGAAATTGGTAAAATAAACTCAATGTACAATACAAACGGGTTTGACATACTTTGGTCAGGTTATGCACGTGCTTTGGAATGGAGCAATTCGTCGATGGGGTCGATCCTCTTGCACATTAGCGTCGATAACGCTTTAACGTTTCGAGTCACTGCCACTCGATGATGATACGTGCATCAACAAGTGTCTGAGCTTGTTGCACTGGTGCACGAATACTGTACGATGTTTCGGAAAAAGCCTTTTCTCGAACAAGGTTATAATATCGTCCGGAGAATACGGTATTCAAAAATAGAAATGCAGCCTTTGGGAAAATCTTTCTTTCCTTTTTTACGCGAATGTTTCACAAATGAAAATGTTTTCGTATCTTTCGGAATATGTAAACGTTGTGCGAATGCACTTTTAGGCAACGTTCCAATAGTCGCCGGAGATCCCTCGATCATTTTGTATCCACGTTTTCCTTATCGTTTTATTGGCAAACTTTTTTCTCTTCATCTTTTCACGTTTAATTAACTTTTTCGTTATTTACGTTGCATAATCTCGATTTATTTGCATACGTTCGTTTTAAACTCGAAGAATAAAACACTAAAGATAAAAAATTACCCCTTTATTTTTAGTAACATTGAAGAATGAATAATTTTATCGCTTTATTAAATCGTATCATTACTTGCAAGCAATCGTGAAAGATACAGCTTGAATTTTGACATTCTCGAAAAAGGGATCCTCTCCAATCTTCCTTTTTTCTTCTCGTTTCTTTTTTAATGTACCACATTGTATACTGAAATAGTTCCAAAAATAGCTTTCAATATATAAACATTTTCCTCTTTACATCTCTAATCTAAGTTCTTACAAACAATATCTTCTGAAACCACTCTAACACCCTCTTTTATCGCATCGACCAATACAGCTTAACTTAAATAACATTTACAACCTATAAATAAATTTCCAATTAATTATTAAACCAAACAAAATTGTTCAACGAAATTAATATATCCTAACATCATCTAACACGTCCACTTCCCCTAAAGTATCCAATTTGAATTAAATCAATTAAATCGACTGATCCTTGCAACCATCATAACTTAATCTGAGATTAAACGAACCTTGGTTAAAATTAAATAGATAATTTTCCAATTTATAAGTACACTGCAATTTTTTCCAAGAAAATTCATCTTCTAACACTCGCTGAGTTGTGAATTCTTCCTCGGAGCGCCGTCAGACGCGCTTTTCTCGTGGTAGCTTCGATTTTCACCCCTCCACTTCCGCCTGTCCGCTCCGTCATCGGCGAAAATCGCGTTCGCGACCGCGATTCGCAATGGCAATGAACCGGCACGCGTTTTCGTCTCCAAACGCTTCGATCTTCCATCTTCGTGCACGCACACGCGCCGCACGAAGGCCTGCTGTTTATCAATCGGTGCCCACAGCCCGTATAAGCGACTCTCGAACGCGTTATCGTGGCGAAGCTGCTCGCCAAGCGGATCATCGATATACACCGCCGCGTAAAAATAAAGCGAATAGGGAAAGAAAGAGGAAGAGAGAGCGATTGTGATCAGTGAAGAGGCGATCCACGAGATTTCGCTTTAGTAGAGGGGTTAATTCCTTCGATTCAAGATAATCGGATACCTCGAGAACTTGTTGCGATCTCGATGGTCTCTTTGGTTTTGGAAATTTTTCAAATTTCAGGTACTTCGATACTCTGCAAAGCTTGAAGATCTTTCAGAATCTTAATTGTTGAAATTTAATAAAATTCTTTTTAGAACATTACAAAGATTTTGTAAGTTTAGGATACTTCGATACCTTGAGATCTTGAAGACCTTGTAGAATTCAAGTATCTTAGAATTTTTGTTAAAACATAGTCAAAGTTTTGAAAATTTTTGGCTACTTCGATCACACCTTGAGAACCTTTTGGAATCTTTGCGATGAAAACATTTTACGATCTTTTTCATGTTTGAGATTTTTTATAAGTTCTTGGGGTCTTTTTGGAATCTTTCTATGTAGTACTCTTTTAAACATTCTTTTCGGAATTTTTGGAGAAATTCTTCAAAATTTTCAAGAATTTTCGTGGCGTCCAGCGTTTCACGAATTTCACACGCTTCCTGTGAGATTTTGAATTCATCGTTTCCGTGCCCACTTCGAAGATACGAACGGATCGATAGGTGCAGCTGAGCGTGCGACAATCGTATCCAAACAAATTGGTTGGCTTTTGAAAGCTTATGTGTCAATTACCGTACGGTCAGGTTGTTTCAATTAGAGCTTAACGACTTTATCGTGTTTCCGCGTGCGAGCCGACTGTGATGTTTTTCGAGTGTTCAAATACATATGGGGCGAGAGATAGAGAGAGAAAGAAAGAGGAAGTTTTGGTACATGCCATACACTAGCCCATAGTTAACCCTTTTCCTTTTTTTTTTTTTTTAATAAAAGCTACCCCGATACGTGGGAGCGGCCTCTTTCTGGCCACTTCTATTCAATGCTTTGATATTCTAAAATAGTGAATGGAATCACGTGCGTGCTTTCTACCTTGATTAAATTCGACTCCGAAACTTTCAACCTATTCAAACCTATTGCCAAACGAACAAGAGTTTCCTTGCCTTTTCAGAGAATACACAGTCTTCTTTATTAAATAAATTCCTTCGCTTGCTAAATAAATTTCTTTACTTAAGGAAAATTCTTAATACTAACTCAAAATAATAGTTGATGCAGAATGGCAACTGCATTTTCTTTATTTTTGAAATATAATTATATTCTTATCGCTGGCCCTTCTAACTCAAGAACCATCGACCTAAGCGTATCGAAGTATTCTATATATAAATAATTTGATTTAAAATACGATAAGTAATAGTAATTACAACCTATATATATATATTCTAGTTTTCTAATTTTGTCAAATTTTGCTAAATATTGTAATCATAAAAGAAAGAAATGTAAAATCCCACATTTTGATAGACTTGGTAGTTCTACCTACAGTTAAGGCTTTGATGTAATAAGGAAACGTTCATTAACCACTTTCCTTATTACCGACTGTAGACTGTAATTAGCACACATTTCTATAAGACTATATTCGTAGTATATTCGTAGTAACGACATTCCTCTCTTCGTCGATTCCGCGTTTTTTAATCGGATTCCCCTAATTAAAACTCTCTGGAGGATAAATTCTTCATCGTTGATACTAACGTAGCAATCGGAATCTACAATGTGATTTCGAATCGTCGCTTTCGAGCGCACACAGACTTCCGTGGTCAATCTTCGCTCATTATTACCAATAGTCACACTGATTTAGAATCGACTCTACCTAATATCACCTAATATCCATAAGGCTGGTCTACTCGTGTCTCTTCAGTCTCCTGACAAACTTCAAATTATTCCATTTCTCTACATTCTCCATTTAGATACTTCCAATTCAATTTACCATCCCTATCACTTTTTTCCCTTATCGATTCTTTCACGCAGTGTCCAAAATTTTAGAAGAAGATCACAAATATCCTCGTCTTCTATCCTTTTCTTATCATCTTTTTCTTAATAAATTTCCAACGTTCTAAATACCATTTCCGTGATCTCTAAAGAGAATTCCAAAGAACATTTTTTTCTTCAAATGCACTTATTCTACTCATAAGTTTTCCCTGTAAATCCAATTTACCGTTCCTTTCATTAATTCTGTCACGTTTCAAAGGGGTATTTCGAAACTTTTAAAGAGAAACCTAAAGAGCGTACCACATTGCTTTTTTAATTTCCAAAATTTCAAAGAAGATTCCAAGGGATGTTCCCTTTTGTAATTTTCTCTGTCCCGTTTCTAAGCCCTCTCTTTCAATTCAATTTACTCCCTCAACTCGCCATTACTCAGCTTTCATTAATTTTGATCAGAATTTTTCTTATCACGTCTCTAAGTTCCCTTTCCAAGCCAATTCGCGTTTCCTACCGCTTTTCCTCAATTAAGTCTTGCACATTTCAAACTCTTCCCAAGAATATTGCAAAGAATATAGTATTCTTTACCACTTCTTCCCAGTCTACCCCTAAGTTTTCTTTTCAATTCAATTCCTCTTTCGCCGTTTGCCGTTCCTGCTTTTCTTCCATCAAGCTATTCATATTCCAAACTTGTCTTTCCTAACTTCCTCGAAGACTATATACCATTCCAATCTTCTTGATTCCACGCACACGAGTACTTGGTCCGATCCAATTCATCGTTTATTCAATTCATCTCAGCCTGTAATTATAGTTTATACGCTGCCTCTCAATTAATCCCACTAAACATTCTCGTAAATATTTCCAAAGAAAATTCTAAAAACTATACCATCGAATTTCTTCCATGCAAAATGGAATACACCGTGATGCTAATCCACCGTAAGATTGTGTTCTCGGCGAATCGGTGACAAAGAAGGTTAAGGTCGCGAAAAGGCCGAAGAGCGTCGATCGGTTGCTCCAGTGACTCGGCGTGCGCGCCTGTGTATTTTTAGCGAGATGGAGCGATGATGGGTTCCGGAGCTGGGGATAGGGCTGGCTGACCAGCGCAGATATCGTTTGCAGATGTCGAGCGGAATCGGTGCAACTGCAATGGGGATCGACGTTAGTCACGGGGCAGGGGGTGGCGAGGGTGTCGCCGGTGGGTGCCGGCTCCGCGCGCAGAGCCAAAGCCAGGCGAGCGGATCGTCGGGCAACTCGCAGCAGTCCTCGCAGCAGCAGCAACAGCAGCAACAACAGCAGCAACCCTCGTCGCAGCAGCCGCAGCAGCAGCAGCAACGCCAGTCATCCGGAATCATGGGCCGCTTGAAGAAGGACAACTGTTGCCTGTGCTGGTGCTGGTGTTGTAGTTGCTCGTGGTATTAATGTGCCTGTCTACATCCCGCTTTTTCTTTTCACCAATGGTTTGACAAAGTTTGTGGAAGGTCACGTAGTTTTTCTTTACAAGCCCTTATCATTTTGTCAAAATTGTTATCACGAGAATGGTTGGTTAGGTACGTTTCGTTTTTGATTTTGGGCTGGTACTAGGCTGATTATTTTCGTTGTTGGTTATTATTCAGCTGCCCCTTTATCGTAGTAATTTTTTTTTGTTAGTTGTCATTTAGAGTTATATAGAGCTATTAAGCTTCAATTGCCACTGTTACATAGGTAGGCGATGTTGGCAATTTGAAACGAGTTATCTGATTTTATAGTAGGTTAGTTCACTTACGTTGCGTAGTTTATGCGATGAAAACTATTAGCGTCGTTTGTCTCAGAAGATACGGACTACAAATGAAAACTGGCTAATCTGAGATTAAGTAACTTAATTTAAATCTAATTATAAAGTTACTTTATGATCATCTAGTTTCTTATGATACTAGATGAGCGTTAAATTTAAAGGAACAAAGATTGTTCGTACGAGAAAATAGCGATTCCCGTGATTGGTAACACTGATGTCAGTTGCATTGGTCAATTGCTAATATTAGTTATATATTACACAAAGACTGGATGTTTTAACTTGTAATAATTAATTCAATGACTGTGCTCATACAGAAAGCCATTACCTTTTATTCGTACCAGCTATTCGATTCAGTTAAATACAATTCTCAACTTCAATTATTAATTCCACAACTTTCGTCCTCACGATGCTTCATGCTTAGTACATGTCACTCTTCCTGCAATGCATCCACGCTTATGTCCCGAGCATCTCATTAAAGACAATAAGCTGACCTCGACTCGTCATAAGCGTATGAAAAAGAAAGAAAGAAAAAAAACGTACTTTTACTAGAAATCTCGAGTTGAAACGCGCTCGACTTGAAAGCAACGAGTCGATCGAACGTTTTCATCCGTCCATCGCGGAAAAGAAGAGACGGTGGCAACCGACGATCGATCCTCGAAACCGTCCCGCGATAACTCGCGTATCCTGCCGCGTGACAAGCCATTATCGCCGCGTTTCGTAATATAATCGTAAGCGAAACGACGTCAGTCCATTGTCTTTAAAACGGAGCTACGACCTATTTATCGAAGAACAGCCATACCTATATACACTCTTTCTGTGTTTCATGCTGCACGCAGGCATAATTGGTAAGCAGGCCATCTGCGTTCGTTCAAATTACTTCTTCTTTTCGATCCGTAGCATTTTACTATATTTTAACGCAAACGAATGGCGCAATTCCTCTCGATTCTCACGAAAGAAATTGAAAATCCCACTTAACAAGATCAACCTCCATTCACATTGCCGAAAATATCGGAAGAGATTTTGATATCACACCTAACTTTCAATCGACAAAGAGAAACTAAAAATACCATCAGCTTAATACGTTACTTAAAATTCCTACCTTGAAACGTAGAATCTAACAAAAATTAAGTCCATCAAGTTAAAATACCCTCGTGCTGAAACTTTTCATTCCACCAATATTCGTCACATCGTCTATCGATTATCTAACTTACAGCTGACAAACAGACAATGAAGATATCATAGACCCAAATAAGTTTCTGCGAATTCATCTCCTCAAACGAAGTCGATGACAAAATTTAAACCACGCTCGACACTAAAGCATCTCATTCCGCAAATACATATTCATACCAGCATCCCTTAACGTAAGCGACAAAACGGAACCACAAATATCGCCGACTCGATAAATTCAAAATTCATATTCCAAGAGGAAAGAGATAATAAAACAGAAACCCGTCAGCTTAAAGCAAAACTTCTTATTTCACCGATATAGCAGCATCGATCGACTGGCAAACTTTTTTAGCAACCCCGAGAAAATCCACCCTAATGCCCATTGAACATCCACCAATCTCACGCTCCTCCACGCGAAACAAACAACTCGTAGCCATAGATCTGCCTCTTTATACACGAAGAAACGGAACAGAGTCTCTGTGAATATCCCCTCTCGAATAAAAAGGCATTCGTACGATAAGCAAACGGACTCGCCGCGGCGTTGGTCGAATTTTTTGGAACGGCAGACTGTTTCAGTCGGGCGATAACCGCCCCTGGGTCGATAGATTACGCGGTGGCTGGCACGGAACCCTCGCCGGATGCGTAACACGTGTCCATTCTCGACGGAAATCTGGTGGACTGGGGGAAATGTTTTTCCGACTGGATGTCTCGCGCGTCTTTCTCCATCGCTATCTGCTTGTTTATCCACGAAACTCACGGGCTCTTCCAACACGTTATCGTCGTCGACTGAAACGAAACGAGCGAGCTTCCGGAATAATGGAGCTCGTTCCGTCGCGCGGAGAAAACCGTACAAAGTCTCCTTTATTTTCGTTCGTTCCGTTTCGTCTCGGTTTGTAGTTTTTTATCTGGCAAGCGTCGCGGAATCTTTACTTTTCTTTTCCACTTCCTTTGTGAATTTTCCTCTCCTTTGGCCTGGTTTTTACGGTTCCGTGGCCATCGTCGGTCGAATTGCAGTGGTTAACCGTGGATCGTTTGTTTTACGAGTTTCGAGTTTGTGAATCGGTGAAATGGGCATTTTGAGGTAATTCCTGGTGGTTTTTACGGTATCTGGTATCTTTCTCTTTACTGTTACTGAAATTACTAGTAAATGAATGTAACGAAGAAAGACACGCCTGCATGGTTCGTTCATTGTGTAAAAATTCGCGAAGGAAATTTCAGTTTTTGAAAGAAGGACCGTTGCAGTTCATGGTTTATCACTCACGCGAGTTGGATTGGGAAAAGAACTGAAAGTCGATTTTCTCCTCCTAGAAACTTTACTCGAGTAAAATAGTCCATCGACAAAGGAACGTATTACATTAGCATACAATCGCATTTAGCACCCTCGCGAAGAAGAATCTTTCAAATGGCAATAAAAAGTCGATTCTACCCTGCAAATAGCCTCGCTTGAATAAAATAATCAATCACCAAAAAGATCTATTATCGTAGAATCCACACCACATTCGCACTAAAAGAAACAACCCTCAAATCACTCCACAAACTCTTCTCCCCCAAATAACTTTACTCAGATGAAATAACCGGCCAACAAAAGGCTGTATTTGCCTTGCCGTACAATCATACTCAGCACCCTCACCGAGAAGGAAAAAAACAACCTTCGAATCACGGTATAAAATCGATTCTTCCAAACCTACCCCTATGATCACACTGATATTTGGATATTTAACCAATCTCATGTTTCTATAAACACAGAAGTAAGAGAGATAAGATCCAAGCAGAAATCAGTTCACCTACGAAATATTATATAATAAGCACTCTACCTCAGTTATTTCCTGTATCAACGTACGTCTCTTGCACTTTGAAATTTCTCATAAATGCGTAAGAATTTACCTACGATCATCCAACCCCCGAAACTTCCGAAAACTATTTCGAACGTTTATCGAAATACAAACTAAAAGAAATCGTAAATCAAAATTAACAGTTTGTCGGCGTTGAGGGGAAATTCGGCAGGCGCAGGAGGCGCGATCGATCAGGGGAAGAAGAAAGGGAACTCGGGTGTGGAACACAGCGAATTGTGCGACACGGGGAACGGACTCGACGGCTTGGATGGTCTCGATGGAAACGTGGAGTGCAGCCTGGAGGAGATCAGGTCGTGGGGCTCGTCCTTCGATAAACTGATGAGGAGCGACGCGGGCCGTAAATTCTTCAGGGAGTTCCTCCTCAGCGAGTACAGCGAGGAGAACATCGCGTTCTGGCTCGCTTGCGAGCAACTGAAACACGAGAGCAATTCCGAGAAGATCGAAGAGAACGCACGCTACATCTACGATCGTTACATATCCACAGTCTCGGAGAAAGAGGTTCGTGATGCTTGTATGGCTCTATTATTTAGTTTCAGGCTAGATTAACTAACTAAATTAGTAGTAAATTTTCTGCGGATTTTTAGCAATTTCATTTATCAAATGATTTTTCGATTAGAATTTAGGTAGCGGATGGAACTTTGCAAATGTGAATTATAAAATTGGATTTTTGTGGAATCAAATTTTATAGCGTGATATTAGCGAAGCGAGAGCGGTAGATATTTTTTCGATAAGAAGTTTGTGAAGCCGAGCCAAGTTAACGAGTTAAGTTGGGATGAAGAATTTGATTAATTTAAGGCTTAGCTATATTAAACTATTTGATTTATTATGACGATATCCAGGCTTTGTTACCAAAGGTCTTTCATTTTTGTACCTGGACGTGAGAAGAGTATGATGGGGTTTCAAGATGGGAAATTTAATTTAATTTAAATTTCGATTAATTTTAATTTAAATTTTTATTGGAATTATTGATAATGTAAAACTTGACACAATTCAAGCTTGAAAAGTTTAGTAGATTGGAAGAAAGAATAAATACTGGTGTCTTTTCTTTAAAGGCCTACTTAAACTTCCTTTGTACTATAATAAAGTGTTTGTTTTTGGTGAAAGAATCGAGTAGGCATCTGCCGCCCTCGAATACGCTCGGTAAATACCGTAATCTGTAGAATATTGTACAAATGACCGATCGTCTGCATCGTTATCGCTTTCGTTATCGAGAGTCAAACATCGTCATTGCTTCACCTGAGAAAGCTTAGTTCAAACATCTGTAAGGACAGAAATTTCTTTAACAGATATATCTCTTGAAAGATTTCAAAATTTCTTCAACAGAAGGAAATTACAATATTGTTTTAGCAACAATTATCTTATCGTTTTGATCGTTGACAGATTCAAATAGTCTTTCAAAATACAATAATTAGACTTAGAGAAATTCTAAAAATCTAAGCTAACAGGTATTTATGCAAATCTAAAAATCAATACCAAAAATTAATAAAATATTGTTACAATTATGTTTACATACTCCTAGCTTGCATTTTTCTTGCATCTTTAATGTTCAGTGCAGACGAACAACGCGACATCATATTATGACGATTTCACAGCATAAACGCGGCATTATATGATCTCACAAATCACACATCGACCTTTCTAGCCAGAGATTCAAAATAGCAGTAATTTTACACATTTTTTAATCACTGAGTAAAAATTAATTTTTATTTCAAGTGAAATCAATTATCAACAAATCATTTTTAAAAAATTAAATGATTAAAAAATATTAATTTCTAATTGTTTTGATTGCGAATAACCATTATGAATGATTAAAATTGTTTTCGGCTAGCAGTAACCATCGTCGATGTCGAAAATTTAATTTTAATTATCACTAACCAATACAGATGACCGGAATTTTTTTTCGTTACTAGAAACCATTATCGATAGCTCGAATTTTATTTTGGTTACCGGTAACCATTATCGATGACACGAATTTTTTTTTCGTTGCAGCTAACCAATATCGATGACAAAAGCTTTTTCTCGTTACGTTCGATTATAGTCAATTGTTCCTAAATTACTGACAATTAATATTCATTGACAGTATAAAAATACCCAATTATAAAATTTATGTATTTTATTAAATAAAAGGAAAATATAAAAATATATGAAACAATATTAATACAAGTGTTAATACAAATACTCTACTGCAATATCTTCCACCCTATTTTTTGTTTCATATATTTTCATATCGTCTTTTTTCATTGTTAATGAAAATATACAAGTTTTATAATTAATATCCTCTACGTTGTCGACGAATATATACCAATTATCAGTAATAACAATCGACAGTAGCCGAATACGTGAACCAGAAAGAATTGTTGCCGTCGATAATGGTTATCGGTAACCAAAATAAAATTCAGTCCATCGATAACGGCTACTGGTAACTAAAAAAAATTCCGGTCATTTATATTGGTTACTGGTAAACAAAATTAAATTTCCGTCATCGATAATGGCTATTAGTAACCAAAATAAAATTCCTATTATCGATAAAGGTTACTGGTGATCAAGAAAAATTCCGGTTATTTATATTGGTTGCTGGTACGCAAAATTAAATTTCCGTCATCGAGAATGGTTATTCGCCACTAAAATAAAATTCTCGTAATTGATAATGATTATCAAAAAAATTTATATAATAGTAATTATTATTCGTAACCAAAATTTTCTAATTAAACACACTTTTTAGCTGTTATACCATGATTTAAAAAATTTGCCGTATAACAATTGCGACGTCTAGCTGTAGCGAACAACGCTTCTAACACACGCCTGCAATTTTCAGGTGAGTCTGGACTCGCGAGTGCGCGAAATAGTGAACCGTAACATGGTGCAGCCAACGCCGAACACCTTCGACGAGGCCCAGCTGCAGATCTACACCCTGATGCACCGGGACTCGTATCCCCGTTTCGTGAACAGCGAGATCTATCGACGGGCGGCGAGACTGAGCAGCGGAACGACGGGATCGAGCAATCAGGAACACGGCAACACAGCCAAGTCGAAGGGGAAGAGGTCCACCACGTAATCGCTCGTTCAACGACCAAAAAAAAAAAAAAAAAGGACGATGGGGTGGCAGCGGACCAACAGCCTCCGTCTCTCAGTAGGTAGCCCCGAGGCGACATTGGGGACGCCGCGACGCTGTCAACGCTGGCCGATGACGACGGAAGCCGGAGGACATCGGCGTGAAAACAACAAGAAATAGTATCAGCTCTAAGGTGTCGCGCCTCGACGAATCTCTCTGCCCTCATCATAAAGCAAACAAAGAAAAGAAAGAAAATGAAAAAAAAAATAAAATAAAGTAAAATAAAATAAAATAAAATAGAATGAAATAAAAATCGGGATCTCAAGCGTGTGGAGATTTCGAAGATTTTCTCCTCTCGTCGGAGAATACAGGAGAAAGAGGAAATAAAAAGTTTTCCGAAGCGAAACTCGCGACTCGCTCTTCCACGCGATGCCACATCGGGGCCAACGTGCACGAACTTGACGATGGACTGAACTAAATAAATAAAAGTAACTAGATGAAGAGGAACGACGAGAAATTGAAAAGAAAGGAGCAAGGACTAGGATGAAAAGAGTAGAGAAAGGAAAGAGCAGCATGAAAGGATCGCGTATACGTTGCGTTGATCCATTGACTCTTTCTTCCAGGACACTATGGACACACGCTCGTTCACGCGTGACACACGAGTATAGATCGAAGAATCGAAAACACAGAGACATATACACACGCGGGTCGGTCGGGGATGACGTTCATCTTTCAAGGAAGTTCCTAATTTCCATCGTCTTTAGCGACTGATCATCGCCGATGATCTCTCTCTTTCTCCCCCCTCCTCCATACACAAACATAACCATAACCACCCCAACCCCTCGCTCGATAACGAATTAGTCGTGTTTTTCTCTGTCTCTCCCCGCTCTCGAGCTCTCTTCTTTCTTTTTTCTCTCTTCTTTTGTACCATTGTTTTTCTTCGTCCCCTCGTTTCAACCCCTCTCTCTTTCTCGCTCTATTCAGTCGAACCTCTTTCATCGTACGAGTTAGGGAAGATCTAGAGATTCGAGGAATTTCCTGCGATAGAATCGTTTGGAACTTGGGTCGCTCAGGATGATAGAGTCATTCAAAATATCAGGATCCTGCACGATAATGATATTAGCGAATTTTGATAAGTCACAATTTCTAGATCGTAGACAAATTGTATGGTATCACGTCGAAATGATTTGTAATTTGTAAAACTCTAAGTGTTTTCATTGCCAAGCTTACATTTGTCAAACTGTATTCGTTAAACCTGTGAAATTGCGATTCGTAGAATTTCACTAATAATATGTACTCGGTTGTGCATGAGCATCCGATATTGTTCAATCCTACTTTTCTGTGATTAAAATTGCACAAGACAGACAATGACCCGAGTTCTCGCAGCACAGGGGGCTCTGCATGTTCCAAGAGACGCGCGAAGAAATGAAAATCGCCGAAGCAATATCCAACGCTGGAAACGATCGTCGTTAATAGAATCGATTGTTGGATACTTAGAATCCCCCAAAATATCAACGAAAGAGTAGCGAAACGACGAATATTCCGTGACGAGGCTCCCATTAAAAGAAGACACTCTTTTCTCAATGTCTTGTTGACGATGAAACGGATCTCTGTTAATAGAGGCAGAGATTATTTTCATAGAAAAAGGAGTGACATTTCGTCTGGTCTTAGGGTGCCCTCAGACGATCAATAATGTCAATATTTCAAGATTCTCAACATCATTGCGGCTTGTCAATAAATATTGATGATATCACCAATGATGACGTATCGTCAATATTTATTGCGACAAACCGTATTTTCTCGTATGTTCAATATTTATTGACGATATCTATCGATCGTCCGAAGATCTCTTTATACGAACAATGATATTGAGAGCCTTGAATATTGATAATAAATATATACATATATATACATATTGCACGTTTGATGGCATCCTTACTTGTAATCTGACAGACGAACTCGAAAATCGGTGACGTACGGTTCGTCTCGTCACAAATCGCGATTTCTGCAACGGGACCATGAACAGATCGAAGTAATTTATTAGCAAATAAATGGTAAATGGGCCTCGTTCGTGGAATACTCGTTCGATGAAAAGTATGTCGTTCGACTGTAGAATACCAGGTCAAAGAATATCAAAGAGCGTTAGCATAATTCAATTACGGAGGCGTTGTGAAGTATTTTATTACCATCGCACTAGCATCGTAGAAACGTAAGCAGGTTCGCAAATTTCTTTGTCAAATTCATGTACTCGATCTTGAATTGCTAATTCAACGAACCCTCGACACTATTCTCTGAACGTTCTTCCTCGTTTAATCGCCGTTTCTTTAAACATGCCGCGTTGCATCGGCGATTCGAGATCGACCCAGAGGCTACGCGCCTCGACAATCCGATTGCTAATTGAGATTTAATTAATTCAGCCCCTTGCATTCCGACATCCCTTCGACGTTCTCCGCCTTGCATCGATATCTTCCAGCAACAAACGAAAACTCTGTAAAGAACTTCGTTTGAAAAGAGTTAGAGAATACACAGATACCATTTTTATTATCTAATACGCATCGGAACACAGCCAAAGATCAACCAAATCAACCGATCGAATCGCATCGTGCGCAAGTAGAAAATTTCTTCTTTGGAAGGATGCAAAAGACGAAGAAGAGAGAAGAAGAAAGAAATCCTCGACGATCTTCCCTCATCGACGCCTGCCACATTGCAAACCTGGAAGCCGTTTCACTTCTATTTTCGCGTGGATCGTTCATCAAGATGGCCTCCATCCTAATGAACGAAGCAGCTCGTCGTCCCCGAACAGCGTACATCAAGTTACTGCCAGCGAGACGTACCGTGGATCGAACACGCCTCACGTGGATGACCAAGAAAGAAAAAAAACGAAGAGTAAAATTGATGCACGATCTAGTCAGAATCGCTCGAAGACGATGGCGTGGATGAAAGAAAAAGGCCTAAGCGAGAAAGTTTTCAACTTGGACCGCGAGTTCGAACTGACATTTGGAATATCGTTCGTCATACTATCGATGCGGCGGCGAGAACAGAGTATCACGTCGCGTGACGTTTCTTCGTCTCCTATTGTTGCACAAAGTTATCGTCCTTGTTAATATAATTTCGTTACTTTATCGATGAGGGAATGTAACGGATACCTTTCGTTTTTCATTTTCTTTTTTTTTTTTACAAAGATGGCGAACGATCGAAGAAGTTGGAACGCGACGCGATATCTTCGATTCTCGCGCGAGACGTTCAAGCTCGCTCGGATACTGTTCGACGCTGTGTAAACGACCGAAAAATTTTTTTTACACCCGCGATTCATTATCGAAGGTACTTAATCGATGTTTAAGGGTTGTTACTTTACGCGGTCGAACGTTCGACAAGTTGATCTCACCATGATGGATCTCACAGCAGCGCGCTCGAAAGGAGGAAAAGATAAGAGTAAAATAAAGAAAATGAGGAATGAGTGTGGAACTGCGAAAGCGGAAACGAACCGAATTTAAGCGTGTCTCGGACGAGACACACGCTCCAACACATGCACATGAACAGACACGTGACCAGGGTCCCATATCGCTCTTGTGAACCTCACAATTTTACCCATCCAACGACCACGAGTAAAAGTAAAACCGATGGACACCTGAACTGGAGTCACGTTCCTCTGTGTTTGCGCTGTTTCATCCCTGATCTTGCAAACCAAAAGAAACAACAACAAAACGTAAGCATTAAAAAAAAGCGAAAAAAGTAAAAAATCGATTAAAAATCTGAGTCTACAGTTCTTTATATCGACACTTTCATTTGATACTACCATTTTCTTCTTGTTCCACAAATTTTCTATAATCTTTACTTCCCCGTGATAATGACGTAGGGTTGACATACGCCCCTGGTCACGTGGCTGCGCCAAGAATAAAAAAGGAAAAAAAAAAAAGAAAAAGAGAAAAATCGCTCGCTCGAAGCTCGTCGATCAGCGACGCTTAGGGGAAAGACGCGCGAAATCGTCGCGAGCCGATTGCACAGGAAAACAAGCAGAGAAAAAAAAAGCAAAGAGTGAAAAATACTAAAAAAGTTCGCACAGTCAGTCACAGCGGTTGGCTACTGCCCTGTAGATAATATTCTAGATAGTAAACACGATGGCGGAGGAAGGAGGATAAAACTAATTATACATGCGAATATATGAATATACATAATATATATATATGAATATAAAAGGAATCTAAAACAAGAATATATATATATTATAAATATATATGAAATCTCACCTACACATAAACAAACACAAACGCGCGCGCGCGCGCACACACACACACACTCATGTGCTACATATGTTCGGCATTATAAATATGGTGGCAGGGTGCGAATCGCGCGCACGAGGGGGAGAGAAAGGGCGGGAGAGAGTGGGAGGGAGTGAGCGTAAAGGTGAGAAAGAGAGACAAATATCGGACGATTTTTTCGTTCTTCCGTATTCCATTCCCATGCGAGAAGACATCATTCGCGATCGAGCATTTCACAGGCAGAAGCTGACGCTTTACAACCCCCGTCTCGTTGTTTTCCACCCTCCAACTGATCGATCAAATAACGACGAAACGGTTCACCCTTTCTCCTCCCATTAACCACTGTCGTTTCACGTGTGATCTCATTTAAACACATCTCTAAAACGAGAACAAACGTAAGCTTCGTTCATTCTCGAAGAAGAGAACGATTATGGTGGACAGAAACTGATTTTTATATACGACCACATCCAATCATTTCCTCCTCGCCCCTGTTCAGTCGTGAAACAATATTGACGTATACACGAGATATATGACGATGAAATATGAAGGAAAAGGCGACTTCTACCGGAAGCAACGAGACACGAAGCGATTCTTCACGAAAGCATTTCCCCCTGGAAACGGGGATGGAAAAGAATGACGCGGGGGTTGATGTGCGTGAAGACGGGGCAAGAAACGAGAAACGCCGGTGGAAAAAGAAGTGAATTACGGTGAAATTGGTCGAGCGTCATCTTCTCTAATAAACGCACAATTTTTCTGAACCTTCGATCCCCTGCTTCTTTCTTCCGGTAGCCCTTTTATAACATAATAAAAAAGAAAAAAAAAGAAGAGGAAAAAGAAGAAGAAAATCGTCGTTCGATTTCGATTACGCGATTCCTTTTGTATATCACTTTGAACGGCAATATTTGTACAGCACCGGAGGACGCCCATCGCGGAACCTTTTCGTTACCGCACACGATCGTTCATTTTGTGTCGATTCCTTTAAGAATCGTGGAACACCTCTAAGTTTTTTACCCCGAACGTTTTCGCGACTGGACATACGACGGAGTTCTCCTCCCTGCTTTTTTTAGCTCGTCACAACCGGCGGAACAACGGACAATAGGCAATAAGAGAGGGATGGAAATGTGAGGGTTAATAAACTGGTGAAACATTGAACGTTGCCTGGTCTTCGAGTGTTCAATTATATACATATATTTACGAATTCGTCTGATTATGAATTTTAAGGGGCTGATCTCAATTAGCGAGGATCGATGAGCCTGAGCAAATTCTCGAATCTCGAAGGTAATTCGTCGAGAATTTTTATATTCTAACTTCTTTTTTAGTCAGCTCATCTTTCGTAAATTTCTTTTTGATCGATTTGAGATTGGTAATCTAAGTTTCAATTTAAAGTTAATGTAAGTTTCAATTTGAAGTGAAGAACGATCGAAGTCTGTTACGAATTGTTGCGGAATTTGTTCGTGTCCATTGGTGCTCGCAATTTGAGTTCAGTTTTATGGAAATAATGCTCAAACGCGCTTATTCGTTGTAAATTAAATTTTCCAAGTATTCGATACGAAATTTGCAATTCTTTCGGATTACCATGAATTCTTATCGTTTGTTTGTGTGGTCGGAAGAATGATGCGTACCCTTACCAGAGACGCCATCTACACGATCCACGAATCAACAGCTACATCATTTCTGCCTACTTCGTTTGAACATTTTCACTACACACAAATAATCAACCAATAAGATAAAAGACTCGAACGAGGAGATGTAACATTTGTAAATTTTTTACATAAGAAAAAAGAAAGGATAATCAGGTAAGTACCATATTTTGTCTCTCTCTTCCCCTTCCAATATCCTGTATTTCTAATATCAACATTAGAATTACCAGCTTTTAATATGTAAGTTTCTATTCCTGAATCTTAGCGCATCTTTTTATTTTTAGTAAAATTTCGATATCTGAAGTAAATTATGAATTTTCAATTGCACGCGAGATTCAATAAAACTATTAACGTTTATTCTGTTATTTTTATTACTATTTATCTATTCATTTAAACTAACTATATTACGTTATAATACATAAATACATTATCTAACTTGGATCAACTTATACCTTACCATATACAGGGTGGTTGGTAACTGGTGGTACAAGCGGAAAGGGGGTGATTCTACGCGAAGAAAGAAGTCGAAAATATAAAATAAAAATTTTTTTTTTAATTTTTCCATCGAGACATCTACAGTGAGATCCGTTATAACGAGACGTGATAAAGTGCACGCGTACCGAGCGAAAATTCAAAGTCGATTTTCTCGAAAACAAAGCCTCAAACGAAAAATTTTTATTCTATATTTTCGACTTCTTTTTTCGCGTAGAATCACCCTCTTTCCGCTTGTACCACCAGTTACCAACCACCCTGTATATCTGGATTTACCTATTGAATACTTGATTTTTTCCAACTTAAAAACCGACATAACAACTATCCTAAGACTCCTAAATAACGATATATCTAGATGTACCACACATAAATGATTATAATCAAATCAATACGACTTGTTGATGTTTCCATTTCCAACAAAAGACAAAATTAATTTAGTCGAAAACATTTGCACGATTGCAAAGATTAAAATATATTAGGGCTACTTTGCAAAAATGATAAAGCTTGGTTCCTCCTAGTGTTGATATTCCAAAGAAAAATGGGAATCTCTTTCGATGTGTTTCTTTCGTTCTACAGAGATCGATCATTACGGGGATTCGATTGTGATTCCAACGAGTTTGTGCGAATGGAAGCGTAACTCGCGCCATGCCCTTAATGGTATCAGCCTCATCGTGGCCATTTAGGGAAGAGGGTCGTTGAATGTCTTGCTCGTTTATCGATCCTCTTCGGGACGATGCCATTGTCGGACTTCTTCTTCTGCCTTCGATTATCCAGAAACGCGTGTTTTCGCGAAAAAATGTCCACGCGGATCCCGCGTCGCCTTTCTTCTCGGCCGTTTCGCTGTTGGACTTCCCTCGTAATGCGTTTCACCTGAGGGACCGTCGCGACTGTAAAACTGAGAGGCGTGTAAAGAATTTTTCCGTCTGTCAGCGGGAAGGCTGAATTAATTTGCAAAAACCATTTAGTTACGCAAATAGATGCGTTAATCCCTTCTTGTCTGCAATCCACGATAGAATCCACGATGACTTCTTTCATTGGATTTGAATTAATCACCAACTTCAGCGTCATCAGATTTGAATATCAGCAATAAATCTCATAGGAAGAGAAAATTGATAGATCGATGGGAATAAATTTGAATACTTAATCGGTATTGGACAGATAGGAAAGATTCTTCGAGGGTGAATTTTCGCGCAGTCTTTGGATTTCCTGGTAGATGGCGCCATCAGGGTCATCTGAAGAGTCAACTGATACTGCGTGAATTGGACGAAAATGAGAGAACTTATATAACGTTTTGATAAAACGCCAAGTTCCATTTTTTATACAAAAGTAAGAAATCCTGAGTTTTTAGGTACAGATTAAGTTTTCTTTATCCTTTCGTTGAATGATATTAATGGATTCACTAACTAACTAAGAGAAGGGAGAAATCCTCGCCTTTAGTGAAGCTACTTTTTAAGAAAGATGAGCGATCTCTATTTACTTATATTACATTTCATTCTCTAATAAAATACCTAGCTAACCGATAATACAGATCCCTGCAATTGCATGCTCGACCAATCGAAACTGAAAAAGTGTCCATCTTACTGGTACACCGTTTCAATCACGATAAAGGCCAAAATAAAAAGACGATTCGAATGGAACCATCGACTCGTCCGTAAAAGCTTCCTCATCGCACGTTCAACTCACGCAATTAATATCAAACATCGGGCCAATCAAAGTTAAACCTTTTCTTTTATCTCGTTTTCTTGCAAAATCGTTTTCTTGCAATTACAATAGTCGACATTCGCGCGTCCATTAAAAAGGAACTGTAGGAATCTTTGAAAAAGAAAGAAAAAAATGAAGAACGAGGAGAAAAAGAAAGAGCCAAGCATACCCGCACAATTTCTAAGCAAAAGCGAGCAGCTCGTCACCGGCCTAAGCCGCAATTTCCTCGTCGAGGGGTTAATCGCGGCCATTAAGTTTCCGATTACATCCGAGCCAATTTATCTGGTAATTTCGCGTGATCGGATCAGCTTGCGCGCTTCTATGTCTTTCCTGCGCCTCAGTCTATCGTACCTTTTAATAGAGAGAGATGGTTGGTCGCGGTTCATCGTGAGTAATTACTTACTCGTTGATAGGGACAAGCGCGTTACACGTATAAGCGAGCTGGTTTTCGCGAAGAAATCTCGCGTTACGCGCGGTTGCTGGCCAGGACGCGAGCCAAGGGGAAGGAACAGCGTGGGTCTAGCACCGAGGAAGCGGACGTTGTCACGCTTTATGTACTAGCAAATCCTACGCGTTCGCGCCAGCTGCAGCTGCGACAAGCTAACTTTAGCCAGACACGCTCGTGTTCCTCTCAACTGCCCACACGAGGCCGTCAGGGTAGTACGCGTTACTGTTCGAATTTGTTATAATACTGTTTGATCAGTTTTCAGAAGGTTTCAGCGTTGCATCGTGTGGGTGGATGGGTGTTTTATGTGTTGGATTCCTTGGGTTTGAAATGGTTGGCGGTGAATAACTTTGGGATTTTAGAGTGATGGAGCGTTCTCTTTTTTCTTTTTTGAACGAGTAGCGGATTTAGTTGAAATTCGTTCTTTTGAGAGTGCGTGTTGGAAATTCTTTTCAGTCGGGGATTTTCTATTTGAGAGAATTTTAATATTTGCATATTGGAACATCGAGACAGTAAATATCGATAGGAAATATTAACTGATCGGAGGATTGATTGGGTTTTGAATCAGAGAAAGATATCGGGAGTATTAGAAGCGGAAAATATAAAGATTGGGTTTTTTCAAATCGGAAACGATATTAAGAATATTCGAATTGGGAAATATCGTTATCGCGAGCCTTCGCACCAACATAATATCACGCTACAAATAATCACCCTGCCAGTATGAAACTACGAACGTGAGAAAGGAAGTTTCCCTCTACTATCGTACCTAAAACGCATCAAACCATAATAATATATCCATGCATAATAGCCATTAAAGTCCACGAGGGAGACGTTACTCGTCTCGGCACGCAACGTGGCTCGAACTGCCTGATTGAGATATAGGAATCAACGCGAATCACGGAACGAACCTGTCGCGATAACCGCAATTTCGTACGCGAAATTCCGCATCGAACCTTCTCTTCCCTCTTCGTGCCTCTGTTTAAGCAGGCTAATTTCCATCGTTCACAGTTAAAATTACGTCGAGAAGCTGCGATGGACGCTCGTAACCGTAACCCATAACCGGGGTATCCATTGCCGGACGAACCACAAACGCCACGTGAAATCCGATGCGATACGTGCACGCCGCTCCCTCGGCGCGTATATTCCGCGAGCTTCGAGGAAAGAGGATTCCGCCGCGTTGAGATCGCGCGCGTTCGCTTTCTTCGACCGCCTCACAATGGCCACAACACGCCACCGCGATTATTTTTCATCCGCGGTGATCAAAGTCACTGGTGTGTTTCGCAAGTAAACTGCGAATTTTTTTGTGTCTCTGTGAAACTCGAAGATACAAATATGCATAGAACGTATGTAATTAACAAATAGATACGGGCTGTGCTCAACTTAAATGTCAGAACTTCGGGAACGTGTTCTTTTTAACGTGAACGTAGAAAAGCGTCCTTTTGAGAGATTCGCTAATTTTTGCTGCATTTTGGAGAAAATAAAAAAAGAAAGAATGGCCAACAAGTTTCTGTTTCTCACTTATCTATTTACGTTTATTTATGCATGGTATCATCTATTTAACGAAGATACTGTGATAACAAAATGCTAAGCTCTTGCTGAGCTTTAATATTGATCTGATTTGATAATTGCAGTTTGACATTATTGTTCTGGTGGTGTTTGGTGCACTGCAGCTACGATTCCGTTTGTCAGGATAAATAAGTGAAAGAACGTGAACTTTATGTCATTATCTTTCGCGATTTCCTCTAAAATGAGGCAAAAACGAGTAAATTTCGAAGGATCTTCTTTCCTTGTTCTTTTTTATCGGCCCCTTACATGCCCCCGAAATTTTGACATTGAAATTGGGGACATTCTGTGTATATAAAATATCCGAAGTATATAAGTCCGTTATAAAGTTTAATATAACAAATAATTTTCTTGCCGAGTTTCACTTGTTTAATTATCTCCATAAAACTATAAAGTTACATACATATCTGCTGTCTATTTATAAGTACATGTGAAAAGAAAAGCGTATACATGGTGTGTATTTCTCATTCGAAAGTTTGAGCCACCTACCTTTTACAAATTCTGTACATTTCTCTGTAAAATAAAAATATTATAATTGGGGGTGTTATTTCTAAATATACATAATGAATTGCAGTTTCAACACCGTAGAATAGTAATATTTATTTTTACTTTTAACGAAGTAGTTACTTCTTTCGAAGCCCTAACATGCTCTAAACTTTTGAACAGGAGTGTATATGTGTTCGTATGTATAGGGAGTTGCGAGGTTTGGAACTTTCTCCTGTTTGGTGCAGTTTGAAGATGAATGGACGTTCTTGGGTGTTCGAGTTTAATGACAGATTGTACTTAATCCTCTATAATCGGATTTCTCTTTGCTCGTGAAAAGGAGAAGAAATTATAGTTGATTACTGTTTTTCATTTTATTGATTGAATATGTAGGTATGCAGATTAGTGGCTGGACGATGATATAGTGACTAAAGCATATAGTACCGTATTCAGTATACGAATTATTATAATAATAGATGCATATATATGTATATACAGACTGTTCATTCTAATGGTTCACGCGATTCTTCAATCGTTTGCGGCAACACGTTGTTGATTAAAATTAACGTGTTGTCGAATGATCATGCTACGTATGGTGATAAATACCTCGAAGATATTCTTTTTCTACAATGAATTCAAATTTTTTCGTTTCTCTTCGGCTAAAATCTTGATATTGAAAAAGCAGTCTATTTATCAACTTTTTCAATCATTTCCGTATAAATCAATCCGAATCGAACGGTTAACTTCGATGAGATCAATTATTTTTCCTTAGGGTATAACTTAAGTAACCAACTATGATATGTACCCTTAAAGAAAACATTTTCAAATTAACATCTTGAAACATCTTCGAAAGAAATTGAACCTCTACTCTCCGTTTTTTAACCTAACGTAAAACAAAGGGATAGGAAGTTCGCAAGTTGCACACAATGAATCTCTCGTAGCCCGAGTGGACGCACAAAGGGATGCATTCTGGGAGCCACGACCGTGTCTCGGCAAGACTCCCCATGCAAAAATCTGCGCGCGGGCTCGTGAATATTTTTCCTTTTTTATTCTACGTCCAGCTACCGGCTACAGATCGAGGCGATCGAGATCGCATGGGCCGAGGAGAAAACCGAACCCGGTTAAACTCTTTCACTGCCCCCGCCTCCGTTTGTCTCCTCGACCGTGCTGACATCGTTTTCACGGCCTTCTCTCCTCTCTTTCTCTTTCTCTCTGCTCAGGTGACCTGCCTCTTCCATTTCCCTCCTTCGATTCTCTCCACCTCAAAAGCTAACGCGGACAATGCAACTTTAATAACTACATTTCAACCATCCTTTATAATGGAGCTTCTAACGAAGACTTCAAATTGTTGAAATTTATATGTAACTTGGTTGTGATTCTTAAATTTCTACATTCGAATTTTGTTCCTGCTTTAAGAGACGAATAAAATTGCAATGTTTGACAACGGGAGACTACTTTTAAGAAAAGCTCGAAACGAGAAATTACACGTATCGGTAATAATTCTGTATCCTTGCCTTAATTTCTCAACCATAGAAAGACACAATTGGCTTAAAAACTACAAAACGTCGGCAGAGTTAAGAAGAGAATCTATCGGAATATTGAAAATTTATCCTGGACAAATTTCCTGAATAACTGAAAGAGTTTGAAAGTTATAAGCGCCTCTGCAATATCGGATCACTATAGCCAATTTTGAATTAACTGGTCGCTCAATGCTACGGTAACACAGCCCCCACCACGCTAACCATCCTCGCTTTTCACCCTTCACTTCTATCGCCAAATTTACCTGAACGAACCTCCACAATTCAACGAGTCTGAAACATTAACGTAGCCTCGATATACCGAAACATTTCCCAGAATCGTACCGCTTGCATATTAAGGTAAATCCTTAGGTCTCTTCCTCTTCTTTTTCTCTTTTCTTGCGGTGATGCCAGAGTACCGAAAAGAAGCGATCGAGTTGAATTATCGTTAACACATTTTTATCCTGCACGTACACTCAGCTTTACGTACGCCTTCGAAACTCGCGTGGTGTTTGGTGCTTTCACGATCGAACGACGGTAATCGGATACAAGACGCCGCGCGGGGAATCGGTAATTAGCCAGGGATCCGGCGCATCTTCGACCCGGCGTCGCCGGGAATTAAAGCGTTTACAGTAATTCGGGGTTACAATATGGCGAACCGGCATTGGGTAGTTCACGATCCTTAGCTCCTCTCTCCACGTCTATAAACAGCGTTCGTTATTGCCGTAACTGGCGGCCGGATTATCGCGATTAATATTGTTGGCGTATTCGGAGGGAATCGCCGAATCCCGGCGCGGAAATGATAAAATAAGTTAACGCGCGAGTAAAACTCGCCGGTCGGATTCGTTCGTTTTAAGGCGAACTCGAATTTATCGCGCCAGAGTTTCTTTCAAGCTGGAAATTGTAGGAACTGTAATTTTTGTAGATGCGACTGTTTTTGGATGAGATTGTACGTACGTTTTATTGAATGTGGAGGGTCTAAATTTAGTTTCGAATGTAGCAGAAGATACTGATCGTGATTTTAATAGTTTGGTACGAGCAAACTCACAAAGATTGTTTTCTTATTAAGTGTAGAATGTGTCTTGAATTCAGTTTCGGAAATAACAGCAATTTTCCGATCGTGGTTTTAATAAATTGGTGTAAACGAAAGTTTTTCGAGCAGATCGTGTGTTTTCTTGCTAATCGTGTTTTTTAAGTATAGTCCCACGAAACAATAGAAATGTTTCACTTGTAGTTTTAATAGTTTGATGTGAACAGACGTTTTGTGGAGTAGTCGAATGTGGAAAGTGTTTTAAATTTAGTTTCGAAAATAGTAGAAATTTTCTGATTGTAGTTTCGATCGTTTAATACGAAAAAATATGTTTCTGATGTTTCATTCGATGTAAATGTGAATTTAATTTAAATGTTACTTTTACTGGTACCATTTTATTCGCCATAATATATGCTTCTTGGAATAATCTCGCGTGTAGCTCTTCTTATTAAACTCTGTAAATAATGATTCAAGCGGACGCTATCTTTTAAAAGAAAGTAACGTAATAGCGTAAAGAAATTGTGAATTGTGTTCAATTTCGATATTTGTAATAAAAGAATCTTGGATAAAATAATACCGACTGTTTCGAACACATAGTGTCACGGCTGAAAGAAGTATGGAAGACATTTTCGGCTCGGGACACCGTGTACATGTAATCGAGGGGATGGCCTCGGGCAGGTAGTTCTTTCCAGGCTGCGTATCGAGAAACGTGAGAAGCGCTATAATATAATCCGCGAACGTAAAAACTCGAAGGTCGGGTCGATAGCTGTCCTCGGTTGTGATAATGATCCGAGGAGGCTGGCTTTTAAGGGAACGAACAAAATTCACCCGGCAGGCCTTCTTTATTGTCATGCTCGGCCACCACCGATTCGGATTCTGCTTTTGTTTTCCAGGGAAAAGAGACCGCCTTCGGCTTGTGAAAGTTTTCAGAAGGCCCACAAACCCAACTTCGGAAAGTGATATCGAGAGCACTAACTTATTCACATTCTTCGAAGCTTCAAGAACATGAGAACAGTTTTAACATTTTATGGCCTGATCTCACCTATGATTACAACACTTGAAACGTTACACGTTTTATCTTATAATGAAGCTTGATTCCTATTACGTAGTTTTGATCATTTCCCAACCAATTGTGTTTTTCTATCGTTAAAACGTTTTTTAGGTACGTTGTTAATTTACAACTTCTCGTTGCGATTTTACGAGAAGTTTTTCTTCATACAAAAGCTATAGAGCCTTCCTTGAATCGTTAAAACCGTTTTTGTTTGTTGAAACGGGAATGGTATCGAAACGTAAGAGCTTCGAGAATTATAATGAGATATTGGCTTGAAATTGATCCGTCAAATCAGCTACGATACTCGCATAACGAGAGTTATTTCATGAATCGATTCCCAAGAACGTCACCAACAACTAAATTTATTCGTTTAGCAGAAATAATTGGTCCGATATGTTCACGATCATGGATCTATATATCGACTCACAACATTGGCAAAAAACTATGTCACCTAAAATCCACGAGGAAATTTGTCGGTTTCTGGCAGAAACAGGTGGCTCAATTCGTCCACAGTTATAAATCTGTCGATGGTTTCGCGATACAGTCGAAACTCGAGTCGGTCGATCTCAAAAACGACCTCGATTTCCAGCAGACGTATCGTAACTCGGGATCTCTTCAAGGCCGCGCGTTACCGCGCGAGACCCGGAATCGTCTTTAAAGATGCTCGATTCTCTTTCTAGAGTAGAGAACCATCCTTTAACCAAAGAAAAGCAACGATCATCGCGTAAACAGGGTTCGTTACGGAGAAAGAGACGATTACTATCGCGTTACTCGTTAATTATCCTTTTAGTGGGGCTCGTTCGGGTGGTATAGCCGACGTTCGAACGGAATAATCGATTCACGACGTTACACTCGATCGTTCGGGTACCTGAGTTCACCTGAAACAGTCTGGCTAATTGCTGTTTGACGAGAGCAACGCGATCTGCTGCGCGCAACCGCGCCTATTTCGTTTTTCGTCGTTTTGAGATCGCCGAGGATAAAGTCGCGTTCACGTTTGATCATTTAACGCGGATCTCCGGCGGTTATGATATTCTGAACGCAGCATGGTTGTAATGGAGCGATGATCACGTGGTGATTCGAGTTACAAGATGCCGCTTAATGATGTGTTTGTTTAAGGGAGGGTCGAAGGGAGGGGAAAAGTGGAGGAAGGGTACAGATGGGGATGTCCACGGTTTGATAAGAAAAGTTTAAGCATCCTTCTATTATGTATCGTAATTCGATCTTTATATCGTGGCTGTTTTATCAAGATTTCGATGCGTTATTAAATGCACGGGGAAAATGTAGTTTACATTTCGAGATCATACGTGGCAATTAAATATATAATTAAAATTTGATATTTAACGACAGTAGATTTTAGGTTACTGGTTATCTATCAACTTGATACTTTTGTCGAGATACTTTCGAGAATTTTGACAGCTTCTTTTTTTACTATTGCTTTTTTCTATTTTGACACTTATCGTGTTCAAGTTCACGCGACTCGATCGTTTCTTTAGACCAACGTTCGATATTTCGTCGTATTTCTTTAAATTGATACTTAATATTTTTTATACGATAGATCGCTTTGGATTTCGTTTAATAGTAATGATAATTTCGCTTGACACACGATCAAAGGCTCTTGAAATCTGCGATGAACTTTGCTAAAATTGGACCTTTTCTAATTTTGTTTATACGAATAATATATAAAGCGGAGAATTCTATTTCGAATAGCGAATATGAAATATTCTGTACTGACTGGTTACTTCTGTAACCAATCGTGTAGAATAACGTAGATGAATTCGATTCCCGCGGCGCAAGAAGTCGTACGCAGCGTGGTCCCCGGATGTTCCGGTTTAATTGGGAAGAAATGTCGGTGAGTTTTTAACGCGAGGACCGCCTAACGAGTGGTGCCGGCGTCAGCAGCATAATTACAGGGCGTGGCGGATACGGCGCCAATGCCAGGCAAATACTTTGCCTTAGGGAATGAAATTAATCTACATTAAGGGAAGGGATAGAAACTGCGGCCCATTCCACCACCGATAACGAGGAAAACGAGAAACTGCGCAGTTGCGACGACGATTTTCGTGTTTACTTCGGTAATAAACATCGATGTACAGGGTGTTTCACTATTCCTCTTTAAATCTTCTTTCTCATAAGAACCTAGGGAATCGTATGATTTGATATTTTATGTCACCCGAGAGCCAATGTCACTAGAAAGCGAGATTGCCAATAGATTCCTCTGATACAATGTGTTCGAACCAAAAATCAACCTGATCCAATCATCTACCGGTCTTATCGTAGATTAGATTCGATCGTAAATTTTCGCAGCGAAACAATTTACTATTTGTCGAAAAGTAGAATTTCTTGTAAGTGCCAGGCGTGTCAAGATCGTTTAGAATAAAATCTATAATGAGACACTTGTAGTAAATATCTCGAATCTTCTGTACACGTTTTTGCATTGCTTTCGAACTTCGGCAAAATAGTTACTTATTTATTTACTTATTTACATACAGGACAAACCCTTTGATGTAACAGATCAACGTAGGAGACAGAAAACAAAAGGAAAAACGAGCAGAAGGTACAAGTATAGAGAAAAGAAAAGCGTCGTAGAAAACGCTCAAGAGAATGTCTGAAAGGTACTATAGATTGGTTCGGAGATATTTATGTTCGTGTGGCAAGAGTTTACGTGACTGACCATACGATTTATCCAATTACAGTAACCACACAATGTGCGATGTTATTGTGTATGGAACAACAGGTGACTTTTTAAGTCTCTTTGAAGGTGCATTGAGCAAAACCAACTATATGATATCCGAACAGTCAACGACACACGTTTAGCTATTTCACTAATGAACATTATATCAGATATCATCTTTCTCACGCCCTGTGTAGAAAGATATCAAGCATGAAGGTATTGTCACAATTTCGAGAATCGAACGTCATCGAATGTCCACAGTATCTGGCGGCGAGGTTCAACGAATTTGTGTTCAACACATTGGATATTACGGCTGTAAAACATACAAACACGCGTATAACGATCATATCTTTTTACATTGCCAATGAAATTTCCGAATGTTTCGTATAACGCGCGTAACGTAATACACATAAATATTTTCTATGTTTAAATACTTTCATGAGCAACTGTATTTATAACCGTCTCCTATTTCTAGCATCCTCCACCCTTTTCCCAGGCGCCAGGTCGAAGGAAATTTCCTCTGAAAGGAAAGGCGCCCTTGGTTCCCCTTGCAGGCTATCTCGTGAGCTCGCACGCAGCAAGAAGGGCGCATGGTGTACCACGTTCTTCCTTTCTCCGTGTTTATCTCTCTCTTTCTGTTTCGAAAAGTCGCAGGAAGGCCGCCGGCAGGGAAGAAGACAGGGCGTGGTCGCGATCTCCCGCACCGCGAAACGCGTTTATTTGATCGAGAAATTTCTCTGCACCTCCCTTCCCCCGCTGTTCGTATTCCTTTCTTTCTTCATCTTCTTTCGTCATCCTCCTCCATCACCCTTGCACCATTTACCTCTCCCTTTCTCTCTCTTTTTTCATCTTAATCTTTGTCTTCCTCTTTACAATGTTTTTCTCTCTTTCTAACGAACCGTTCCTACTCCCTCTCTCTCCTTTTCTTTCTCTCTCTCATACAGATACACACACATACACATAAACGTGTGCACACACAGCTCGATCTCCCTTTTTCTTCGTCGTTCTTCCCTGTCCCCGACGTTCGAACGGAGGCTCCTCTCTTTTTCGTCTTTTTGCCAGCCGACGACTAGGAACGCGCGTGCGTGTGTCCACTTCTATCGAAAGGCGCATCACGCGTCGAAGTCTCGACTATGGTTGCGAGAAAGAGGGCTTCGAGGAAGATTCGAGGAGAGAACAGCACGGGGTGTGAAAGAACAACCCTTTCTTGTCTCGTTCTCGCTGTTACGATAGAATTTTTTCTATAGGAGCTATAGTGGCTGCAGTAGAAGTATTTGAACAGTTATATTACAGAATAAATATAATTATATTATATTACAGATTAAATATATATTATGTCTGTGAAGCTTTGGACACTTTGAAATTTCGGTAGTACTATAACGAGGCACGATACACTGTTTGAAATCTAGATAAATTCTTTGGTATTGATAAAGTCATGGAGGGAACCACGTGAATGCACATTAATACACATGAGTATTTCGAGATCGAGTATTTGGATTAATACCATGAATTAATACCGTTCAAATATTAATTGGAGATAGTTAATATTTCCAAATGCCCGAAAATCAAGTATTTCAGTTAATATCATGGATTAATACCGCTGAAATATTAATTGGAGACAGTTAGTACTTGCAAATACTTGGATTAATTAAATTGGATTGACAATATGATCTAATGTCTTTGAAATATTCAATGCGATCAAGGAAAATACAATTTGAGGTGTTAATAATTCAATCAAACGGGTTAAATAGCTTTTTAAAGATACTTAAAAGCAACTGTACGCAATTTTCTTCACACAATATCGCAGGAGACGTGGAAAAGCGGTTCAACGACCTATGGCAACGCGATCTTTACCCGTCCTTGAGCATGAAAATCTGTATCACGAGAGAAATGGACGCGGCTGTGGATCGACAGCGCACCTGTTCCTCGTGTATATCGAAAATAGAAGAAAACCGGCAGACGTACGTGGCCGATACAACATTATTGCATGATGCCGCCGCGCCATTGCTCCTTTTAATATCATTACGACGTATTTCTTGCGAGCGACGTCTGCTCGAGATCGAGAGGAGCGCGAACCTGAACCAAAAAAGGCTTGGGAGCAAGAAAAAAAGGGAGGAGGACACGTCGGATATGAAAAAACGACAAGAAACGAACGGATGAACGAAGAACGAGAGAAATGTCACGAGCAAAACATTGGAGTGCTGCAAAATCTTCTTCAGCGATCGAAGTTCTCATCGTTTTACGTTTTATTACCGTGAAATCGCGATTAAAAAGGAAATGTATCTGATTGGTTCGTTAGGCTGCTGTTTATTAACTCAGATATCCTTCAACTTTTCTTGCGATAAAATAAAGTTTTCTGAAAAGAATATAACCTGTCCTTTATTTAGTATCTATCAAGTAGCTTGAATATTCTCATGATTGCTTCTTGGAAAAACTTTTTCCACATAATAAATTCCTTCAAGTTTTTAAAGGCTCTTAGTGAATTTAGTTTTGTGACGTTAAAACGTTTTGCGAATATCAAAATAAACCATATTCGTACCACGCTCCTAATTAAGACTCGAACCTGGCTTCTGGATCTAGTATTTAATGTAACAGTTAAAAGCTAAAAAACAATACATTTTGTTTCAAATTACCTATAGATAAAGAAACACCCGCAATCTAATAACAAAATTATATTTTAATCATTCTTCTGCAGGAATGATAAATATATGTAGGTTAAGAATCTAATAGTAGAAGATAAGTGTACTATCTAGATCTCGAGAGATTTAACGAAAAGTTTTCAATGTCTACGCCAATGGGGCGCCTCCCTTCGCTACCAGAGGGATCCTTGAGACTTTCATTCGTCTCTTTTTCGCGTACGCTTAATGAAAGTTCCGAATATCCTTCAGCCTCGTTTCCGACTTACCCTTTCGGTACGAAATGTATAATTGTGAAATTTTGTCTGGTTTCTGTGGCACGGAAAAGTCGCGGATGTATCAGACGATGATAATAAAAACATCATAATCGTACAGTTATATCGAGTTAAAGATAGTCACTTTAATTAGTGTTTAATTGTAATAGGTTTATTAGCGTTCTGTTAACCATAGGAAAATTACGACCGTTCTTTGCTCGAGGCAGCGTGGTCTCTTTTTACTTTTACGACAAATTAAATCCCTTTATGACCGTGAATATTTCTTGTGTTCTGTTATTGTAAGCCAATATCAAGCATGTTTTATGATAATTTCAAAATCTAATATGGATCAATTTAATATTCAATTTTTATCTCAACATTACGGGAGAAACATAGTTTTAATAATTGGTAATTATACATGAAACATAGATAATAAACGTCTCAATTCATTCCTTATCATGGATTTGTTAAAGTAATATTCAATTTTCATTTCAAGATTGTCGCAAGTGCCTACGTAGTTTCGAGAGAAATATTATTTCAATAATTAATAACAAGTGTATAAACGATAATATGCAATAGTATTCCTATACGATTAATAAAATTCTAATCTCAAGTATTTATTGATACCATGTAACGCTCGATAATACAAGAATGTATAAAAATCCACCTCTCATTGCAACATTATCGTTTTCCTTGTTCAACGTTCTTGTCAAATATTTATAACAAAGATTATTATTCATAAGGACTTGTTTCGCTTCGATTCACCTATCGTCTAAAGCAATCTGCCTTATCAATCTTGCGACGTTTATTGCGGTCAAGCGCCATTTATCGCGTTTCTCCATTCATTATCGGGATTTTTTCATCGAGCACCCGAGATAGTATGTCGGTGGAAAAGGTCGTGCCGGCAAATCGATTGAATGGAAATACGGTCTGATCCTGGCTGACCTTCGCCACGCGATGCCTATTTTTCCCGCCATTGTTGAGAGTCCGCGGCGAACCGTGACGCGAATGGTCGACACTATAAGTGTATTTACAAACCTGTTTGTTGGAAATCCATGACAAATTTTAGGCCAATTATGTTGCGATTATGACAGTGAGTGTCTGATCGAGGTTTTGATATACAGTAAGTGAAGGTTCCACAGGAAAAGGAGGATAGTCAGGTTTCAGCATTTCTTGATACATGAAAGTTTATTTTTCAATATTTAATGTCACAACTTTATATTTTTTCGTAGATACTATGTCAAAATAAAACGTTCTACTCGTCATTTTATTCCGCATCATTTTCAACTTTTATTTATAATTTTAATTAATATATCACACGTTAGATTGCAAAAAGTGAAAGGACATTGTACGCTTCGTACTGTAAAACTCGAGAAATTTTAATTCAATTTAGTACGACATGGCCAGTGATAAAGATCATAGAGAGTACGAAAAAATGTTAAACTCAAAATTTGTTAAAATACATGTTCCTCTTTCACCCGTTGGCCCTTCAATTGGGCCAGAGTGAGATTTAAAAAAAGAAACCGTGAAACTTTGTTTTTTTTTCAGACTTTCAAACAAAACAGTAGATGAGTACATATTCTTAAAAATGTCCAGTAATTTGATAAAGAAACATTCTTTATCTTTTTTATCCATGCTTTTTATGAAAATATAACAAATATTTGAGACCAGCAGACCAGAAACCAGCAGAAAATATCATAAGTATGACAACTTGATCATAGTTCCAAATTATAAGAAATTAAGAAGTTTGATATAATCGTTTAGAGTAAAAAGAAGTTTAATATAATAATTCCATGGAAAGATTGCGGACATTTTCTGGGAATGGTGATGCCAATATTAAGTTGTAATTTCCAGCTCTTCAAAAACGCTTTAAGTTTTTTTGGCAATAGAAGCCATGCTTTACAAAAACCGGAATATAAAGGCTTCCAGTTACAGAATAAAAGATACCCTTAAGGCAATTATCAAGCGAGGTTAATTTGTCGAGGCTCTTTCTACACGTGTAAGTCCATCCAAGTATCTCAAGAGACGAAATTCAAAGGAAATCACAGCGTGCACCTGCATCATATAACACTGGTTCGAAGTAACAAGTGCAACCTCGTATAATTTTCGCCCAGCAAAGGCTGTCCACCGCAAAACAACCCCCTCAGGGAATTCGAGATCCCACCATTCTTGGCTAACGCGTTGGTGATCCTATCTTGAGATATCGTTGGCTTACAACGAGAGAGAAAGAACGAAAACACGACACTTTCTAATACTCGTGGCTAGTGGACCGCGTCTGAGATACTTGAAATTGTTGCTCGAGAAATGTTATCAATTATTCAGGAGCCACCGATTATTCCCTCTACTCTTTGCTCTAGGTTTCCTTAGTACAGTTGATAGACACTATGGATAAGATAGAAATAACGTTGAAACCAACTGCACACCTCTTTATTTTCTATTCTATACTTTATCGATGATTTTAACGCGGAATGTAAATTCGTATCTTCTTGCGAAGATATTTAGTTGTAGGGACATGATGAATGATGTGTGATCTTTGAATTATGGCAGCGAATGGGAAATGGATGGTATAAGGAAGGAATACTTGGAATAGAAGAAGACGCATTAAACAACTTGTAAAGTGTGATCATAAAATTGAATATATATTTTTGCCCGTTCATTGACACGAACAACTTTTTAACTATTTTCTAGATTTAATCAATATGTGCTTTCAAACTGTGTCGCCACGTAGTTACATCTTACTCCAAGAGAATCGATTGTTTCGTTCATGATTTTGTTCTTTCCATTCTTCCACTTACGCAATTAAAAAGAAAAGAAGAAAAGAAAAAATATAGATAAAGCTATTCTACAAAGAATAATTTCAATAAAAATACGTTCTCCGGTTGTTCAATCAGCGAAAACAAGAAAACCGTTTAAAAGAATATAAAAATTCGCCAAATTTGGTTATGAGCAAATTTTAAGCGACGTACGATCATTGTATAATTACATCGTATAAATTCTTCTGAAGTCTGAAGCCTGTTTAAAAGCCTATTTACAAAGCCTAAAACCAGAAAGCAGCTAAAGTCTATACCTGTAACAAAGATCACACAACACGTGAAACATGTTCCTCGAGAGCGATCACTATGATAAAGTTCTCGAAGATTCTCTATTTGTAAACCGGTGAACAAGAATCGTGGAAATCGTCGCGCGTAATCAAGCGTTCGCCGGCCTGGACGGAAGCGGAATCCGGGCGGGCAGATCGTCCGCTTGGCGAACGGAGAATTTCATTGAACAGTTCTTTGCCCGAGGCCGATCCGGCCGAGCCGTAATAGGTAGGAAAATGTCTGCAGGACGTGGCAGGATATGGCAAGTGGAGCCACTCAATTCGCTGAACTGGTCTGGCGTGTGCTACCGCGGAATCAGTCGCAGCTGACGTTGAATGCCTAAGCTGACGTTTTTCCGTCAAGCATGTAAGCGAGGAGCCTAGAGTCAACAACCCCCGTGTCCCTGATGGCCTAAGCCCCGTGGCTGGCCAACCGTGTGCGCGTGCAAACGGCATTCAAGATCACGAGAACGAACTCGTCGCGCGACTATGCTTGCTTCATCTGATCATAGAAAGGTATCCTAAACACGTCGAACACGTTCAAGGGTTCTGCACCCTTCTGCTTCAGATTATTTAGAGAATGTGTTGAAGGGATTAGGAGTTGATAGATTGCTGTGAAGAGTTTATTGTAGGATCTCTATAGATGAATTTGTATGTTGGTTGTGCGAAAATGGCAAGTCATCGCAGGTTTGGTTGGAATCACGAGATCTATAGAATTGCGTATAATGTGGTACGGTGTGAGATGTAGCAAGATAACTTTTAGGAAGATTGCTACTACGTTGCTATAATGTTCCTTGTGCTATTGATATCTATTGGAATACTTCTTTGGTTGAAACTATTTAGAGAATTTGTTGGAAGTATCAGAAGTTGGTAGATCGCTGCGAAGAGTTTATTGTAGGATCTCTATGGATGAATTTGTATGTTGGTTGTATGAAGATAGGTAATCGTTGGAGGCATAGAAATGGTGGCTTATAAAATTGTGCATAATGTGTATAACTTTTAGGAAGACTACAAGATTGCTATAATTCAATTAAAAAGCAAAGATGGCTAGCATCATTGAGATGTAGTGCGATATAGATAGTTTTCAATTTTTGATTAACCTACATATTTTTAAACTTAATAGTTATTATAGTTTGTGCCATTGTATTATCGTATTCATTATTAAAAGAAAAGTTCGAAGCAAAACCAGTAGGTGAAAGATTTTTGATCGTCGAAATAAGATATCTACGTCAAAGATGGAAGTTTCGTAATTACATTATGCAAACGTTCTTTAATCAATCAATTTTATTCAACATCGAAATTTTATTTGATCGTGAAAGACTGAAATTCGGTAGATTTAAAAGATTCTTCGTTATCTCGCTGGGTTGTACTTTGTATAGTAATGAATTAATCAACCAGTTATCTGTGTAGAAAACTCAACTAACCAAGTATCCACGCGAAAGATTAAAGTTTTGTGGATTTGAATGGAGGATTCTTTTTTAAGTCTCCGAAGTATGGTCGCAATTTATATAGTATCAAATGTTCATGCGGTGGTAATGCGATTTTCGAATGCCATGGATTCCCGGTGTAAACAGATTTCCCGTAATACGGTATGCATGGGTGTGTCCCTTTCCATTTCGCGAAGTCTAACGCGTATGCCTTTCGCCAACGCGCTCCACGCAACTCCAGGAATGTCGTGCCGATCTCCTTCTCGTCGATCCGTGGTGTTTGCGTTCGGCTCACGGAATTTCATTGATCGTCACGACCTCTAAAACCAAAACCATACATTGCTCATTTAAAACTGGACATTCAATATACGCCCCACTTTACGTCTCTTCGATTCAATGAAAATTTTTATTCAATCGACAATTAATTTATTGCGTATTTACCCTTTGCTTAGACCATGTTGTAGCTTTCTGTTTAAAGGCTTGGCGCATAACTTCTAAAGTAGCTCATCGTCACCTAACTATTAAACGTTATGCAATCTTCGTCTGTGAGCTATTGATAATCACGATCTATTCTGTCTTCATTCATAGTCTCAGTCAGTAGATTCCATTCACTGACAAGTAAAAGAATCGTCTTTCATTCTGTACCGTTTTCTGCTTTAAACGCTAAATAGATAGATAGTACCTCGATTAATTAATTTATTGTTGATAAAGCGAGAAACATTGAAAGTTTTACTAAAATATCCAGTCAAATCATTTTCAATGACCTCGTTCTTTTAAGAATCGCAAATAATTTGCATACATCCTAACAGTTGGATCACTCGCATAAATCCATATTTCTACCTGTCAAACGAACATTAAAATTTTTCATAGCAGCTATAAACGTGAAAATATCAATAATATTTTATCAACGTAAATATTTGCACAGAATTTCTTCTCAATCTAAATAATTTCCTATCTTTCCCTTATCAGTGTTATAAGCAATCAGCGAATATAAGATTTAGACGGAAATTGAGGAATACCAAAAAATCTCCGATATAAAGATTCTTTCAAACGAAAAAATAAAACGACTCCGGACTATAATGAACGCAACAAAATTCGAAATCGATCAACACATAAATTTCGATTCGACGTGGATCCACGGGGTCCCTCAAGGTTAAATCACGGATGGTCTACGGGGTTATCAAGACTCTAGGCACGAGACTGCTCGCGCGTTCTGCTAGCTGGTTGGGCGCGCAAAAGACGACGTCTCTTCTTCTTGGGCGACGGTGGTGGCAGTGTCGCAGCTGCAGTTGCACTGCAGTGTGGGTTACCGCACGCCACGAGCAAGGTGAAAGAATGTCAAATGATGATTGGTCATTGCGGTGGCCAATGGGTCCCCGACTTCTCGGCTGGTAGGTAGGCGCTCGCCGTTGTACGTACCGGCGCCGCCTCCTGGTGCATCGGGCTATCAGCCTGCACAAGGAGTTGCGTTAACATCGTAAACGACGCCTGGATCACTCGAACGAGTCGTGTTCGTTCGATCGAGCCGAAGATTCCTTCGACTTCGTCACGATCGATTTTTAAGGGCAGTTTATTAGGCGGGAAATTCATTTTCAATTTGATTAGCGAGGCTGATTCGATCAATCACGAGGAAATGTAAATGATTCTGTATTCTTTGAATCTATCGATCGAAGCATTTTTGAACCAGGAGTTTTTATAATTACGGCATTGATGTCAACGAAGATGAATCAATTTGAAATAAAGTTGGTTCGGTAATTTATTTTTAATAAAAATGACATTTTTATTGAAGGTAGAGCGTTCCTAAATAAGCGAATTATTCTGACTGAGAGACTGGTAAATCGAAGTGGCGATTTAACTCGTCTTCTCTGAGTCACAGGTTAAGAGGATGATGGATAAGATATAATAGTAGACACACAGGTTTGCATATTATTAGCAAGTGCTAAAGGAGTTTTTAAAAATCTGAATTTTGAAGGTGATGATAAATAAGATACGACAGTAGATATACAGGTTTGAATCTCCATAAAAGGCTCTAAAGAAGTTTCAAAAAATTCGAGTAGTTTCAAGGTTCTAAAGTTTCTTAATCGTAGGTCATCATACAACACGCCGACGTGTCGGACATCGCCTAATCTACTACATCACGTGACATACTGCGAGTCCCACAACGCATGGCATGTCTCACTCTAAGGAGCCTATACTACTTTATACGCCGGTATGCACCAGGAGAAAAATAAAAATCGGATTCATCGACGAACGTGTTAGGTAAATATTCTTACAAATGATCTTCCTCTTTAAAACTTAAATATTCTTATGAATTTATACGAATAATTTTCCCGCTGTAAAGATTTAATTTCCAAGATCCACAGCGCAATATCCTACCGAACGCCATAAACGGCTCGGCCGTGTCTAACCAGGTAAAGAAATTACTCCTCTCGGTAAGTACACGTTACATCCCACTAAAAACCTATCCATTACTGAATTTAACACCCAATTTCATAGGAAAGTAATAAAATTCCACTAACCATCTACAGTAAAGTGGATAACTGTACCTTATGGCCGACATCAACGTAATTATTCAGGCCGTTTCCACTATATCCTAGCTTTTTCCACTATCAGCGCCGAGTCAAGAGGAATTTCCACCAATTCAAACCGTAATCATTTACCAGCAAATTATCAATACACCTATCCCATTGGCAAGCACAGCGGGTAAGCGCGTTTCGACTTAGCGGAAGACGACGAAGCAAAAGGAAACAAATAAAAACTATCATCGTCCAAAGAAACTGAAGATTTGCTATATTAAGTAGTATTCCGTGGATGATATCGGTTGTAACTAGATCGCGAAAGTCACATTTTTATTATTATTATTTATGTATTCAGCCTTTGAAAAAGGATCCTTTGGTACATGCAATGTAAAGAAAGGGGACAAGTACATGAAACGTACATTATAAAAATGTAAATTGAAGGAAAAAGATAAACAAAATTTAGATGCACATGCATCTGTAACAAGCGTATTAAGGAATGTTTTAATGAATCAAGGGATGACCGAACAAATCGATCGTCGAATGTGCGACGTTAGTATAGTCTAGTTTGGATAGCTATGTGATTTACACGATTAAAATAGGCATATGTCGTACGGTGCTGTTCAGAATGAGACAAATTGAAATTCCTTAGATTTCTGGAATCCAGAACGAATAGCAGAATAATGCAAATAATGATTGAATAATGTAACGTGCGAAACTCTTGAATACCGTGCAAGCAAAAATGATATTAAATATAATACTTCTACTGCTCAAAGCCTGAAGATTCAAATCACTAAGAACTGCGTCATAAATGTGACAAACAAAAAGCACGGAATAGTCACAATGTTCAGCACCAAATTTAAGGAATTTATGTTGAATACTCTGAATTTTCTAACTATGCAATTTTTAGAAATATAACTAAAAAAAAAAAGAAAAAATAAAAGAGAAAAAAACGAGATCCAAACAGAAATTCGTTTCACCTATCAAATATTATAACAAGTACTTTACTTTGAATATTTTACACATTTTTCCATATTGCACGTTATCGTGTGCACTTTTACATTGAAATATGTCCCATAAATGCGTAAAAGTCGATGCAATTTAGTCATGACTAACTGTTTGCTAACTGACAGTTTGTTCCCTCCGCTTATAATTGCTCGTGACTGTGTTCCTTCTTGTCGCGAATATCTCGACAAGAGTATTTACTTCTAGCACGGTCCCGATACCGATACACCGGTACCGTTAACGTGATATCAACCTGCCGTATCGTGGCTTGTTGACGGCCCACGAACTTCGAGAAATCGTCGGAACAATGCGGCCGGCCGCGTATGTACGCCAAACCGGACGATAAATCGGAACGATCCCAGGAACACACCACTTTCCATACACCTGGACTTCTCTTTAATGCAACTTCACGGTGGTCCGTTAAACCAAATGTGTTATGAATATGGAGCGTTCATTTTGTGAAAATATAGTTCTCTCGAAGATAGTAATTCGGTCTCTTGAAGAATGTTACGCGAGAGTTTTCGGTATGTATTTTTAGGTTTATGTCGGAGAACTTTGTGGAAATATGGAAGGATACATAACGACTATGACTTGTTAAATAATTAATAAATTTAATTACACAGGGTTAAACACAGAATTTTTTTGATTGCAGTATATTTTTATACAGTAGATCGGCAATTTTAGAACTTTGTTTACGATAGATTACGAATTGTAGAATTTTTGTATAGTAAATCTCTCTTAAACGACAGATTACACCTAAATATGTACAAATTTCTTTCTTAAAAAGATACAAAGCAACTTCATCCCTATTTACCATTTTTATCACCACCTATTACCAATATCATCAAAATGAATCAATGAGAAATTAATTATTCTGACTACTTTGCTAAAAACAATGACGTGTCTACTTCTAAAGATACCGTGTAAGGTACGCACAGGACCGATTCCCAAGAATTCACACGGGTCGCGAACACACGTATATATCCACGGAAAAGCCCGTGCTCGTTTTCTCCGGTAATTCTCACGCGATATGCTGCAGGCGTTCATCTACTCGCCACGCGGATCGGAAGCTTATAATTCGACGTAGCGAGGGTATCGTTGCCTGTAATATACCGAATACCGATGCACCACGGAGCCCCTGAGATCCTGTCTCGGGCTGCGTGTACGTGACCATCATTCAGGATCGTTCGATAAATAATTATCGATATGTCCCGGTGATGCGAGAAGGGGATGATGTCGGTTCGAAGGAGGAAACTGAAACGTCTCCTCTTTCGCTGTGGCTCTATTATGGCAGCGGCACGGTGCTCGCATTATACAGACGAACCATTTTATCGGTTTTCACGACGTATTTTCATCGGCCGACCGTATAAATTCCATCGATAGGATCTCGACAAATGAAATTACAGGCCGGCCTGGATCGAACTACATTGTACGGTGCGGTATCAC
Organism: Bombus vancouverensis nearcticus; assembly: GCF_051014615.1. NCBI lineage: Eukaryota > Metazoa > Arthropoda > Insecta > Hymenoptera > Apidae > Bombus > Bombus vancouverensis. Next base: position 4,224,410 of record NC_134924.1, read on the forward strand.
CAGGTCTCATCGGCTGATGGTGACTTCGTTGATCCTTGGGTCCCATCTTCGGTCAACCGTCGACGTATGAAAGGCTTTCAGACGCATGTATTTCAAAATGGATCATTTGATAATTTCGTGAGTGCTTTCCTTGTTGTCGCTCGATTTCTGGAATATTTGATTCAAGTATATTCTGTCGCCTACAATTGTTTGAACGACATCGATAGTCGGTTTAAATTTGAGATACGCGGAACTTCAAACGCAAATACAAAGAAAACAATGTTCGCTGTTTGTATAAAGAATCGTGAGCAAGAAGCTCCTATTTAACTGTTGTATTAAAAGCGAAATAAAGTAGGAAATCTGTGTCGTTTGAACAGTTTTAAATGGTACTTTATATCTATGAAGTTTCATGGAGATTTGATATGGTTGTTCATAGTCGAATGACGACGTGTGGCAATCTTCTTGGAACGATTTCAGCATTGGTGAGAAGTAAAATTTTAACCTTGATCGAAACTGTCTTTCAATATTTCTATTCAATTCAGTTATTCTTATATAGAATATTAATTTATTATTGTTTATCATTGCAGTATCTGAAGTATTCACTGTACAGTATTGTATCAATCATGTTTTTAAGATTAAAAATTTCAATTGTAAAAATCAAAAACTTTCTACGTCGCAGTTTACATTGCTCAATGTCCTTTCAGATATAATAAATGACCCTGCAACATGGTAATCTGTATTGCGACTATCTAACATTTATCCTAACAATTTAATTAACAGGTTAATTAATTCTCCATAGTTAATAACTCAGTAAATTTAGATCACGCACGAAGAAAGTGACGTTATTTAAAAAATCATTCCAAATATCTATCCATCCAAAAGATGGAAGCTTTTAATATCAACCGTGTAGAAGTGCCATCGGATTTCACTCGGCCCATAAATCCTAACCTCTTTCCTTCTCGAACATCCTCTTAACTTTATCAACCAAACTACAACACGGTGCCTTAAGGAAGTGCTAACAATACTCGTGGCGTTAACAATTTTTTTCCTAAGCGCGGTATCAGCGAGTAACAATCTCGTGTCCCATAACAGCGAGCGGGATGCGCCGTTCATCGACGCCAACGGCCTCGAAACGGTGAAGAATGGCGGAAATTAAAAGCGAGACGGCTGAACGAGGTATCGTAGAACGTTGGACGGTGACGGAACAGTTTCGTTCGAACGACCGTCGTTCCGGTTGTCTCGATAAATAATTACCGATGCTTAGCCACCTCCTAAAAACAGCCGTCCCGTCGTCGAGTGAACGCCATTATCCCGTTGGCCGCGATAGCGACGCTATACGAGGCCATATTCACTCGACATCGCCCTTATAAATACGGACACGCAGCCGCATTCGTTTCGTTAAGAGCATCGTGTCGTTATTTCATGGTGTTTCATGATGTGACGATCCTCTTGGCCTCTAGCAAGGGGATCGCTTAATTCGGATGACCGTGGTAACGGCGTCCGTCGTCGCGCTACAAGGAGGAGCTGTGGGAAGAAATGTTGACGCACTTAACTTTGCAACCGGTGCGCATGTTGGTTTTACGTTAAACACGCTAGGATTATCGGTGTTCTTCACGTTGTGCAATTGGAAGATTGATATTCTGAAGAGAAATGGTAGATCTGGAGATCCTGGCGAGAAAGTGATTTGTTATTTACAAACTATGGAAGTCTAGAATCGAACACGTAGGCTCAGTTTGTTCGAGTTTAGTATGAACTTGATTGGCGCTTATATCTTGACTCTATTTGTCCATTTAATTGTCGCTTTATACGTATATACTCACGCGTACAATTGTCAGTGACAGTGTGAATTAACTTTTCAGTAATGCTGAAGTGAATTAAGTCAAAGGTAGACGCATCTTCTGAAATTGACAATCTCCATAACAAAGCGACATTTTCGCGAATATTCAACCAAAGATAAGTCTATGATGTGACACGTGACCAATTTCAACCATTCACTTTCCATTAAATCACATTATCGAATACGTCTTACGATTAAACATAGTAACTCCACCAATGTTCCTCAACTAACGCGTAAATAGTATCGATAAACTATATGGGGTGGTGGAAAGCCTTCAAAGAAAATAAAATAAAGAAATAAAGAAAGTAATATATCTCATTTCAAACTAAAACAAATTATTTAGCAAAAAGAATTGTATTAAAAATCACAGAGTCGAATAAAAGAACCTGTTTTCTCCATAACCCAAATTCAGTACGATATTCGTCGAAAGAGGTAAAGCTCGTTTACACATTGTGAACCGATGGCATCATGACATACGTATATGCCACAATGATCGACGACAACACGTCGTCGCAACATATGTCATCGGTATTTTCAGTCAATTTTCAGACAATCACAGTTACAAATAATATTTACACCTATTATATAATAATTCTATAATTTTCTCATTCTTGAAACAAATATCATTACCATTTACGTGTTTATCTGTCTGAAATTTTAACTAAAACCCCATTTTACTCGGACGACACACGCGATGTATCAAAGAGCAGTACGTTCAAATAAAAATGGTCTAAATGGCGTTTTTTCTACTCCCAAGTCGATTAGCTTCGCTTAATATAAATGCAAAAAAAGTTTTCAGTCATTCAGGAGAGTTTCGTTCAAAGTCATCAGTTTCCAACGTGATAATAAATAATCGCGCGAAGGCACGTGGAACGATCGCCGTTACACCATGCTCGACGATCCAAACACTACGTTTGACCCTGTGTATCAACAATGGTGTAAATCGCGGTGGCGCGCGACGTGCCAGCACGAAATCAGCGTGGATCGCAACCGATCGTGCGTACAGTCGTTGGTTCGACCGGTTCGCAGGTCAACGGGGGACCGTAGTCGCCATTATCCGGCAGTCTGGTTAATTTATGAATGGATTATGAATGGACGGGGAGCCGAGTTCGGTCGCGGGCCAAATGGAAAATCGGCTTAAACGGTGCTAGCTGGCCGGGAGATAAATGATTCCGCCTCTCGGCCGTAATGAGGCTTCCTTGTCGCGCGACGCTTTTTGCCTCACCGCCTCGTTCACTACGCCGTGTGATTTATCCACGATCCGGTGAACCGTTTTGGTGGTGACTAGGGCGGAGAATAGAGGTTTCCTTTCGGTGATGAGTTGTTCTTAAGGTGATCGATTGCAAGTCGACTTTTGGAAGTGGCTTTTTGAACGACGGAGATTTTTGTTGCTAAGTTGAGGATGAAGGTTGTTGGAGCAGAAAGGTTGAAGTTTTGGATGAGGTTGGGGACGTTGAAAACCACGTTGAAGCATCTGGTTTAGGAATACTGAAAATATGGATGAATAAATTTAGACTGCGAATAAGAAAAAGCAGGAAGAGATTTGGATAAAAATAGACTGAAAATGTAGAGAGCGAGTGTATGGATAGATAGACTACGAAGAGATGAACGAAAAATGTTCAGGAAGAAACCAGGAATGTAAGCAAACAGTATGAGTTAAGAATGTAAATAAATAAACATATTAGTCAATGATATAGGGTTCTAAACTAAAAGGATCAATATGTATTGTCAATACAATATTGTGAATTTAAGATTTTCGTTGAGAACCTTGAAATTTTGACAATGTTATTGATCGTCTTAGAGCAGCCTCAGAACTCCAATTTTGTCACGCTCCTGATAAAGATTTAATAATATTTATAGAGATAATTCGTACAAACCCTTGTATCTACTAAATACATAAAACTCTCCAATAATTTTAAGTATGATCAACAATTTTGAAGTGATCAAATTTTCCTTTGTCTCCATCTCTATCCTGTAGTGAAATTAATAATCCAACAATCACGTATCCCAAACATATTGCACCATCAAAATTCCCTCTAACCAACAGAACACGATGTTTATTTTCCACTTTACACTTCGAAACGGCAATCTTTTCCAGAACGTGTCCATTTACCATCAAACGTCGTACTGTTACGAAAAAGACGAGGAACCGGATTCGGTTCGCGTTGGAAAAAAAGAAAAAAGGACAGTCAACGGTACGATTAAACGACGTGAGGACGATTGTGTGCACGGGAAAAGGATATACTGTTAACCCGTAATCACCGTTACGCCGTGGTTTAACTACCAATAGTTGGACAATCCAACGGAATTCATAATTATCCAATGACGCGTGGAAAATTACACGCGTTGTCGATCGAGAGCTAATTTTACCGATCGCTACATAGAATGACTGGCGTTTGAATCGCGCCGCCTGTCTCGATGATAATGAATTGTCGATTGCCTGACATGCACCGTAGATGCGATCGTTGTAAACGTTTGCAAGGAATGCAAAACGCACGCTCCATATCGTTTCGTTATAGTTTTGTAACGACTTTTACGATCGTTTCGAAGTTGGTTCAGGGCGAGAGGCACGTGTACAATTTTCGTTCGTTCTTGCACCTTTCGTTAGAGTGGAATTATTATTTTACCGAGGATCTATACCTTTTTATGGAAAATTTCGAGAGAGACTTGTATAATAGAATGCATATGATATGCGCATATACGTAAATTATTCATCGCGCTTGATCTTTACCATAGTATCATGCTGAATAATACGTTAATTTTCTGTATCAAGCCTGTAGAAGTGAAAGCATTCATAGCAACGATCTACCAGTTGTGTTATACACAGTAAGAATATCAATTCGTGTAAGCGTTTACAATCTAATTATTACGAAAGGAATACACGAACCCAACACTTCATTGAAAAAAAAAAGAAAAGAAGAGAGATCTATTTGCTGATATTCCAATACTTCGAGTTGTACGATAAAAGACAAAAATATATTTAATTGTGAGACATAGATTTCGCAAATGAGACACTGCGATGACTATCTTAAACCCTAAAGAATTCATTTTACTCCTATTAACTTACCCATCGCCGCACCTTATCTTCCACTTTATGTCATCAAAACTTCTCGATTTTCCGATCTAGAATGATAAATCCCTGCCCATACATCAACCAGACGTTTCACGATAGTTCGAGCATCTTAATTGAGATGCTTGCCCGCGTAGGATGTTTCCTTTGCTCCTCTGTTTATACATACGTTCCGAACGAACGTTGTCAGTTTCGTCGTCGATATTGTCCTCGAGAAAAATCGTTATCGCTACGATGTTCTTAAACAAGCTCGCGTTTTACCACGGCCATTCGACGTTGTCTCCATGCGCCATTAATTTTCAGGCTGGATGATCGTTAAAACGCTGTTCCCGGGACGCGAAACGAGCAAGAAGAAGATCTTCATCCCCGGTGTTCTCGAGAGGAAGGGGTGCTGGCCGTAGAAAGAGGAGAGGAACGCGCTTCCTGCGAATTCGCGATCGCGAGAACGATAATAGAGACACGTACCGGTTGCAGAGGGAAAAATCGGCAGGGTCCGGTATAATAAGGCGTTCGCATTAACGTCGTGGATCATTTGAAAAAGCGATGGAAACAAAAAGAATCGGCTGGATCCGCAGGAACTGAACCGCCGTGCGTCATGCAACAAGTAAATTAAGTTTCCTCCCTTGCCTTTTACCTCGTTCGCTTTCTCTTTTTTTTCTCCTCTCTCGTTTCTTTCTTTTAACGTTTTGCTTCGCCTCGTGAATGTTCCGAGAATATTTCTGTTTTCCCTTTAGAGTCGCTAATAGGAGTTGGTGGATATAAAGGAACATTTATTAGGTGGAGGGAACAAGAACGATGGCTTGAACAAGTATCGCGTAGTGATCTTTGTTGTCAGACTTTCAGACATTAAGTCGTGGAGATGACTGCTATTTAATATTATAATGGCATATATACGATATGTCTTTTAAGGAAATCCAAATGATTATTAGTTAACAAAACTTTAACTTGGAACGCGAGTATTCTGCGTTTTCATATTTTAATTTCTTTCGGTATAAAAGTTATCGTGTGAAAATTTTCGAACAACTTTTCACCGAGTGCGTTTGATTTTGTTTCTGTTCATTCGACGAGCTAAAGATGCAAATGCATTGAGAACAGAAAATGCAAACGCACATAGGAAAATGCTGTGTGATAATATTTAAAGAATATATCGCGTGTTAATGTTTTTTAAATACGATGGTTCAAACGCAACAACGAAAATATTCATTTCAAATGACAAAACGATGTCGTGTCCTACCCTTAAACCAATTTAATCGATAATCAGGTTAGACTAAATGAAACGCAACAGTTTATAGCGAATCGATACGCTATGATCTAACAGTTAATAATGGCTACGTTTATCGACTTCAACCGAATCCCTGTTTCCGTGTTAGCCGTGCAATCTGAAGCATATAATGCAGGAGAGTAATAAGGCGAGCATAATGAAGCCTTCAGACCGTGACAGCAGGAATCAGTCAAGGGAAATCGAATCGGATCGTGTTAGGCGAATGCTGGCGAATCGATCAATCACTAGCAGAGACAAGTGAACTCTGTTAACATGGTATATCTTCTGAACCAGCTTTGGCAGCCCTTGAAAGCAGCTCCAGTTGAGTAGTATCAGAGATTGTTGAAGCTTAACTTGCAGGTAGCTATTATAGTCAATAGAGGAAGGGTAAAATTTGTCTATTCTTTCGATTACTCGAGTAACATTACATGTACATTACAGTACATTAATACATTATCTTCGGTTATGTATGTGTTCGAGTTTTATGATTTTGTCAGATAACGTCGCTGTTACAATATTTTATTATTTATTTAATTATTTCAAGATCTATGTCGGATACGCTATTAAAGTTTTTTAAATACTGTTAAGTAGTTCTTAAAAAATAATCAAGGCGGATAAAGAATGGTAGGCAGTATAAAAGTCGTGAAACTAATTAAACTACAATATCTTCCAATTACTTCTTTGAAGAGCAGATCGACATGTCCAAGTTATCTCAGTCTGGAATCATCATAACGTTATTAATCGAAGTTGGAAAAATGTTGGTAACATCAAATTGAACTGATTAAAGCGCAGCACGTATAGAATTTAAAAAGAGCCTTGATCTTGATCTAGGAAAAAATAAAAAAACTCTTCAGTGTCGATCACTCCACGAAATTCCCCTTACGTGAAACTAATAACAATTATTAAAAATAATTCTATAGCAAATCGAAATCAATCGGAGCATTGTATCTCTCAGAAGCAAAATTGATCAACTTCACGTTCTACCAATTCCTCGATTTCATTACATGAACACACAGTTAACATCTGTTATCTATGTTAAAAAAGGAAACAAATGACTTACTTCTATCAGTATACTTATCACAAGAACGCATCCTAATTGCCTAATTATAAATTCCAAGATAAGATTCAAAAAGCATCGTTCGTAGCATCGTCACTTTTCCCTATTTCTTGATTTATATTCAGTTCGATGCGGCTTCCGTGAGACTCGATTATACTACAGGAATCTTCACATCGAGGAAGAATATCGAAGAAATCATCTTCATCTCCGTCCAATCTTCCATCCAAACTAAATTTCATCGAGTAATCTTCAATCCCGAACGTATCACCCTGTGCGGTACACTCGTTCTCGGAACGGAAGTACACGTTGAGCGTACATCCCGATGACTCATCTGCGCGTTCGACGACTATCGTCATCGATCACCGTACGTTAAAGAACGCGGCACAGTGTAACCGTCGCCGGATCAGCCGAGATCTCGAGGCCAACTGCTAGGCGATTTTTCTTTTCCATTCTTCGAACGGTTCGAAGGGCCAAGCCACGCTTATCGGGTTCGCTTCCTATGTCCAGTGTCCGGTTCGTCCGGTTTTCCCATGGCCCGTTGTCGAACCGCGGCTGAGCTTCGTTACGATCCTCGTGTGTGCGATCTCGTCGCGAACGTATTTCGAACGGTTTCTCCATTGTCGCGTTTCGTTTGGTCGTCCTTCTTCGAGCGTGCGCGACAGAGACGCCCGCGATCAGGTTTTCGTTCCCACAGCACCCGTTAAAAAGAATCGAGACGAAAGAGTAAAAGGAACGAGAAAAAAAGAAACGAAGTCGCGCAACCCCTGCGTTATCGATGGTCATCCCCAAAAAGGACGACGCTGGACAGAGGTGTTGGTCACTGTCCCTTTGCGTCCCTCGAGTCCCTTCTCTCACACCTCTTCGACAGGTTGACCGTGTGTGGATCTTCTGCCACCTTTACGGAAGGAACCGGCTGACCCGCCGATCATCCCCCTTGGCTCGTTATTGTCGAGAAACCGGATTTCGACAGAGGAGATGGACAGAGGCCAGCGAGGGGCGACTTTGAGAAATTTTCGAGCCGAAACTACCAGCGATGGTTTCACGCGTGAGATGGGGACGTTCGAGAGGGTTGGAAACGATGGAAAAGTTTTATTTCGGCTTCTTTCTGAGCTACCAGCTTGTGTCTTGGGAAGATCGTGGTGTAGCGAAACGTTGGGGCATTTATGTTTTATAGCTGCAGCGAATTATGAACGGCTTGCGCGATAGTATGTATGGGCTATGGAAGGCTTTTATGCGATGTTTCCGAAACTGGTATTTATATGATAGGTTTGGTGGAAAATGAAAGGAGCAAGTAAAGAGTTAGTGCGAAAAATGTGAAAGGGATGCTTAAAGGAAATTTAAAAAGTTATGTTGTTACCTAACAGCATTAATTTAGAGAAAGAGACATTCGTCTATGCGGATTAGAGACTATAGAAGGCAAGAAAGTTTGATAGAGAATGACAGAAACTGCTACGAAGAAGAAACTGACAGAAGAAGGGGTAGTTAAAGTAAATTGGCAATTAAATATACATAGTTAATAATTATGTTAGTATTATTAGCTAGTAAGCCCTACTTCATGCAAAAGGTATTTCTTTATATATTTTTCGTTTAGAATGTTGAAGCATACCAAAGCTCACCCCTTCGATTTTTCTATCTTCCAACACTTTGTTTCGACAACTCGTTTACTACAAGTTCCTATTTCCTATCTCAAATTCGTTGATAAATTGCTTCTTTGCAACTGCAAAGGAGAACAGATAGATTTCTTTGAAGCGTCTAACAATCGTCGACTTAGGAACATTCGTGCGCTATAAAGCGTGGCGATTCTCGTCGCAGGTTCCCCTTTCGTGTCCCCTGCGAGGTGAAAAGTTTGACCCTCGGTTAGAATCGCGTTCGAGGGCACTAGGCGTCAGGCATTGTCGAAAACCGGATTTCGTCGACGATGGACAGTCCTTGGATGCATTAGGATCGCCAAGAGGGTTGGAACCCCGTCACTGTAATTACTATCAGTCACAGTTGAGGAATCGAAGCTTAGAGGCTACGTGATGTGCACGTGAAACCTACCCCTTCGATCTAATTTAGAATTCTATGGACGGTAGGGAAGAATTGTGGAGTGGAATCTGCTTTCTGTCGTTTTGTGAGACGAGTGGAGAATGGTTCGGTGAATTTTGTTTCGCTGCTACCGCAAATCTACTTGAGATTCAGATACCAGAGATTTGTATTGGTATCTCGTATTGTTCTATTCTTTTCATTTTTTCGTGGAGCTTACATTCGTTATGATGTTTGAATTCCCTACCAATGTCTTTTCAAGCACCATTTCATTCTGACGAAGAAAAAAATATGAAATATTCTTCTTCGTGAACTGACCAGGCCCCCTGTATCTCCATATTAAGCTCATATAACTTGCCAGGAAGAATATATTTTTCTTCTGCATGAATCAATGACCAACCTACATCTGCACAGTCATAGCGGCGACTTCCTTCCTTAGTACTAAAAATTATTTAACTTTTAATCACTAAACTCTCAGCCTCTAATTCCTTCAGTACTTTCTTAATAATTCCCAAACTTAAGCTTACCTGTAGATCAAGCCACGCTTAAAACCCAATCACGAAATTCTTACCCCTAAATTTCTCTACCATTTGCTTAACAATCCTCAGTTCCATTCACTGTCAATACCACTCATCCCAAACACCCCAAAACACCCAAAATGTTTCAGAAATAGCGACTATTTCATTTTACGTCTCCACCAAATCATCATACTCCTAAACTCTACCGTACAAAGCTGGGAAGAGGTATAACAGGATTATGCAAGAAGAAAGACGCACTCTCTCCTCTTCCACTCGCTATCATACAATGCCGCGTAATTTTCTCTGTGGATGAAGCACTTTCGGTCAATACTCGTACTTATCTTACTCTACGATACCATTGAATCTATTAGAAATCAAACGCCCATTCCTCCCAGCTTTGTATTTCTTTCAGCCCTGTACGGTACGTGCCTCGTCTAAAAATCGCCAATGTCCAACCCCCCTGCTGGGGTCCAGAGGGTGATTCTCGCGTCTCAGCACGCGGCAGGTATTGTCGAAAACCGGATTTCAGGCCCAGGATGGGCAGAGAGCGCTAATGTATGCGGATGGGCATCGTACGTGGAAAAGGGGTTGCTTAGCGGACCTTTGCCGTGTTCCCTCTCTCACGGAACGAGGACAAGTAAGTCGGACGGGGGCTGACCACGGTACCGCTTGGAGCAACGGGGTCCCGCCCGATGACCCGCGGAATCCGGAAACCCGCTAAACCGGATCTATTGGTCAGTTTCACGTGTCTTACGGGGCCCCGTTTACCGGCCTCCCCTCCCCTCCCCTCGATGCTCTGTTTGCCCAGTCGGTTGGCATTGAACGCGGCCCAAGGGCCTTCTTCTTCTTCTTCTTCTCCTCTTCCACCTGTGCACGCGCGCATGCCACTGGACATCTGCGTAGTTTTGGTTCCGGCCACTGATGAGAACCGGACAACAACGTTAGTCTCAAGAATAGCGTTCGCCATCGATTGTCCCAGGCTATCCGTTTCTACTGGCCGCTATCTTTTTCTTTTTTTTTTTCTCTCGATGGTTTTAAGCATCGGAGAGGGAGAGTTGGTTGGGGTCTTTCTCATTTCAGGGTGAAAGAAGATGGACTCGTGGTACGTTGGATACTGGACGATGTTATGATAGTCAACGGTCGTAACGTGGACACAGGAGAGTTGGGGGGATTCTATGGAGCATGTAAGTAGTTCGTTGAAGAATTCTACGCGGTTTCGTACTTGGGTCCTGATTGAAGAATTGGGGATGATTCTATAAGGAATATATGTAGGTACATATTTGTTAAATTTTATGTAAGAACGTATATGATTCGCAAGTACGAAGAAGAAAGAGTTTTGGGGATGGAAATATAGGGATGGTTTTCGGGAAAAAATTTTTTTTTAACAATTTTCCATAACTAAATACGGAGAAAATTTTTGCGGATGATCCTTTGAGAGGTAGGTACACGTATACCAGAATTTTCCGTGAATAGTAACTATGTATACGTATAATAATAATTTATAGACATAGCAGCGAATTTTAGATGAACATAAGAATTCTCAGTTGAGAATTATATGATGATACCCGGTGGCAAATTTCACAAGTTCAAGATGATAAGATGAACAAAGCAGGTGGGCTATTTTGGAGTAGTTTTTGACGCTATAAGTATCGGTAAGGGTGAATTTTAAATACAAATTGCCTTAGAATCCAGCAGAAAGGAAGGTTCAGGTTTTGGAATCTTGTAGCGGTAGCTTTCTTCCGGTTCCTGAATCGGCATCTTCATACAGTAAACAGGCTAAAGGGTTACCTTTCACTCGTCGAATGAAACTGCCAATCCATCGAAATCGGCCCATTTACATATCGCTCATTTCAATGCGTTCGTCAATTTGCACACGCTCGTGCAGGCGCCGCTCGTGCATTCGATGCAAATCTCGCGCTAATTGCGTGTCATTGTTAACCGTATTGTTAACTTCATAATACGCAACTGCGACGCGGAAGAGAATGTCAGCACGCGAATAATAGAGCTTTGGCTTCGATATTGCGAAGTAATAACAAAGAGAACGCAAGGCAGATAATTATTTCTCCATAATGGATAAAGATCCAATCTTTTTCACCCAACATTTTTCGGAATAGATGGGTTACACGATTAAACAAACGAGCATTAAAAAACGATTCTTGCACATTTAGATCAATAATATCCATACCATACCGTTATATCTTACTTGAACCTCTTTAAACGAAAGTACGGAAGCAAAAGCTTTCGCGGCAAACTCTTCTGTCAACAGCTCTTCAAACATAAACGCCACTTTCTTCGTTCAATTCTCGCAATTCAATCACAATGTACTCGCGACAGCTTGGCTCCTGAGCAACATTGTTTCGTACGACAACGGTAACGCAATCACGCGGCGCAGTTACGCGCGCTATCGACAGTAGGAAAGGTTGGCGAGCCGTCGACCTGTCAGACAGGTTGATCGTCAGCTCCTTTGAAGTGTGAACCAGCTGTGCTGCTGACAACTATATCATAAGCGTCACGAGCTCCTAACTGTACGTCTCGTTTCTCACATTTTTACGACCACGGCGTTTCGATGAATCTGACGATGGGTTTTCGGGCGAATTTCCTGCAGTTGGATCGCGAGAAATCGAGCAGCGATCGAGAGTTCGCGTGATCGTCGTTCGTGAGCCGCTAGTCCGACTATACGCCAGAGATAGCATATTTTTTTTTACAAATGTTTTTCGTCGTCTCCTTATTGACGGTGGTCGCTGATACGGTCTTCCTCCGGCTCGATGCACGTGTCGATATTTCATTTCGCGGACGTGCAAGGTAACTTTGATAAATGGAAGTCCTGTTCTCGTAATGCTCTCAGGTCTGATCTTCTTTACGAGTTGGAATCACGGTATATTAGATGAAGAAAAAGCGGTCCGAGCGGGTAAAACTCGGTTTCCGAGTCTTTTGGAGACTTTTTGGTTGCTTTCTTATCAGCCACGATTGGCTGAGATTAAAATGGTAAATTGCTGATTATTCGTTCGAGTTTTATTTCCACTGACTTTCAATCGAGACGAGAGATCTTAGGTATCAGAAAAGAGATAGCGGAATTAAGAACGAGAATATTCTTCCGTTAAAAGTGTTCTTATTGTATTTTTCACCTAGTTTCGTATTTCTATGAAAATGATATTTATTCTCGAACCGAATCACAGGAATGAGAATGAGAAATTTCACGCGAAGCTGACAAATATTCGGATTAAGTTTTAGAATGAATTACGCACGAGCTGTTTTGCGTGGTAAATTTGAATAAACGCGAGCAATGATAAAAACGACGATCGTATATCAACGGTGGCCGGCAATTCATTCGTATAATTTGTTGCTTGAATCTACAAATCGGCGTTCGTGTAACTTTGTCACGTTGCACAATCTATGGCACCAGAATTTATCGACAGCTTAGGAACTTCCTCTTTTAACGTGCTTGATATACATTCTATATATTATAGCAAATTATGGAATAAAGTTTTCGCGTCTCAATCTAAATCCGTAGTTTGCAATTTTGCAAGCAACAAGAGATATTTCAGAATGGAAATACATTCCGCGTGTTTCAAGAAACGAATCGTAGAGAATGTCATGCACGTTTGAATTTATATCGACGATTTCGAACTTTATGAGAATTACAAGGAATCTTCAAAAGTAAGATACAACGTGTGTCCTGAATGATAATAAATAACGAATAAAAAATAATTATATTACACTTTGTGACGATGGAAAATAATTTCTCTAGTGCAATTACGATTAGAAGAGCTTAAAAGACACAGGTCGAAGCAACGCTTTGAATTCCGTGTCACGCGATACGTCGTCGACGAAAATAGTCACGGAACGCGTGCAATAAAAATGATAATTTTATCAGCCAGTGTCCTTCTAGAAGCAGGAAAGATCTTGATCAGGATAATTTATGGATGCATTCGGATCAGTTTGCATTTCTGCGCATGGAAATTTTGACATTTCATTATCTCGCGAAGTGTCGCTTCCGGGAAAGAGATTGCACGTTTATGCGTGTTTTTTCACTCCTCCAATGAGCAGAAAGTACTCTAAAGCGAGAATTGATTTTACTCTTCTCGCATAGACATTGTAAAAATAAATTTTTAAGTGATGCTATCGAGATACTTCATTTTGATCGTGGAATACGAAATTCTGAAAACATTTATATCTTTAGATTTTGCTAATATTTACAATCCTTTGAAATCGTGAAATTCATTCTATAAATTGCGAGAGTATAATGAATTCGTCTTTAGGCACTGTCTTAAAATAAAAACCTTAAAATCTACTTAATAAAAACCAAAAGTTTTAGAACTAGAAGTTACCACAGAGAAAATTTTGAATATATCATATTCATATTTTACGTTTATATTCTCACGTTTCATATTTATATTTCTAATCAGGAGAACATTATGTTAAACTCGAAACACTCTAAAAACCGGAGAAACTAAATAAGATATTAAAAACACGAGTATAAAGAGATAAAATATCGAATAGTTTTTACTCCACACTAAAAGTATCGAAAATAAAAAAATCTCCAACTCTCGTTCGAATTATGTTATCGAATTTAAAACACGCGAAAACTTAAAAGTCGAAAAATAAAACTGTTAGATAAAAGGGAGCGTATTATAAAATCCCCACACCGTAAAAACTTAGAATTACAAATAAAATATCGCAGCTTTAGAGAGTCTTCAACCTCTATTCGCAAACTTGAAACATTTTAAATTATACTGAAGCGCCATTACACTCCATAAACGATTCTTTATATTCAACTTTTTCAGCTGAGGCCTCCGTAAACACTTTGCAACGTTTCCACATATCAGCCACGGGACCACTACGGCTCGGAAATTTCGGGAATTTGGTGTCGAAACGCGACGTGGACGATTCTGCCGTGTTTTCGTTTTCTCTTCCCCTGGCTTCTCTTTCCTTGTATCGCGAGCACGTCGCCGAACGATGCGTTAAGTCAGGTCATGTTATGGGCTTATCTCCCACGAGACGACGCGGAGAAACTCAAGAAGGTCCCGACGACGGTTCCAGCGGCGCTGTTTCATTCCGGGCCCCAGGCCGCGTCGTCCTTTTGCGGATTTAATTTATGGAGCGATTTTAATGCCTAAAAATACCGCGCACCGTCCCCGCCTCGAGATTCCATGCGGTTTTTGGCCTTTCCAAGTCCACACCCCTTTCCAACCAAATTTCCTCTTCTCTTTTCAGTCCATTCCTTCTTGTTCTTTCTCTTATTCTTATATTAGTCTGTTTTTGCCATGTTTTATTATTTGCTTGTTTTATTTGATAGCGAAAAAAGAAAATCAGGGAAGACGGAGCGGCGAAAACAATATTTGGAGAAAAAATGTAGAATTATGGGAGAGCCGGGTAAAGAGAATTTCAAAAAATAAGATATCTAAATAGTGTTAGATTTGTAGGATACTACAGACTGAACCTTTATGCGTTATGTAGCTCTGTTTTAACAAAAATGTTTTATCGTATCTTCTAATGTTTTATTATTTAAAAGTTCAGATAATATTTGGAACCTTGTAGGAAATTAAGAAATATTTCAAACTTTACGGAGGCTTGAAGAATATTTGAAATTTTACAGAAACGTCGTTCGACTGAAGCTAGCGATCCGATTATGATTTCTTTCGGTAAAGAGATGGTTCCAGGGGTAAAGACATTTCTTAAAAGAATCTCCGAATTTTTACATTGCGCACGAGTATGCGTGTAAATGCACGGAGGCTGACACTTTGCCTTCCATCGAACTGCAACTGAATTGCAGATATCATAAATCGATGATACAGCCGGTGTATATCGTACACACGCTGCAGGCTTTTCAACGTCTTTCGCCGGGTTACGTTAGCGAGGCAACAAGTTATAGGTTTCGCCGTGGCTAAGTATGATTTATCGTGACCAGTTGCGTGCACGGACGCTGCTTAGTTCAGTCTTCTGGCCCGAAACGTTTCCTCTCCTTTTCGCCGTTTCGTACTGCTTGCTTTTATTAGATGTCGATTCCATCGACGCACGAGATCCTGAATTATCATAAAACGTGGGAGCCAATGATAAATGCCGGCATTTCGCTGGAAAACCGGACAATTTGCATGAAACGCCATGCAACGAATTTTAGATCTGTCTTTTTTAGATAAAATGTCCTATGTAAGCAGCACTTTTTCGTTTATCGAGATATGTTTATAATCCCCTGTGCTGT
This sequence comes from Bombus vancouverensis nearcticus, assembly GCF_051014615.1. Classification (NCBI taxonomy): domain Eukaryota; kingdom Metazoa; phylum Arthropoda; class Insecta; order Hymenoptera; family Apidae; genus Bombus; species Bombus vancouverensis. The sequence goes on from NC_134924.1 coordinate 4,240,356, forward strand.
ATCAAGTAGATATATGTTATGCAGTTTGATACGAAATAATGATTAAATATTTTAAATATCACAAGGAAAGACAGAAACGACGCAGAGAAGTAATAAAACCCCGATTTTCTGCAATGATTTAATGAAATAATATCTAGGACATCATAGTTATAGAGTAATGGAGATATATTCCTCTCGTTAATAAGATAGAGAGGCAGCGAAGGATTCTAGAAAGCAATATTATTTCTTTCTCGCTAAAACGTCATCCACTTATCACTTATTTCCAAAAGGTTTTTGTCTCCAAACCCAACAAATTATTCCCTTTCTCAATTATGTAATACTAACTCTGTTACGTTTAACTTAATTATATTTTTTTAACATAGCGAAATATCTTTAGTTTGGACGAAATATGAACAAAGACTTATTAAAATTATCTTATGCATAATTTCTCGTTTTAATGTCAAGTTAAACACCTTGAAACATTACAGATTCCTGTCGTTTTGTAAAATAAGATCAAGATCGAAATATAAAAATTCGAAGATCGTGACAGAATTTAGATGCTTGTTTCTAGCCAGCAGGTGGCACGAAAATAACAAAAATTACCATACTTTCGCCGTGAAAAAAATATCTTCCATCGAGATTAAAATCCAAATTCTCTAGTTCATTCATCGAAGCTCGAAAGCTTCCGATTCCAGAGACGCGGAAGCAAACCACCCCCGAGCAACCTGGAACCGGTCCACGGATCCATGTGATTAATTTGTGGAAGAGAAGCAATGGGACGCGAGTTCGCGACCATCGCCTAGCGATTCGTCCGGATAAAGGCGAGATTATTGAATTAAGTATTCCTTAAAATCTCATGTACCCCGTTCGCGGCATTAATACACACTAAATTACGTGGCGGAACATTATCTGCGCGCCAGACCTGATAAATGCCGACTATACCGGGTCCACGATAATTCCTGCTGGACCGACGATAAATTATCGCGGCGAGTGATATAGCGGCGTTCCACACGCAGGCGGTTTTTCTTTGTATCGAGAGCTACCGTGAGTTTTTCCGCCGTGAATCGTTCCGCGATTTCGATACCCGACCGCGTAACCGATCTATTTCGAGAAAAGATAATTCACAATTATACTGGTTTCTCGCGCAACCGCGTATAATTATCGCGACGTCATAATCTACGCAACGTAATTCAGTGGCGTCTGGTCGAATCGTGACGAGGAATTCTCCGCGTTGGATCGAGCTCCTGAGACCTCTATGAGAATTATACGGAGCAAGGTAGGATTGCTCGAGTCAGTCGATCTTCGACGTCTTAAAATTCAACTTTGATCATTGCTCAGAATGACGAAGCTTCTTACGCGTTATGAAATTTGAAGTGCAGCAAGAGAAGATATTGAGAAAAGGAAAATAATTCGAAGAACTTTGTGATAGTGTTTGAACGAAGTTAGATAGAAATTATAGTGAGATATAAAACAGAGGAAGTGGAAGTTATATTTAATAAATCAGTAGTACTTGGAATAATGATGGTAACAGTGACTCTCACCTATGAAGTAAGTGCAGATAAATTTGGAGGAAAGGGTTTAGAAGAAAGATCGATTAAGGGAATGAAATGTAAGCTACGTAAAACGTTCGATATACTTACATCAAGATGATTGTATTCAGCAGCAGTTTGTTGACGCAGAAAGTTTCAGCCTAATTATTTGAACTACAAAATCCACGAAAACACGAAATTCTGCATTTCGAGATTATCCACAAATTCTCTGTCATTTAAACAATCAAAAAGCTTAACAAAAGACACTTTTAACTCGACGTTCCGACACGGTCCACAGTTAAAATCAAGGATCAAGAAAGTTATGTAACTTTTTAATACATAATTCTACTTAAAACATTGATCGTGGAATTTTTTTAGAAATCGTTCTCGCATTGTAATTCCGCTGCGAACAGATAAAGAAAAATTCTCGAAAATGAAAGTTTTAGTTTGAATAGAAGTTAGAATAGAATAAAATATAGAATGAAATATTTTTCTATAACAGTAACAGATATTTTGTTCATCGATGTTAACAAAGTTTTCAGTTATTGTAAAAAACTATTGAATACTATTCATATTACAATACTACGAAAATATTAAATAATTATTGCAGTTAAATTGATATTCTGAATATGTTATTTGTAATCATTAAGTAGATAATTTACAGTTCAAAACCCGTTTGCGTTTCTTTTTGGAACGAACACTTAGGAAAATACAGACGTTTGCTGATGTTCTATTATAGAAATGTACATTATATATCGTATTACATACATATGTTTTATTTATTGAAAAATTGTTACGTATTTCAGTAAATTTGAATGATGAAAAAGTGTTATTTAGGTAATATTCCCGATTAATTATATTTTCTGCGCAATAGTTATGCAACTATTAATTACTTATTTCATGACTTTTATATCTTTTATCAATATGATATTGCACAGTTAAATAAAATTAGTATCTAATAGCCTAGTACTTTTATTCATCTTATGGGACCTTTCTAAATACACGTTCTAACGTAATTTGTTTCCACGAAACTTTCATCGTACAGATCCTGAAGTATCTGCTGCGTGATAATGCATTTTATAGTTCCCAAAGGCAACATTGCCTTCCATAAAAAAAGGCATTTTTTAAAACATATAAGTTGGAACAGAATTTTATTAAACACGAAAGGACATTGTTTATTTCAAGACCGTAATACGTACCGAGGTCTAAATTCGCTACAGCGCTACTTGAACCAAAACTCATACTATCTCGTCTTAATCAGTTTAGGTTCGCAGTTCGATTAAAAACTCGATTAAAATCCAAGCTACAACTCATCAGGGAAAAAGGGAAGAAGCAAATTGAAGATCTTCGCGTTCCAGGATCGTCGACGAGTATCAAGATCGAAGGTGGCTATCGCAGAATCGGCGATCGTCCACTAAATCATCCGCCGTCATTCGCGTTCGAGGCGGAGCACGTTAGGAAGATCTCGCGAGAATCCCGCGGCGCGGGCAGACTCATCGATCGAAGCTAATTAAAGCGGTCTCGGCCGGTTAATCTAATTAAAGCGGGGTCAGCCGGTAGCTCGGTGACAATTCAACAGAACGACCAGGACGAAGAACACGCACGCAAAGCTTGGTGGGTTGCAACTGCGGCACCAATGCGCGCGAACGTAAATCATAATGCTTAACCATGCCCAAAGCAGGCTCCACCTTCCGATACCGGCGGATACAAGCGTGCACGAGCTGCTAATGGTACCGGGTTTTTCATCCGCGGCGTCGCTTCGGCGAATTCTGGGACTTTGGGCGAGAAAATTTGGTGGAAATTAAATGATAAGAGTGAAGAGATGAGGATGAATTTGATTTCTAGATTTTAATCTTTCATGCCGATTAGACGAGATATCGTGATCTGAAAAAGGGGCCTTTATCTAGAAGTTATTGGACATTTGAAAGATTTAAGAATACGGTGAATTAATTTCGCGAAATTATAAGAAGCTTGTTAGCTCTTTCAAGATCGAGTATCTCTTAGGTTCTGAGGCAAACTTGTTTTTGGTTAATGATTATCGATGGAAACACGCTTTTTCTTGTGTTTCTGTGAAGATGAACATCTACCCTGTAGATGCAGAAAGAATAGGCAAAATCTGCGATGCTTTTATGTCACGTTTCTGTGCAACGTTTTCCCGATTTGCAACGATTCGATTCGTCGCGAAGCTTACAGATGCGTAAATTTTCCCAATTTATCCGTGTTCGATGGAAAAGTGCGATTATTTGCTTTGTCCTAAACGTACAAACGAGAATATCACCGGGAGTCGCGTTTCTTCGTCTCATTTCGTTTAGCCTGTTTCAAGTTTTGACTGCTTTTAGCACGCTTGAAATTGGCAGTATCAACAATCTATCCAGAAAACGAATGTTTCTTTTTAGCTGGGGGAGAGGGTTAACTGCCGTAGACGGCAGGGCTGCACAGCTTCCATAGTAATGCGTTAAAATTAGAACTATTTCGAAAGGCTGGATATACAGGGTGGTTGGTAACTGGTGGCACAAGCGGAAAGGGGGTGATTCTATGCGAAAAAAGAAGTCGAAAATATAGAATAAAACTTTTTTTAAAATTTTTTTTTAATTTTTTCATTGAGACAACGATCTACAATGAAATCCGTTATAACGTACCGCACGCGTACCGAGCGAAAATACAAAGTCGATTTTCTCGAAAACAAAGCCTCAAACGAAAAATTTTTATTCTATATTTTCGACTTCTTTTTTCGCGTAGAATCACCCCTTTCCGCTTGTACTACCAGTTACTAACCACCCTGTATATTTATTTTATTATTATTTAAGTACGTGACATCGAGCAAGAAAAGCTTAATTGCTTTTAATTATAAAACAATATATATTCCTAAAAATCATTAGAGACTTCGGCGAATGACTCGTTTAAAATCGGCGAATTTAATTGTTTAATGCAAGTTATAGAGAAGAGCGTAAATTATAATGAATTGTCGAATAATTTGATAGAATGTTTCTTAAGACATTCAACAGGATATTTGATGAAAGAATCGGCTGTTGAAAGGATCAAGCCTTTTAATGGGCAAAAGTGGCAAAGATAAAATCGGTAACAGGATCACGAAGTACTGCGTTAAGGCAATGATCTGATAGAGAAGTGAAAGAAAAATCGCGATAACGTTTATAGAGGTTACAAAAATACGAGGAATACGCTTGTTGCGGCCATATCTCAGAGTGAATGATAGAGGCTTAAAGAAAGGTGGCCGTCTGACTCAGATACATGGAGCATAAAAGTTGATTAATCGAGCAGTTTTCGAGTCTCTTGAGAGACGACGGGCTGAGAGACCAGACCTGAACAATACCATTAACACGAACTTAAACTTAACAAATCCTAGATGTTACATATCTAGAGTAGTCTTTAGAAGGGATCAACTCGCCGCCCAACGATCAGCAAAAAGATCTAAAAATAAATAGAGAAATCGATAAATGATATAAAACGCCCAAAAATTAATGCATAGAAAAATAAAAAAAATTCTTCTCTTTTTCAATTTCATGATCAAAACAATCTTTCCCGATAGACAAACCATTAGGCTTCACCGTTTGATCGTCCCAAAAGAATTCTCCTACCTGCAATCGTCTCCATAATATAAAAACGTAAATCAATAAACAGTATGAAAGACATCCGATATTAAAAATATAGAAAATCAAAATATTCTTCGCGAATTAACGAGTGCCCCTCGACTATTCAGTTGCTTGAAAGAAAATTCTCATCGCTTCTAACAGCCCTGGAAAGGTGAACGGCGCCTATGCTATGGTGAGAAAAGCTGAGATTCCTCGATTCGGCTGGCGTTGTACGTTTTATCTGTGGAAGTGAGGCCGACAAGAGCGAGCTGTCGGATTCGAGAGCAGCGTAAACGTAGTTACCGTGCACGGTGCCTCTCTTTCGCGGTGACTAGTCGTGTTGCTCCGGTTAAATCCTTCGGTGCTATCTCGAGGCGGGCCTGATAGGCTGTCCCTTCGCGAACGATAACGCTCGCGAGAGATACGCGACGAGATTACCGCGGCCCGAGCTCGTTCGAATTTTGCAATGCAGATCCCGGCTGAGCGATACGCTGAATTGATGGAGCGGAGAAAAAGAGGCTCCGCCTATAAATTGAAGGACGTCGCGATTTTGTCACGGAGGAGACGCGCGTAACGAGCCATAACGTATGCAAATTACATAAGAGATCGCTTGACACGGGCCTTTAAGTGTCTTCCCTCCCCCTCTTTCTCCCTTTTTTCAAATCTCTTTGATTTGTTATGCTTCGGAGAAGAGACTTTTTCGTGACGTATAGAACTCGAGATGAGATTGGAAATTAATCTCGAGTGTGGGTGGATGGAGACTTTAATGTTCTTTGCATCGTATATGAGAAGCAGTTGTTGGTGAACGATTTTTGGTTTTAGGTTCGAAGAATCTCGTATTTTGAGTACGATGTGCTCATCTTTATAGGAACAATTCCTAATCCTTTCAAATTGGATATTGTACTTTATTAAGCTACTAATTAATCAGTTAGCTATTTTTGACATGTATACCCGTCATAAAGAAATGACAATATTTTGTTTTATGTGTTACGAGCCTTGTCAATAATAAAATTAAAATACGCATACTCTGTGTTTGCTTCATCGCTTCCTTTTTGCGACACATTTTAGGTACACGCTTTTCAAAGAGGTCGCAACAGCTAACTTGTTAACTGAGCGATAAATGCATTTGTTTGTATGCGTCTCCGTTATTCGTGTTCGATCGAAAGTAATTTTTCTCGTTACGTGAAAGATAATTCGATTTTGAAAGAAGGTTTTTAAAGGTTTCATAAATGCAAGGAAATATCGTTAATGCATGTTTGAAAAATTTAATCTTCGTTTTAAAAGATCCATAGCTGCTATTTTCGGATCAATCACGAATCAAATAAAAGCGCAATCTTTTAAATTTGCCATTCTGTCCTTCCAATTTTATTAACACATAATTATTTTAACACGCATAAAGTCCAAATCCGCGCAATCTACATTATGAAGAAATAAAAAATTCAATTTCCAAAGAACATTTATCATCCCCCTTCGCTAAATTATTGCTTAATTCGAAAATATCATCTTCTCAAGTCACGACGACTCGTTCGTCGTATTTTTCGACATTATTAACGACACCGATCCATTAACATATTTTTATTAAGCAAAGGAATTAAAGCGACAAGCTCTCCGTCTCTTATCCAATCCAATTACAGGCACGGAGAGCAGGAACGAGGCAACATCGGGAACGAACCGCGAACAATTTCATTTTTCCATTGCCGCGTAACTTCTTCGATCTCCCTCTCCACGCTTCCCTTCTCTAACCGACCCAGTGCGTCGGGACCATTCATTGAAATTACACGCGACGTAAGTTACTTCTCGCTGGAATTTACATTGAAATTGTAATTAAGCCGCGGCGATCGCTGTTTTATCTGAAATTAACCGACAGAAATCCTGGTTCGGGATGCTCCAACGTATATAGATGTAACCGGTGTGTCGCATAGAACCAGTGTTTCTCAAAGTTTTCTTCTGTTGAATTTCGAAGCTTGCTCATGGAATACTATGGGACACGAAAAGTGGCGAATTTCGAAGTCTACTCGTCGAATACCGAGCACTCGAAAAATAACGAATATCGAATTCTACTCATCTAGTGCCGCGGTATGATTCTCTAACAGTAATGAATTTTGAAATCTATTCGTTAAATACTATAGTCCTGAAAAAGTAATAGATTTCATAGCCTGCTTATCGAATACTATAGCGTTTGAAGAGTAATGAATTTCGAACACTACTCATCGAGAACTTTAACAGTCAAAAAAGTAATAAATCTTAAATTTTGCTCATCCAGTGATATAGTACTGAAAAAGTGGTGAATTTCAGAGTTTACTTTACTATCGAATACTACAGCGCTCAAGTATTACCGAATTTTAAACTTTATCCATCGAATATCATAATACTAGGAAATATAAATAATAGTTTAATAATTTTCGATACTTTAGAACGAAATTTAATCAAAATTGCCCCGATATTAAATTACTCTAGAATATAAATATCTACGCAGCAGCAAAGTAAACAGGAACATAATGATTATAAATGCGTTTCTTAACGCCCAGTAAAATTGCAATGTTTCTGCGGAAGTGCTAATAATGGTTATCCAATTTAACATCTTTTTTCGAAACGTCGATTATCTAGCGTAAAAATGTTATCGTTATCGTAGAATCATTCGATGTCGCTCGATGTTCCCGCGATTACGTATGTATTTATGCGATAGGTTTATGAGGATGTTCTCTTTTCGTCCAGATAGGATGTTTTATCGGTGTATCTAGATCCTAGGCACGTTGATTATACGCAACAGTATAAATACAGAAAAGGGTAAAACAGGCGCATCTGCATGCTACGTATCATGAATATTTATTCGAGAACCGCGTGTCTTCATTTTCCTCGAAGCGTCGTCGACTCCTTGTCCTTTTGCGTTCTGCCTATTTACATTCCGCCACGAAGAGCTTTGACATTCTACTTTATTTATACTCTGTCGCGAGGCTTTACGATTCTACCGACGAACGTTCATCATCTCTCGACGTACGCGCGATGTTTCATTAAGAACAGCCAGTCGAACCAGAGATTTAGCAAGCTGTGTGATTTCAAGTTGGAGCTTTTGAAAAAAGAACAATCTCAACTGGACATCGTTCCCTTGAAAAGATTTCTACGAAGAACGTTTTTACAGCATAATTGAGGAAGGACAAGGCCTGCGTAATATGGAAGTCGAGTAGTCGATGTTTATTATAATTATTGAGGAAGGACAAGGCCTGTCTAGTTAATGTAGCAATCCGTGTTTGTATACTATAGTGGTTAATAAAGAGCAAAGTCTGTGTAATGTAGTAACAAGAGTTTGTAGATTATCGTGATGAAAGCCAATGTCCGTGTAGTGTTGTGATCGAGCAGTCATTATAATCTAGTAATCCAAACGTAATCCAAACCAAACCCAAACTATCTCCGTGTAGTGTTGTGATCGAGCAGTCATTATAATCTAGTAATCCAAACGTAATCCAAACCAAACCCAAACTATCTCCGTGTAGTGTTGTGATCGAGCAGTCATTATAATCTAGTAATCCAAACGTAATCCAAACCAAACCCAAACTATCTCCAAACAGTTGTACATCGAAAAATACAAATATACTAATTTTCTTCAATCTACTAAACAGATCAATTCACATGGGAATAACACCATTTAATACATCTTCAAACCTTCTCCAAACATCGTACTACAATTCACATCGCTAAGTATAAATGTATTAATTTCCTTCAATCTATCAAGGAGATCAATTCACATGCGAATAACACCATTTAATACATCTTCAAACCATCTCCAAACATTGTACTACAATTTATATCGCTAAGTACCTATTTACGATGTGTTAATTTCCTTCAATCTATCAAACAGATCAATTCACATATAAATAATAACATTCGATACAATAAATTCAAAGCATCTCCAAACATTATGTCACAACACTACATCTTAACAAACTCGTTGAACCACCTTACCAATGGAAACAAGCAATGACTAAAATACCATCGAATACGACATCTACAAACCATCTCCAAACTATCTAACATTACACAGAGCGAAACAAACTTGTTGAACCAGTTCGCTAATGGAAGAAAGCGATGAGAAACACTGTGTGCTGAGCTGCTTATCCAACGTTCCGGAAGCGACAGATCCGCAGAATTGATATTTAGATTAGTTATCAAGACGAGCCGTACCGAGCCACGTCCCGCGTTATTACCATCGATTATTTCTACTATTTGCACGCGGCCAGATCCCAACCGAGCCGTAACACGCTTGCGAAAGGGGACGCTTTCCTCGTTCGATCGGCTCGATAGCCTAACGCACCGCGGGCGTTTGCAATGCTAAACCGGGAATTCGCGACAAACCACGGTTCCGATGTTCCGGAACGAATGATAAACGCGTTCGCGACCATTCTCCGAGAGTTCGCGCGAATATTTCTATTCGTATTCAAGATGATATACGTACATAGTTTGGTGTACAACGATTCGATGATCTGGGCGTTGCTTTCCAGGCGGGAAAACCGGAATCGAAATCAACGTGTTTTTCGAATAAAACGGGACGATTCTATCGAGCGGATTATAGTAGCGTACGTATGTATGTTAGTGTCTTGATATTCTAAACGCGTAAATTACTCGAGGAATGCTGCGAAATCGACGAGCCGCGCATAAATCAGAGATTATGGCGTTTCGCGGATGATAATTCGTTGCCACCCGTTGCTTGTTATTTTGTGAAAGAAACGAGAAGCCGCGATGTTATTCTGGATTTTGTTTTCGCAATTATTTATGGAGAAACTGTGGTTTCTTGGACGTTGGAAATGCTGGTAATTCGAAGATGGATTTAGAATAGTTCGAGGATTCTTATGAGTAATACTTTGTGGAATTTAAACATATTTTCAAGAATTTGACCGAGTTTTTGTAAAATGTATGAATAATAGTTTCCTTTCTTGCGATTACGTATCTTCTCGCATATTTTTTCATTTTGATTCCTTTGATACAAGTTTCGCACTTTAGTTATCGGATGTTCCATCGTCATCGATTCACCATCGCCATCGCGTTATCGAAAACATCTATATTTATATGAGATAATGACAAAAAAGGTGCTTTAAAAAATAGGGTTGAAAGAGGTGATAACAATTATTCAAATAAAGTAACGATATCAATTGGAATTATTCGTAAGAAAATTGAAATGTTACAGGAGTTGCAAGTCTTTTGTAATTTTAACGATGGATGTGTTCTATAATCGTTCTAGTTCTAAGAAGGCAATCAGAGGATGTAGTAACAGTAACTGAAATGGAATAATGGTAAATAAGAAACGTCCTAGCGACACGCGACCATAAAACATCGATTCCAACAAACGAATTAATGACATTCATATTTCGTAGCCTTCACTTCCGCCCTTACATTCATTTCTAGCCCGTAGCAACAATCGTTACGACTTCATCCCGGTGATCCTTATCGTGGCGTTCGCGTTGAATAAATCCCGAACCTGATTATCGTTCGCTGCCGTGGGCAATAGAGGGGTTATGCGCAACTAACGAAATCGCTAGAACATTGTTCCACCTTGATAAGATTTGTGCTTGTCGCGAAATGATTTAAGAGCGGTTTAGCAAGAAGGAACAAAAGGGTTGCTAATGAAATGGTAGACTCTGATGTTTGTTTCGACACTTGGAGCTGTTCAAAAATTAGATTATTGTATGAACGGAATTTTTATTCGCGCTGTTAACTATATTTATCTTTTAATCTTCGAGTTTTATTGTTTCGATTTCGGATAATCATAACGCTACATCGTCTCCTGAAAATTGTCAAGATTTTCATTATCATCAGTCGGAATAAATAAAGTCTCTCCAAAAATCTCAGCTCGTAATTGACCTTACAATTTTTTAACTACCTGTCTTTAAAATTTAGTCCTCCAATTTACGCGATTTTAATATCCTCCACCCGTCCAGAAACTTCTTAAATATTTCGTAACCTTCTTGAAAGTTTACTCCCTCGGTCTACAAAAGATCTTCTCAAACGTCTTCAAACGAATCTTCACACGTCTTGCCTCTCTTCTTACCACAGCAGCAATTTCAAAGTCGACTACGAAATACGTAAGTGCTATAATAAGTACAACATTGTATCGATACTTTTTGTACCCACTGTACATGTTAACTACTCTGCCTAAGTTAAGTCACCCTTAAATCCCGCAAACATTCGCCGCGCAAACTGTCGCGCGTAAACGCTCTCCAATTCATCTCTCTTACAAGCGAACGTTCTTCAGGTCTGTTTACACCCAGCTCGCCATCCATCGTCGATCCATAAATCGTCGGATCGGCTCGTACATCTTTACACACGTAGCTACATACGTATACACGGGCGTGGATCTTAGCCAGGCGGATCGGGCACGAAACGACGCTTGGCCGATTATTATTGGCGGAATAATTATGATCGGTAGGCTGTTTCGTTGGGAAACGAACGCGGCGTATACGAATCGTCTCGCATGCTTGCTCGTAATTAATAATGCAAAAGGCGTCCACAAAGCTGTCAGCCGCGCGACGCCGCTTCGGCTGAAGCAGGAGGAGAAGAGGAAGAGATGGAGGGAGAATCGCAATTTGCCGATAGGGGAATAGGAAACGCCTATACTCGGCCGAGTCTCCATTCCAGTCTCTCCTTTTCTACTCTGGTCGCACGACTTTTCCTTCGTTTTACTTTTTGCCCGGCCACGCGTCGTCTCTCGTATTTTTCTATCGTCATCCCCTTCTGCGCAAACCAACCCCGACCTCGTGTTCGAGCTTTCCACGCGACGCAGTCCTCCAGACTTTATACATCGCTGGCTGTGTTCGCTCGCGTGTTACCATTCCAGGATAATATTTCCCGCGTGTACCTCGTTGATTTACGACGCGAGTCTATCGCGAGCTACCTTTTCGCGATTCGACCTTATTAAAAAGCGAAGATCGTAATTGGAAGCAGACTTGTAACTGAATGTCGGAGGGGTGGTTTACTGATCTGACGAAGGATGCGTGGAAAGAGAGCTTTTTGAGGGAGTTTTTGAACAATTACGCTTATGTAACCTTTCTGGTCTCGTTAGTAGATGTGATAAGGCAAAACGATTGTCTCCTTTCTCGTCATCAAGATTTTTAGAAGGTACTTTTGATGTCAAATATGAAAAGTAATCGTATTATATTTTGTTGCAATTACTGTACATTTCTAATCTCCCGGAAAATTTATTAGTCCACGATAATGCAACAACGAATGAATAATGTTTTACTTCAGGAATTGTACGATTATTTGTTTCGCATTTCGTCGTTGAGAAATTTCACGAAATTTCCAATCGTTGAAAGAAAGTAATTTCACTTAGGAGTAAAGTTCTTTAGGATAAAAGAACGAAGTTGATCTTCGACAAGGATTCTCTAGTAAAGTTCACGTCCATATGTATATTTCACGTTTTTAAATAAAAAATAGTCTTCATAAACTACGTTATATTCCATGAAACTTTCTCCAAAGGTTACCAAGCCAATCCCATCTTCTACATCGTGGCTGTCAAACAAAATACTTGATTCAACGCTCTCCAAACAGTCACATAAAAGTGCTACAGTCCACCTATAGTCGTTAAATCTTTCCTTACATTCTCCAAACAATTTCTCCCCTAAAATGTGTTCCGTCGTCAAAGAACATATAATCGGAGAATCGCAAGATCGAATCACGTCCACGTGTGGACTTCTTCATTCTCTTCGGTGGAAACCCCGTTGCTTTATACGAGCTGCCAATTAACATTGCCTCTCCGCCAGAGATGCCATCTCAGTCCTTCATTTTCTTTAAGTGTAAGAAATCGCGACTGTAAACTAATTATGACTAAATTTAACTTTCAACCACTCACTACCAGAGGATTCCCCGCGGATGCAATTTTTCTATATAGAAATTCAAACGGTCAGATTAACTGCGTCGAGCTCTTGAGTCTCGTCGACTTTCATATATCACTGTTTTTTTTTTTACCAGATCATCAAAGCTGTTTTATGCAAACATTTTCAGCTGCAGATTCCGGGATCACATCAACACGACAAATAAAATATGTGAAGCAGGGAATAACTTTGGCGATCAGGTAAACATCTTCTCCACTGTTCAAAAATTTACGACCTCTTCGCGAATTTGGAGCACCGATCAATCCGTAATTTTATGCATCGGATGATTTGAAATTTCAACTGATCTGTTTCCTTTTTTTCTCCTATTTTCTTGTATTTTCCTGTACTACGCTATATTAAGTTTCTACGAAGCTATGTATGTCGACATATATTTTTGTATAATTTCAACGTTAGAGAGGTTTCCCTGTTTATCGCAGTAAATGAAATTAAAATTAAATTCCGTTTATTATTCGAGGATCATCGAGAAAAGCTTTCGTAACTTCATACGCGAGGATCGTCGATCGATTTGAAAAGTCAATTTTTCACGACCTGGAAAGTTTCTCCGTGTGATGCAACGGCATTTCGTCCCGGAGGCGATTGGGTAAAAGCTTGAGATCGATTAAACGATCTATAATGGACGCGTGGCCGTTTCACCATTGCAAGTCCGCCATTAAGGAAAAAAGGAAGAAGCGGGAAAGTCGAGGCGATTTACGCGCGGCATTTTATAGCCGCGTATAGATAACTGTTTGTAATTTAATAAAACGATCGAACGAACGATAATTCCGATAATTCGTCGCGATTTTTAGCGACGATTTAATCGACGCGCGCACCGGGTGGCGCGCAATTAGAATATCGACTATAAGCACCTTTGTGTTGCTTTCGTTCGAGACGATTTCACTACGAGTCCAGTTGGGAAAGCGTGGATAATAATCGAGCCGGGATAATGGCGAATTTTTGCTTTTGTTTTTTGGGCGTTAGAATTCGACGTTTCGTTTCTGAAAACTTTTTGTTTTTGGCTGATGCGGGGATCGTGATCGATTTGATACAGCTACGTGCACTTTGATGCATTCTCTCGCCATGGGGCACGAAACCTTTCACTGACGTCTTCTCACCTTTAACCTCCGAGGAAAAGTTCTTGACGCTGGAAGAATTCCCTTTCGCGCCGCGCTCCTCGCCAAAATAAATACCTTTCACCCTTCTCTAGCCAAGATTAACATTCACGAATATTTCCAGGCAAAACGTTAAATATTCAATGCATTCCTCCTTTTCATAGGGCAAATATTTATAAATAGTACAGTGATTTCTGTATGGAATACTTTATATATAGAATAATATCGTTATATCGAATTGTATTCCTACATATTCTCATTTTAGATACTCGTACGAGATTTATCATTTCCAGGAATTTTCAGAAAAAGATCAAAATAATTTAGTAGAAAGCTTGGATTCGTTTAGAATCGGCATCAATGTAACAAAATTATTTTTCAGTCATCTAATTTTCAATCATCTCTATTTTTAGGTGTTGTGATATTCAGTTACTCAGCCTAGCGTTGACAGAATTCTGTGAACCGTATAAAAGGGAAATTCATCCGCTCCAATTAACGAAGAAAACTGATGATGTTACGAGCGTTTCTCTTTTAATAATAAATTTATTTTGCTACTTAATATCACGATAAATAAGTTCATGAAGATAAGTATTTTGTTCCTTGTGAATCGAACATACGAAAGAAAAAAATCCACAAAATGTTCAGCTATTTAGTTTGGTTTTTAGAAAGTTCATGTACGAACGTAGTACGCAGTTATACGTAAATATATTAAATATAAAATGTCTTGTCGGAAATGAAGATTCGAATTTACTGATACTTATCCTGAAACACCATAAACCTTGAGGAATTTTACGAGACGTTATATTGAAATATAAGACGCATTTCAGAAGAATTTCTATAAGAAGAAATAAATGTAAATCATTGCTCGGCACGTTCTTCACAGCTCACCTGTGGCAGGTTGGAAAATATATACTCCTCTAAACACGCTCTCAAGCATCCCTCACGAAACTGATACAAATCTATGCTTAAGGCTAAACAGGTTAAGTCTGTCTCAATGGGACTGTTTGTATTTTAGACCACCCACCGCATGACTACAGGATTAAACGAGGACTCGACACTTAAAAAAATTCATATTTTCCTATTGCGCCTTTTATGCATAAACCATCAATATTTGCTTATAAGCTTTAAGAACTGCCAGAAAAAGTTCAATTTTCAACTTCATCCCTCTCATTTGGATCTCTTTAAAAAGATTGAAAGTTTGGTTCTAAGGATTTCAAGGATTCAAGATTTACGGAATCTAAAGATCGAAAATTTAAGGAATCTAGGAATTCACAATTTAAGAAATCTAGGAATTCAAAATTTAAGGAATCTAAGAACTCAAAATCTATGGAATCTAGGGATGCCAAATCTAAAGAATCTAGAGATTAAAAATTTTAGGGATGTAGGGATTCAGAATTTAGGGAATCTAGTAATTCAAAATTTAAGGAATCTAGGAATTCAAAATTTACGGGATCTGGGGATTCAAAATCTAAGGAATCCAGGGATTCAAAATTTAAGGGATGTAGGAGTTCAGAATTTAAGGAATCTAAGGATTTAAAATCTGAAAGGTCCAAAGATTCTAAGCATTCAAAATTTAAAGAATCTAGGAATTCAAAATTTAAGCGATCCGGGGATTAAGAAATCTAAGGATTCTGAGGATACGAAATTTTCAAGATCATACACGGTCCATCTTTTATTGTGGAAATATGTGAATATGTGATGACATACAAAGTTCCTAAATAAAATATTATAACATTGTCAGAAATTCATATTTTCCTACACTAATTCCATAAAAACTTCGAATCTATTTCCCTGTAATATATATCCAACGATATAACACCTTCGCAACGCAATGTAAACTCAAGATCTTCTAACCTACTAAAGGGATGTCCTATATCCTTTTTGTCAATAGCTTCCTACACAGATAACGGTACACAAAGGATCATAATACAGGAAGCAGGTCGATGTCAAAGAACCGAAACATCGGAAGAAGGGAGCAGTTCTCACGGCTGGAATGTACTTGGATGATCCTCTTCCTAACACTACGAAAAAGTTACGATGCCGGATTAGATGAGGGAAACCCATGTCCTCCCTTTCTCCTCCCTTTCAGGCGAAGTGGTAAACGTTTTTTGGCTTTTTACGCTCCACCAGGTAAAGGCCTGACGGGGGTGTTCCTCGACCTGACAGGTGCATCTCTTCTCGACGTTTGACCATGGCACAACATCCTCAGCCAAAATGCTTTCAACCTCGGAGCCACGCCGAGTATCTGTCCGCGTATTCGTTACAGCGTGTTAGAGTGTTGGTATGTGTACATATATAGGCCTCGAGATAAATATAAAGTCGCCTCAGGTAGATGAAGGCAGTGCCAGGATCGAGACAGGCAGGTAGGAAAGTCCCGTATACCTACAGGACCCTTTGGCCGAGGTCACCGCGATGACTAAGAGGAAAAACGATTATCTGACTGGGCAGATAGTGAGATAGCGCAGGAGACACACGTGGAAAACCCAGGTGAATGGTTTCGTAATAGGATTGTTTTCTATCTGTATTTACCTTTTTCTCTTGTTTACTTTCTTTTTTACTTATTTTTGTGTTACTTATTAATGATTAAGGATCGAAGGAATGACACGTCTTGTGGCGAGAAGAACAAAATTGGCGACACGAAAGTGTTGTGTATGTCGAGGATGAAATTTTCAGGGTAGTTTGCGAAGGTGTATGATGGAGGAAGAGGAAGGACGAAGGATTAAGCGCTGTGGTGTTATTGAAGAGAAACTGAGCGAGAAAGAAGAAAGATTAAACAAACAAGAAGCACCGATAACATAGAATTTCGAGGCTAAGAACATAAGAACGTGGGATTAAGTAGCTTTTACGATTTCCTATTATCGATTACGTAATCTCTATATCTGGTAAAGGTTAAGACCTAGCACAGAAATCAACCCTTTCTTTCATCCACTCTCCAGAACCTCCACGACGTAACAATCTCCCCAATCAAACTTTAATTCTTCTCTGTTTAACCGACCACATTGGAACACACCAGTACCGAAAGTTCTCCTTCGAATCGAAACTTCTTCAAACTTTCATCAACCATGCTCTGCCTGAATAGGATCGTTAGGATGTATCTGATAACTCGTCGATTAACATCGATACTTCGATGTTACATACTTCGATATTCAACGATGTCGAGAACACTTGGAGAACGCGTGCCTTCGACAGGTTTGCGATTGTCATCGTTTGGTTACGCAATCCAGTGGCTAATTAACCTACCTCCATGAAACTACGACGGATTGAAATTTTCAGGCGCACGACGAGTGATCAAAGAGGCGGAGACAGGGAGGAGGCTAATCAGCGTTAATTGCGTAACCGTCTAATGATAAATTATTCTCGACGCTGGTGCACGCGTCATGTATCAAAGCAGCAGAGATGCGTCTCAGTGGCGTGGAAAAATTGCGCCACTGAGACGACGGTTGCAAAAGAGCCGCACAATGGCGCATCATTAATATTCGTTCGACGATCGACAGCGATCGAAAAGCGCGCCGCGTCTGTGCCTCGAGATCATGATTTTTCTTGTGGTATCTGGCTTACTTTTCTTTTTCGATCAACAGAGGTGACGGTGGACCGTGTACGAAAGTTTCTCTTTGGATGTAACCATATATTTTGCCATGTCGGGTGGCGCACTGTAAATTATAGCGATACACGCGCGAACTATGCTTGGCGGTTCGCTGAACCAGCGAAATTCGGAGCTTTTCAGTTCGTTCGCTTTCTAAATCATTCTGACGCGAGTTGGGTGAGTGGAAACACAGTTACGAAAACGTTACTTTTTTTTTTTTTTAGAAAGAGAGAGAGAGAAAGAGCTATCTGTTTCGCAAGAGTTTTTGAAACTGCGTTCTGGAAGGTTCTTTGGGAGGTCAGTGCGCTTGAAAATACTTGTGGCTTTGTAAAAGTTTGATGCGGTGATTGGATTTGTTCTTCTTTTTATCTTTGTTTCTCTTTTTTAAATCGAAGGAAATATTTCTTGTCCATTGAGTTCAAGGAATCTTCTTACCTCTCTTTTCAAGCTCAAGTTTCTCTTTTCTGAATTGAGGGAAATATTTGTTATTCACTGAGATCAAGGAATTTTCAAAAATATATGACCGGAAAAGAAAAAGAAAAATATTCGAACTTTGTTTATTCAAATGAGATTTGAATTAAAACTCAAATCCATTTATCGAAACGTGAACTCCTATTGAGTGAACGAAAAGTTCGTCCCTCGGCGTATTCAGATAAGTGAAATTCTACAGTACGACCAAAAGATATTCGTTTATTTCGACACTTTTTTCTCAGTTTCTTATATCTGACAATTACGATAAACAACAATTTCTTTCACTTTTACGTACAAATACGTTCAAAACAACCCATCGAACACACTAATAAGATGAAGATCTAAAATATTATTCGCTTCTAAGAAGATTCCACCTGCAATCTCCGACTTTCTCGATTCTTTTGCTTTTGGTCCAGCATTCGAATCACCAAGCGATATCAAACGCGATAAAAGAAGTCTGCCGCTTGGTTTTCGGGGCTATCCTCGATGGCGGGTTCTTCCAATGGTTGTTCACGAATCCACGATGGCTGAACGTGTTCGTGTTGCGTTGGCGACACACGAATCGAGAGTGCACGAATGCACGAATGCACGAAAGCCGGGTCTCCGCGTTTCGCACACTTTCGTATTCGTCTCGTGCGTGTTCCCTCTTTCTGCGTGGCCGTTGATTGGGCATATCTGGGTCCCGTTTCGCGCCCCTCGTCCACCAATTCCCTCTGGATATCTTCTAACGAAGGGGAATGCAAATCTCCGCGAACGCAGCCTCGATTTGACTCGTGTGCTTTTTTCGGCGATGACCAAAGGAAATTTTCGACTGCCGAATTCTTACAACCTTTTCGTTTATTTTGTAAGGGAAAAATGGTTTCTTTATTCATAAAATAATTAAATTAGGTCTCTAAATCTTGTCTCACAAATTGGAGCGGTTCCTGTTACGAACTTTCGATGTGTTGGAAATGGATATGAGTTTCGAACTCGTGTCCGCTTGAAATTGATGTTCGATTCGCTGTAGTGAAATTCTCTAACGTTGTAGCATCCCGTACAATTCAATCAAAATGGAACTCCAACCAACTGATTTTTCATTTTTCAAAAAGCTTCCTAACGTTGTATAGTAACGAAACTAACTCAATTAGGAATTAAGATTTTGAACTTTGCCTTCCCACGACTTCTAAACTTTGTATCTTAACGCTACACTGATCGAAGCTTAATTTCTCAGGAACAGATCTGATAAAAATTCAACTTCGTTCGATTGACTCTTAATTCCTCCGAAACGTCTAAATTTCAAACTGAAACATAATACCATATCTAAAATCTAGAACAAATAATCTACTTTCGTGTACCTGTAACCTAATTAAAATTAACTTACCATCGCCTGACAATCTGAATTCCTCGAAGGCTTATAATTTTGACATTATGTAACCGTCTTGTAAACATAGTACCTGATCGTCGCCGAGATAGCATCTCGTTTCACTGCCATAGACATTTCCACGTTCTATGCTCAAAAGGGAGAAAAACCACATAGTCAGAGGATAGTAATCGAAAGACGTCGCTCGTCCGGTCGAATTTCCTCCGATCGAAGAGTAGAGACAAGCGTGGCCGCCGCGAGGGATTTTCTTGTCGGTTTCGTAGCAGCTCCGTGCCGGCCATTAAGGCCCCGGCAGTGGAGAGTCAATGAAACGCTCTCCTTATCCCCCGGCCGCTGCATGTCTGAGCGGGGTAACTGTTTTCCGTTCTTGCGAAAAGTTAACGGCACGGAGCGGCGCAATTTCGCCGGCTTCACGGAGCCAACGGATACACGCCGCGCCAGTAAACGGAGTCGCAAGAACGACCCTCGGGCATCCGCGCGATTTTCGCGTACCGTTACAGAAACGCTGCCTTAATTTGTTCACCGAACGATCTATCGGGACAGCGAACAATGTGTTAAAACGACCGGCCGACCAGAGAACAGTCTAATTAAACTGCGGATTTTTATATGTTTAAGGAGGACTTGGAAGTGGAAAAATGCACGGAACGAGCATTTCGGTAACGTTTGGTAGGCAAAGCAAATTTTCGCTTAGGTTCTGTTGCTTTACGTGCTTTCATACAAATATGAGTCTGCATAAGTAGACACAGTCTGGCCGTAAGTTTTATCATTCTCTATTACGCAATTCGTATTCCTATTTTAACATTCTAAATCGTTAAGAACCCTTAACTAGAATGTTATTAGTTAGTATGAACGTTATTTAAATAGAGTAACACGTACGTATGTGTTGAGGTTAACTGATAGAGGAATGAGTGGATGAATTTGTAATAGAAAAATGTATTGAAATAAGTATAGGTATAAGTATAGGTATAGTGTATGCTGATCCAGATCCTCACTCTTCCAGTGTTACAATACAATAGGAGGAATGACAGGGAGCACGTTGATATATTTATAGCAAAGGACATTAGCAAAAAGTTAACCTTGGTGTGTAGCTCTAGCTGAAGGCTATAAGAAACAGCAATAGAAATCTACTTATAGCTCTTTTGTTTCTCGACCTTGTAACCCAAAACAAAATTTATATTCAAGGGCACAATAATATGGACCTCTCCTTATTTTGAATTTTTTTCACTAAATTCTATTCTCTTCGTAACAGCAGTTTTCAGGTCACGGATATACAATAGAAAAGGTGTAGAGTTTTTCTTGAAGTAATTACTTCAACAATATGCATCGGGGAAAGGGACATAATTTTCGTCATTTTCTATTGCGTTAATGTGATACTTAACATAGATCGTCTTACATTATTACGGATTTCGTAAAGGAAAGTGGATACGTGAAGTTACAATAAGAAGTTAAGTTTTACAGTTTCTAAAGGCGTGTACTATAATCTGGTTCGTGAGGAAGCGAAACTTCTCTAACGTTGATAAATGACGTATGATCGTGACGTGTGAAATAATTATACGTATTTACAACAACTGGAGAGCGGTAAGCTGCGTGCACTTTGCACGAGTCAGGCGATCGTTCATAAGACGTGTCAAAAATATTTCATACGGGATCGTGTCACTGCCCGAATATTATTTATTATGGATGAACGTACAATTATTTGATAAATATCTGTCTGGTTCGATCGTAAAAGATCGAAACGGAATATGTAGCTACATGAACAATGAAATATACGAAAACAATAAATAAATTTAAACATCGAGAGACATGCATTATTCATGCGTCATATTTCGTGGAGCGCGCAACGATTACGATTTTACTTTACAAAAGAGTCGCGTTGTAACGACACGCGCGGCGCGATAACACTGCCGTTTGCTTTATGTATCTCCACAAACGTACCTCGCGTCGCATACTTAAACCGCGCGGCTATTTTGCATCGATAACGTCAAATGCGCTTAACGCCTGATCAGCCACGTTTCCTTCTTGTAAGTACCGAAATTTCTTAGTACGAGTATCCTCGCTAACTTTTTCACAGTTTATCCGTATTTTTTTTCACGAAACATATGCCAATGGTATTCTCTGATAAGTAGATTGCGGATTTTTACGCATTCGTAGGAAATTTAAAAGCGTATAAATATAGAGAACGCGCACGTAAGATAGAAAATTATATAAAATTTTCAGCGTGAGTACTCGCGATATTTAATTGCCGAAAAAAATTGTTGCTTAGATTCGATTCCTTTAATTTTCATAAATATCCGCCGTCTATTAATAAGCACATCTTTTACAAAGATCGTACGAAAGAAAATCGACAACATAATCATTACGTTGGTGAGTATGAGATGTGACTTTTTTAAGATTTAAGTTTCGTGAGCTAATACTGCTTATTAAATTTTTCTTCTATCTGTTCAATTATCGACTGCATTAACGAAGGAGCAGTCTGACGTAAATTTACGTATGCGCAATGTTAATTGATACATGAATGACCAAAAGAAATTGCAAATTAAACGTTGCAACGTTGGTCTTCGATGTGTTATACAAATTAATTGGCAGGTTTTTACACGGCGCGTCGATCGATGCATATCGATCGCGTGTGCGTGAACGCGTTAATCGACGAATGGCCGAAAGACCGCTGGAAGTGCGCCGTTAGAGAGAAGAAAGTTCTTTTTCTGGACCTCGACAGCTCGGCCTCGCCGCACGCCGCCGGCATCTCCGTCGCGACGTCGTTTCCTCTCGCGCGCGCGACTAATCGCGTCCATTAATCGTGACTCGATTAAATGATTTCGATTTGGACACGGTCGCTTAACAGGCCAGTTTTTTCACGCTATAAATAGTCCTCTGGCAAGACTCGCGCGCCAACCGACCGCTTTGTCCACGGGATTACACAATACGATTGAGAAGAAAGGAAAGAAAAGGCGTCTCTGACGATTTAACGCGGACGATAAAATGCGCTCGCCGATTCGCGCCGGTTTCACTTCGCCGACTCTACCGAAGTCGTTTAAAGAACTGGATCCTCCGAGGGAAAAATTAGAGATAAGAAAATAAATGAGAAAGGACAGAGTTGCAGTGGATGCGCCTTCTAACGAATACACCAGAACAATCAAATATATAGTAGCTACAGGAAACATCGACAAATACCTTTCGTTTTCTAACGAAGCATTTTTTATCAGGTTCTATATTTCATTTTCGTATTATCAAATTTCTGCAGTCATACTATCGTAGACCTACTAAATCGGATGAAATTTAATATACGTGGATAATTAATTAACATGTACGCGCTATAATAAATACAATACTGCATCGATGGTTTCTTTGTAGTCAATGTACATGTACTTCCGCTAATTGAATCCTAGAGCCCGCTAATACTTCAATTAATGATATTTTAAACTATGTTCATAAAGGTATCTATATGTGTACATATACAGTTGTTGTTTGAGTTTGTATAAATATAATACAACAGAAAAATCATAAACTTTAATGATGCTATTCAAAACATTTAAATGAGCTTTGAACAGTATTCAATTTAGAATAAAGTATGGACGATTACAAGCTGGTTTTCGCCCGTGCGCGAAAGTAACGAGGAGAAAACCACGCGTGTGCACGCCTCGGCTGGACGAGAGCTCGTTCGCTTTCCGCACTGACCGATTCTCAGGAATGGGAAAGTCGGCGATAACAATCGCCGTTCAACAATATCGTGCGAGCAATAAGCGTTTCATTACCTTGCAGCTTATCGACTGTCATACGCGCGAATAATGGTCATGGTATTGCAGAACCGTAAGCAATTGCGTGGATACACTCTTTCACGAGGAAGAAACGAATGAAATCAACAATAACAACGGACTGATACTTTTCGGTAATAAATTTTGTTTTATGGCCTGATTGTTATCCTATTTGAATCTCTCACACTGTAATGGGCGGTATTGCGTAATGACCTTTCCTTCTATATCGTATTTCACTTTTTTTTATATAATACCTTATAGTGAGTCAAATATATCTTTCAGTGAGAAGAAAAATTACTCAAAATTACAGAAACCTGTAGGGGAAAAAAATATCGATAAATACCTTCACCTTGCTTTTTGTCAAACTAAGCAGATATCCTATCTTTTGGCAAATTAATTATTAATTAGGAATGAGTTTCGGCGATGCGTGTAAGTGTTAAAAATATAGGATCCAAACTTGATGCGTACAAAGAATTCAACAAACCCTAAACGCGACACGCATCACGATACGCCACAAAAGTTAATTATAACTTAGGAAATTTATACTACGTATTAGATTTTATAAATATTCGTTTAAGTATAAAAAAAATTAAAAAGATACAGAAAGACGACCTATCTCAGGAAAAAGTTCTCAAAACTCAACGTAGCTAACCCCATCTTTGGTGTAAGAAACGAAGGAACGTATTATATTCGTAACGAATCCCAAAAGAATATTCCCGATGATATTCCTTCTTCAATTTCTTCGAAAGTCTGCGGCGTTGCATCGTGCAACACAGTACATCGTGACGCATGAAACAACGACGCCGCAAAAAGCGCAAAACAAACAGGCTGTTCATTCACGCCAGTCAAGTTCACGCAGTCCATCATCGCGGTCGCGAAACTTCTCGACCCAAGGTAGAAAGCTCTCGCTCTCCTCCTTTTCTCTCTGAGAGAGCTCGATTAACTCGCCAACCTCGCGTCGGCTATAAATCTGCGAAATTCACTGTACTCTCAGTCCCATTGGACGCGATGAACACGTCTCGGAACACGTCCACTCGCTCAACCTTCGACTAATCGTCGAATCGCTCGTAGCTGGAAGCGGGGATCGGTCGCGACTACTTACACGCGGCTTCCGTGACACGGCTCGATAACGGCGCCAACGGGCTGGCGAAAATCGTAAATTTTCCGCGCGATTAACGCGACTCCGCGGCGTAAATTAACGGAGGATCGCGCGTTCCGGCGCGACGCACGCTCGAGCAGATAACCTCGCGTACACGCGTAACACTTTCGATACCGTTATCACGACGCGCTTCCTGTCGCCGACGATTGGAAACGCACGGAACGGCCGATCAACGGCCGCCGCTACACGCTTCTTTTTCCACGGATTTGTAATTAACTGGGAACGAGCGCGGCCCGCTTCGACGAGTTACGCGCGCAACACAGGCTCCCGGTGAAAGTTCCAGCCGAGCGTTACTACGCGTCCAAGCAACCGTTTTGCACTTATTTCTCCCGTGGCTACGTGTATAAGCTGAATGGTGTGGGCTGCATGTAGTTTGGAAGTTTGCGTGGGATGAAATTTTTTGTAACTCGAACGACTTCGAGTAGCAGCGGCGTGTGGTGGAGTTTCGGTAGGTTGGTACAGTCGAGGAATTTGAGATTGGATTACGAGAGAAAAATAGGCAAGCTAAAATTTCTGATTAGCTACATAGATCGAGAAGCTAAATTTGCCTTGAAATTTACGATTCGTTATGCCATTTCCTTCTGACAAGCAAATTTATGGAAATGTGTCTTTTTGGAAAGTTGAACGATAATCATGTGTGAGTAGAAACAAAAACAGCAGTTGATTGGTTCAGATTCTGAGTAACTTGCATGTTAATTTATCTCGCTAAAGATTATTTTGTGTTAAACAACTTCGAGCTGTGTATCGAAGTCTTGGTAGGGAATGTTAGGCAAACATATTAATCTGTCAATGTGTCTCTTTAAAGACGAGGAACGAAGCAGACGAATTTTCTAATGTTAAATAATTTTAAGTTACGTAAAATTTTAATAGGTAATATTTAAAGAATATCGTTGATATGATTTTCTCTCAAGGGAATGTTGTTTATAAGAACGGATAAAGAATGAAGTTTGCTTGGAATTTATTCGAGTTTAATTATAACGAACATTTCTGCAAAGTATAGTTGACTTGCTAAGCGCGGAGGCATAAAACTCGCATTTGTGCTCACGAGAGGCGCCATTAAACCACAATGAGTCACTATCTTCTTTCTTTCGTAAAGAAGACGTTCGTTGACTTCGTACTTAGCAACTTCAACCTATTCGCGTCCTCACAAACCGCACTTCAAAGTTTTATTAACGTGACAAAATTGTTATCCTCCCGTAAAATAAATCCTAGAAAACTTTCTTTAAAGCAATGTCCGACGGAAGAAATATTCAAATAGTAATTTTCCAATATATTCAAATACATGTACCTTATGAAGTTTCCTCTTAAAGATCAAATATATAAATAAACAACGTATATTCGATATTTTAATTAATACCAAATTCTTACGTCCGAATTAATAAATTTTTAAATGAATATTATCGAGTAAAGAGATCCGAGAAACTTCTCCAGAGCGATATAACGAAATACTTGATATCCACTTCTATTTGTCTAAACATTCTCGATAAAAATAAACAATGAAAAAAAATTATCTCGCATTAAAGAATGAAACAAAAACGAACGTAGTGTAATTACGTTGCGACACGGAAGAGTTGAACGCGAGGTCAGTGGCGACAATCGAAGTCTCCACGAAGATTCGGCGCGACTGACGACTTATGCTGGCGTCGAAGTCACCGCTGCGATTAAACGGCGCGCTCGTGTTCTCGCGTATAATGGCCGGCGACCGGTTCACGCGTTTCATTCAGAGAGACGTCGATGTTGCATCTATTCACGTGCACGGCCACAATACATCATAAACTACCTGTTCGACGAAAGACCGGTCACTGGTCGCTCTTGCCCGCGTTTCGAGAGTAAACAGAGAACCCGTGAGGGATCGTGCGGATCGAACAGAG
This sequence comes from Bombus vancouverensis nearcticus, assembly GCF_051014615.1. Lineage (NCBI taxonomy): Eukaryota > Metazoa > Arthropoda > Insecta > Hymenoptera > Apidae > Bombus > Bombus vancouverensis. The sequence continues at coordinate 4,266,618 of NC_134924.1, forward strand.
GCGGCTCGTCGATCGACAGGTACAGAGGTGTTAAAAACCTTTTTACAATCAGCCGAGAAAAAAGATTAGCATCTCGACGTGTACATTAGGATCAGAGTATTATTACTCTCTGCTACTTCAGATCAGAGACTAAAATTAGAAAATTTAATCGACCCAAATTACGCAGAAGAAGAAAAGGAACAAACACAAAGTATTCCCTGATATTTTTCTCTTGATTTATTTGGCATTTGGGGCGTTACGTCTGCTTCAAACAAAATTCCAGAGAAGCTAATTCCAAGTTTTCAGAGAGGAATGCAATTATTTTTCATGCGATTCGGAGAAATCTGCCAGGCTAGTATAATCCACGATGAAACGACTACAGCGATGAGAGGGAGAGGGGGGGAGAGAGAGAGAGAGAGAGAGAGAGAGGAATTTTCGTGGTCAATGACAGATGACTGTGCTGTCGCGGAGGACGCGTATTTCAGAATCATACACGCAATTACAAGCGACACGACCTACGTCAAAGTTTATCGATATTTCTAATAAAACGACCAATCTAATGTATCTATCTAAACAGCATCTAACTAAATTTATGTGGTTTATTGTAATAAACGTTCGAATAAAATGTACGAATCATTCCTAATTAACATAAATTGAAATTTTCTCTTCAGATGTCCGTGAAGAATTCTTTCCCTCATTTTCATGAATTAATAAAGAATTTTACCGTTCTCCGTTAATCGCGATGAATCAAAGAAAGTTAGCAAGTTCATGTGAAATAATTCCACGCTATTATATTCGCTGCATCGCGGTTAAGATGGCACACGGAGCCGTTAAATCATACATTTAAATCGAACACATGACATACCAAGTATATTTAAGTAAACTCATTAACTTGAATGACGTTTCCAGGTCACCTTGACTTTTTAAAATCTTTCAACTTCAAAGAGGAATTCTGTGACCTACATTATCGTAACCTTGACGAGATACCGAACTTTAACATCCCTAAATTGCCACTGTATAATTCTTCCATATATCTTTCTGTCTCTGAACAACGAGAAACCTTTTAACAACCAATTTACATTTCCCAAACGAAATCTATCAAGTATACCATACATTACTGTGATCTAAAGAATATTCCAAATTTAAGTATCCTTAAATCAATTCTATATAATATTTCCATATTACTCGATGTCTGTGAACAAGGAAACGTCGAATTACATCTTAACAACGAATGACTTACGTTTCCTCCCTAAAAAAAAAAAATACCTAACTAACATACTTTATCAAGAGAAAAAGTTGGAGGAGATAAGGATCTTGAACATCTCTAAACTAATTTGTCTAGGTAGCTCTGTATCTCTAAACAACGAGAAGCCTTTCAACGATAGATAAACTACTCGCAGAAAGTATCTATGAAAAATAATTATAATCTACACTAACAATCGATCACTCGTCAAATTGACCCTGTAACACATCGTATCGTCCAATTTCCTCGCGGCTCGAATCCTCAGCTCTCGCTGGATTCTCTCCGAAGGTGAAGAAAAACTCGAGGTCGTATCGTCAGAAGAGAACGCCGTCAACCGAGCAGAGTCCCCTCTCCCCGACGAAAATGTCGTCGTTCCTCCTCCTCCTTGGCGAAGTCGATCCGCCCACGCGGTTGCGTGCAGCCACCCACGCGGTAACGTGCACGCGTAACGACCAGCGACGATTCTCACGGGAAGGCGTGCGTATTCAAATGATCCGGCCTCGCGTTTCGCCCGGTGCCGTCCGCGGCCGGCGCCGTCACAAGCCCACCGATCCCCTAATTACTCCCTGCTAAACATCGCCGGGAACATTCGGCGTCAGCGCGACGCGGTGCAACATCGCTGCCGCGCGAGCAATAATTTCCTTTCCTCCTCGCTGAAGCTTTTTACTCGCGCCCGCGCGCAACTTTATATATCTTTTAAACGAACGAACAGCAAGATCCCTCCCTGAGCAGGGTCGCAGCGCGCGACGTAGCCCGAGGCTGTCTTCTCTCGCTGGCTGTCCATTTTTCACCAGTCTCCCTCTCGCTTCATCCTCGTCTTTCCTTCCTTCTCTCTCCTTCCTCCTTCTTTTTTTCCTCCTTTTAATTCCATCTCCTCCTTTTTCTCCTTTTAATCTCTCCCTCGGTGCGCAGGCCTAAGAGGACCAAACAGGGAGGAGAAACCAGAGAAGAGAAAGAGGCAGAAGACGTGTAAGACAGAAAGGGAAAGAACGATGATTTCTTCGTCCTGGTCGCTCATTTTCTCCTCTGCCTCTCGTTTCTCCTATCGAGGAGGGCTCGCCACGCACTCTCTTCTCTCCTTCTCGGCCTTTTCTTCCTCTCCTCCTCCACCTCTCTGCCTTCGTCTCTCTACTTCCACCTTCTTGTCCAGCCGGCTGACTGGCCGACTAGCCGCCTCCCCCTCGCGCGGCATCCCGAACTTCTCGCTCTTTCGATCCGGAGTCCATCTCCGCTCGCGTAGCCGGCCGCCGCTGCCGCCGGCACCAGCAGAAGCCAGCTACGGCAGCTTCGTTTCTTCTTCGCTGTGTCTGCCTCTCTATACCACTCTCCTCTTCTTTTTCTCACGCACAGAGAAGAGAGCGCACACAACAGAGAATCAATAGCCACGCACATGTGTCTGTGACTATATCGGTGCACGGACCGCTGCCTCCATATCTCGTCTCGTTCCTTTTCCATTTTCTCCTTTCTTCTCTTCCCTCCTCGTTTTCCCTTCCTCTTCTTCGTGCGCGTTTCTTGTTGCTCTTCTTCGTCCTCGTCTTCTTCCTCTGCAAGGGTGTCGTTTTTTGCCAACCGTCGAACGAGCCTCATAGAACGTCCACGAGGAATCTCCTCCTCCTTTTCTTCTTCTTCTGTCGCCGATAAAAAGCACGATAAAAGAAGGGGACGCCGGTATCGTTCACCGTCGCCGCCATGCCTCTTCGCCGGGAAGACGCGATCTTTCTAGATCACGTACGGAGCAGAACTGAGCAGAAGAAAATCGAGTATATCTTCTGCAAAAGCATATCTTCGTACGGAAAATTATGTCGGAAGCTGTATAGAACGAATAAACCGAATGGTATAGAAGCGTACAAATAATCACACGTGGATCGAAATCCACGTTCGTCTCCGTTCACCTTGGCCGCTCGACCTTAAGTCTTCATAGGATGTCCACAAGTATCTCGCGGATATCTGGACATCCTTCTCAAGGTGGGAGAATACGGCGAAGGTGAAACGCTTCGGGGATCGAACGAGAGACCAGGACGGTCTCCGGCGTCGAGGGGAGAGGAGAATTACGATAATCTACGTACGCGGTGTCCTCCTTCTTTGTCTCCTCCCGGCTGGACGGCCAACTCCCGGGAATATCCTTCTCAAGGTAGCGAGACGGACAAGGAGAAAGCCTTAGGAGGCTCCATTACGTGTAACAAAGACACGAACGCACGATAACGTTCGAGCGTACGTGTGTGCCAATGTCTTCGTTTCTCCTCCGGTAAGGTAGGCCAGGTATCCTTGTCAAGGTAGCAAGCCAGAGGAGGAACGAACGACGAATAACAGACAGGAGAGACAGAGACGATCCTGGAGACACGATAATGCCGGGTGGCCAAGAGCCCTGGCTGCCTGGCTGCCTCGTCGATGACTCGATGCTCTGTTTGTATCCGTGCAGGTCGCCGTAGAGAGACATTCTTCCTGTCTCCGTCTCGCCATAGGCCCATCGTACTCGCCTTCTCTTCGTTCAGCGTTGGCTACCTGCGCGCCGACTATCCTGTCTCCCGATCCCTCTCCTCTCCCTTCCCTTTCGCTGCTCGTGTCCTTCTTTCAGATACGGCTCCTCGTCCCACCTGAGCTCTCTTACCTTAGCCTAACGTCGGAGGAGAGAAACGCAGAAAGAGAGATAGAAGTCATGTGGAAGAATGAGAAGGGAATATCATCAGATAGCTCCGTCTCACCACCTCTCCACCGCAAGCTGCTGGTGTACCTATTGCTTGGATTCTCTTCGAGAGGAGTGGGAGTACGGTCGAGAAAACGCTACAGGTAGGCGACGAGAGGGAGCAGGAGCTCTGTGCGTGGTGTCGAAGAGAGAGGGATTCGTGGTGTTAGAAAAGGAAGGTGGATCAAAGGAGAAAGAGCCCAAATGGGGAGGCGTCGTAGGGTGGCCAGGTAAAACGACGAAGAAAGATATAGAAGACGGGTGGAGCGAGAGGTAGAGAGGAGATTCAGGAGCGAGGGAGGCTTACACGAGATGGTGGAGAAAAAGAGTGAGGACGAACGCGTGTCAGGGAAACGATCGGTGGTACGAGAGAGAAGGAACGAGAGCGGGAGAGACGAGAGGCAGCTTGTGGAGTCGAACGTGTGTGTTGGAGGAGAGAAGAGAGGGGGGTACGAGACACGGAGCCAAGAGCGGGATGCTGGGAGGCGGCGGCGACGGCGGCCATGTTGCCGTATCCCGAGAGAAGAGAGAACGATCCGAGAGAGCACCGTGAGGCTGCTTCGTTTGTTGCTTGCAGCGGCTGCCTAAACTTTGGGTGGTTTAATTCTACCTGTTGGGCCGCACAGTTCGGGGTGTAGTGCATCCGTTCCACCCTCGAGTTCGCCTCGCCAACACACGTTTCACGTAGAACAAAACGAGAAGCTCGAGTTCTCGTCGCGCGGCTTCGACACACGACGTCGGTCGATCTGTCGCGCGCGGAGGTATAGTACGCTCGCGTTCGCGATTCCACGGCGACGATGTCGTCGTGCTTCCCGTACAAGCCGCCGTTCACCACGTTCACGTCGTCGCGTTCGTTGTCGCCGTCATCGTTCTCTTTGCCGTTGTTGTCGTTGTCGTCGTCATCGCCGTCATCGTCGTCGTCGTTGTCGTCGTCGTCGTCGTCGTCGTCGTCGTCGCCGTTGTCGTCGTCGTCGTCGTCGTCGTCGTCGTCATCGTTGTCGTCGTCGTCGTCGTCGTCGTTGTTGTTACTACTGTGGTCTACGTCGTCGACGTCGTTAAAGCCGCGGCCTGCGCGAACGTGCGCGTGTGCCTGAAGCCGGTGTACAAGTGTGAATCGTGGACAGACGATCCGGTTTGGAAAAACCGTTCCCGGTCCGGATCCTCGTGACTCGTCGAAGAGGGGTGTGCGCGAAAGGAACGATAGCGCTTGGTGACTGGCTAAGCGGAACGCAACGCGGAATGAACCAGAAACGAGGATAATGAGGTGCGCGGAGTGAATTTTGTGTTTTCCACGGTGCTTCTTTCCTACGTTTCTTTCTCACTTGTGCGTCTAGTTGGAAGCAAACAACCGATCGATCCGATAACGAACCATATCGTGTCGATATCATTCGTGGAAACGAACAGAAAAAAAAAAAGAAAGAAAGGAGGGAAGAGCCGTAACGACGGTTTTTGTGCGTAACCACCGAAAAACCGTGTACATACATGTGGTGGTAGGTGAAAAACTAAAAAAGAACAAAAAGGGCTACCCGCGACAGTGGGTTCGCCCTTCGACGAGGAGAAGTCTCGAAAATCTCGTCGAAACTCGCGGCAGATTCACGTTTGGTACGGGTGGATCCATCGCGAAGGTGGTGACACTATCATCCGTGGAGATGTGATCCGGAACACAGGAGGGACGCTTAGTAGTTTGTAGTTGGCCCCCTCCCCCCTCGCCACCCCACCAGCACCCCACCAGCACCCCTCGACCTACCACCTACCACGTTCTCTACCACCTTCTTCTTACTGCTCTCCACATACGTACACACGTCTACACGCGCGCACTTTCAAGCCACCGGCACGAAGATCGTCCATCAATCCATCTTCTAAGAAGAATATCGACTTTTCTGTATCGAATGCACAGAAGACTTCCTCCCTTACGATCCAGCGAGATACACTTCGAGATATACATCGAGATACCCCTCGGATACGTTTCTCTTTGTACGCTAGCCCCGACAAAGTGAGTATCTCGTCTCTAACCGTGGGATATCTGTCTGTGGATGAGATGTCGATCGTTTAACCGCGTCAATGCTGTGCACCTCTTTTCCGCGGATGTTCACCGGCTACCTGCACGATGACGCACAGGTGACGCGCAGGTGAGCCGCCGGTAAACAACTTGCACGTCGACGACAAGTGGGATCATCCGGTTCCCGTATATCTCTTTTTCACATTTCTTTCGTCCAATTGACTCCAATCGATTTTTTCTTTCCTATTCTATCGCCGTAGGTCGTTTTAGATTAGCTTTAGATCAACTTTAGATCAGGTTTTTCCTATAATCGGTTTTTAGTCGAACTGTACGCTACAGCCGTGTGCAAGCTAGAGTTTCGAAGGATTACGTAAAACGGTGCACGTTCGACTGGTAAAAATGGGCTCGCGTTCAGAGCTGCGATTGCGTGCGTTCAAACGAACGAGACGCGATCAGCATACGCGTTCCTGGTAGAGCGAGTGAATGGAAGACTCGCAAATATAATTGGTCCCGGTTTAATGGTGGCTGCTAATGGAATCGCGTAGTTCTATACGCAACGTAGATTTCTTTTGGCTTTACATAACGACGTTTCATATCGCGACCAGGAGCATAGATATTTGAAGAACATTCTCGAATGGTCCATATCTACGCACTTCGTCTCCATTACCTCGTCTGTCCTTCTTCTTTCTTCGTTCGATTCTTCATGGCCAAAGAGACAACACGTGTTAATCGCGAGAAAGGATGCTCAATTCCCACGGTCGAAAACTCGCCACTAATTCTCACTCCCGAAACACTGCACGAGGAGGACAGCACCTCTATAAAGTTGGAACGTTCGCAGGTAGTAAAAAGGAGGAGCGTGGTTGACTTCGTGGGCCAGGTAAGCTTCGAGACGAGCAAACATCTCGTTTTCGAAGGCCTCGAACGGTCCAAACTTCTTATTCCGATTGGATCCACTTTTAAGTCGATCCAGTCGAGAAATTCAGAAGACACCTGAGACCTACGGACTCTCTCACACTCTTCTTCTTTCTCTCTTCGATTTCTATGTTCACTGTACGAGATCACTACGGATCAGTCGAATCACTTGTAAAAGGTTTTGTCCACGAATCGATCGGACCCAAAATGCCACACGATAGACACCACGGAGCCGGTTAACGCGCCGACGTGCCTAGTGCCTCGTCTTCGAGACACCAGCTCTTCTACCAGCATGTACTCGAGCTCTCCGTAGAGAAGCTTGTTCCTCTTCGCAAAGGCTCGTCGAGTCCTCCGTCTCCGAAGGCATCGTCCACTGACGCGAAGCGAGGGAGTACAGGTACTTGAAATACAAACGGACCCACGGAGGTGGGTCCAATCTGATGCAGGGTTCCCTTTGAGAATCAGGTTAGACCGGCCGAACCTGCTCCTCTGGCTTCTCGTCTCCGGTCCGCGGTTGTATACCGGCTTCGTGTACCTACTCCTTCTCCCCAGTCGCCCCAATCTCCTTCTTCCGCGTAGTAGGTAGGCAACCAACCTACCTACTTCCCGCCACCCTGTTCCCTGAGAAGTCTCGCTCTTGCACACGTAGGCCGGTTCATCCATCGCGTTCCTCTTCCTCGCCACCGACGAGTTCGCATAATCTTCTTCAGCCCCCGGTGTCTCGTCTTCCAGGAACACCATCCTCCTACTGTCAAGCCTCGAGAAAACGAAGAAATCACGGAACAAACTGAATAGAATCGTCCTCGTCGGAGATACACGTCGGTTCTCCTACGCTTTCCTACGACCAACGACGGTGTTCACGGTTCTTGCTTCCTCGTTTACGTCTATTATTACACCTGTCTATCCGTCAGACAGGCGGTCGCGGGTTGAATTCCAGTTTTACGCGGCCTGCCCTCCTTCCTTAGCTGGCTACCGGTAGCCACGCGGTTGTAGTAGGAGGAGATGAACGAGCCGGGAGAAGAGGGAAGCCAACTGGTTTTACCGACTATCCACCTGGTGAACGACGACGCGGCGCAAGGGCCCGAAGACGGTGGAATTCGTGGTGTCCGACTGGTTTGGCCAACATCCACGGATTCCCTGGTTCGACCGGCCACCGCGCACGTGATAACTGAATCAACCAGAGCCATCGAACCTGCTATTCTGGCTTCTGAATCCGGCTCTCTCTTCTTCGTTTGTCCGCTCTTTGCTCGTCCACGAACAGTCGCGTGGATTCGCGTGGTCTCTCAGCCACCGCCGCCCTACCCGATGGCCTTCCTGATTCCTCCACCGATCTCGTTCTTCCGCCTGGACGTCACAACCTGACTTGCCAGGGCAAAAATGCGGCTGCAGCTTCCTGTTCGACCGCGACTTCTTCTTCTTCTTCTTCGTCTTCTTCCTCTTCTTCTTCTTCTTCTTCTGTCAGATACTAAGGCGACCGGTTCGACCGCTTGCGTTCCTCTCTATGTTGTGGTTCCGTTGCGGCCAGATTGCCAGTTTCGCTTCTTTCTTTCGCGGTTGACGTTTAGGGAGTCTTTCACCGAAAGGAACGTGTTCCAGTATTCGAGAGACGAGACAGGAACTTTTCACTCTCGGCTACCTGGCGGCTGGGTCGGTCGGTTCGCTTGTCTGACGGTCTGTCTGTCTTCGACGCCGGTTTATTACACCTGTCTATCAGAGCCGCGACCGCGAAACCGTTTCCAGTTTGACGTGCTTGTAGCCGGTTCAAATGAATGGAGGAGAGGCGAACCAGCTGGTCCCACTGATTGCACGTTGCGTAATCGTAAACGCGACAGAACGTACAATACAAGATTGACGTCTTCGCTTTGGTTAGCTCATTTTGCAGCATGTTCAGTGAATGAGAAAAATGAAACTTTTAAATAATATATTTTCACGTTGGTTATCGACGTCCATCGTTCGGCTTCTCCTTGTCAAAGGAGCTCTAATGGTCACCATTGGACCCATGTTATTAAATTTGCGATGATTACAATAAAACATATATTATTGAGCAAAAACGGTTCCACGTAAATAAGTAGATTATTAGATTGTAGAATTAAAAGTGCTCCAAATTCTATTGCAATGTAATGTATTTAAGAAAATTAAATGTTATGGTATAGGATAGAATACGTGAGTTTATCACAAGCTAAACCGATCAACTCAATTGTTTATACATTTCTCAATGTAAATTTTCCTCGGAATAAATAACGTTCTTCCATACGCGCTGTGTATCGCGAACAGATGGCATAAACAAACGGAAGTCTCAAGGCAAATTTAAAAAAATAGCGCTGTGACATCATTACTTTTCTCTACTGCCTGATACACGCAGTTGATCAATATGGCCTTTGTGAGTGACTCATATAAAATTCGCGTGGCAGTCGACGTGTTAATTACTTTTTTACATTTCTTTTTTTTTTACCTTGACAATCCGGAATTCGACTGTCGAATATTCTCAATGACACAGCCTGACACGATCAAAATTGACTCATTAACGATACAATCTGCTTCTTACATCACGCATAATGATCTCATTTTTTTTTATTTTACCCTCGTTCTTTGTTCGTAGTCTTAACTTATAAAAACGAAGGATTGTTACATCTCTCTTTTTTATTTCTCGTCCGTTTCGCAGGTCCTCACTGGCTGCTCCTCTTCTTCCGTCCAATCACGTGCCATACAACGCTCAGCAGAAGACTGTGATACGCAACCCCGCATGCTTAGAACCCGTTCGTTCCCGTAGAGGTTAGTAGACGATATTAGTCGACCACTAGAGAGGATCGAAGCAGAAAGGGAGAACTTTGGAGGAGGACACGACGTCGCGGGATAAGAGGCTCGTCCAGCGGAACGCCACGATTAGACGAACTGGAAAGAGAAGTGGAAGACTGCGCGGGAGAATGTCGACTTGCACCGACGAGGCCGACAACGCACCCCTGCACATGCAGGAGGCTCTGTCCCCGGTTAGTCTATTCTTATTCTTTCTACGTCACCAACGATTTTTTACTTCTCTTTCAAATCGTAATTAAAAAATTATTTACTATCCCACGATATTGCATAACGAAAGGAATAATAAAAAATTTAATCAACCGATAATTCTCCATGTAACTTGGAAATTTCGTCTTTCACTCTTCCATATGGAACTTTCACTGTTAGGTAATATGTCCCTTACATTCATATAATATTAATTTTGTTTCTTGAACATTCTCCAGTCCCTTTATAGAGACTCGAATTTTCTTTCGTTGTAAAATTATTTAAAATAATTTCATTTACACTCGTTACTTGGAGTGTACATTGGGTCTATTAAATCTTATTATATCAAATCTTTGTATATAAAAACAAGATTAAACGCGATCCAGTAGTCGCGAAATAAAAATTGTAAAATAAGATTGGACGAGGGAAATCGTTTAATCCATCTGTGAGGCAGAGATTATTTAGAGCCGAAGCGATTTCATCAGCTTCTAAATTCAACGAAATCTTCGCTGTACCACGTTAATCCCATTTACAGAGAAATAAATTTCTCGTAAAATTCCCAAGAAAAGAACTCGAAAAATGCTTATTAATGCGCGGCAGGCTCCGACAAATATAAATTCTACGATACGTGTAAGATTTTGAAGATTTCTTGGTAGATCCTTTGAGGGATGTTCGTGATTAACGTTCTCTGAAAGGATCGCGCCGCTTCGATTTCGACAATTCATGGAATGCATTGGCATGTTGCATGGGTCTCTTCTCGTGTGGGTCATCGTTTGACCTTCCTCCCTTTCTCTTTCTTTCTCGCCTCTCTCCCACCTTTCTACCATCGTTTCGTCGGTACCACCCGTTGCGTGAAATAACGAGAATGGCGGACCGACGAGATTATTGCCAGTTGCGTTGTTCCAGCGTGGAACTTCTGGAACGACCCTGAGACGCCGTCCAATGATGGACGTAAATACGTGGACCAAGGATTCAAAATCGCTCGAAATCGATTTCTCGAAAAAAAGAAGAAAGAAAAAAAGAAATGAAAAGGTAGAACAAAAATAAGATGTTTTCCTTTTTCGTCTTCTTTCTTCCTTTCTTGGGTTGATTAGGATAGCTAATTGCACGAAATGGAAACCGAATATCATCGAGGTTCATTGGGAACAAAGGTAGATAATCCGATTGGTTCGTAATTGATTCATTTGGCGGTTTCAAATTCTCTAATACGAAGAAGATATTTTTAGTAGAAAGAAGATATTATTAATCGTACGAAATTTACAAAAACTAACTTCTGTATTTATTTTTCACCGTAATGGTATGTTTGCTGCATATAGTATATAGCATGGCCTATAGTATATAGTGTAGGATATAGTATAGTCTGATTGGTACGGAGAGATCGACTAATTTAGATTTGGAACGTTCTAATTGAAAGAAAATACTGGCGAAGTAAGAAATTTTCGAGAAATGATTCCTGCGTTTATTTTTGATCGCAGGTAATCTGATTGGTTCGTAGACTGACTGATATAGCTTTGGAACTGTCTGGTAGAAAGAAGTTGCTTCTTTATCTTCGTACTTCTTTTTTTCTTGATTTAATCTTCTGTGTTTATTCTCGATCGTGTGTAATCTGGTTGGGTAGACGATTCATTTTGGTTTCGAACTCTTGTTTGAAGAGAGTAAAATGCTGGAGGATTCGTTGACCTCTGCTAGTCACGCTGTTGTTTGTCTTAACGAAGACGCCTCGCAGGTCTGGCATGAGAAAAGGTGCGTCATAGAATCTTCCTTTCACGACGAATTTTTGGTGTTCCGGGAATAAGTTTAGAAGGTGCGTAGGAAGTCGTATAGATTCGTTGGTTTGTTCAGAAATTTTAGTACCTTGATTCTTCGTTCTCTACCTATTCTATTCTTCCTTAGAATAATTTCCTCTTGCACCACGCATATCGTAATAATTTTTATCATTCTAATTTTCACTCCAATGTATCACAAATTAAATTTAATTCAACGATGTAACTCATGGTACGGGCGATTGATAAATATTCAAGAACATGTCGAACAACTAATTAATTCATATATTCATAACAAATAATTATATAGAAAAAGAATTCACAAACTTAGCGCGTCGCAAGACAAAATTCAAAAAGGATTTTCTTAAATCCATTTTTAAGTTAAACGGGATAAGAAACAGATAAGAAAGACACGGTGGTTTCTTAAAAAAAAAATATACAGTCTAAAAAAACAAAGATAAAAAGAAAATTTTGTAAAGGTATACAACGATTGACGCTCTCGCACGAAAGGAAAGATTCGAAAAGAAGATGAAATCAAGTTTCTCTGGATCCAAGAATGATTCGACGATTGTATGGTGTCCCATTCGAGGCGCAGGCCGAACCCTCGAAAAATCTAAACGAATTCCAATAGCTTATCGGTCTAGGGTGATGTGTATATCGTTCTGGGACGGCCACTCCTCGACACAGAGAAGCCTGAAAAGATTTTTACTGTCACCTGGCCGCAGGTTTTTAACCTCACAATAGTATACCTGTCGCTTAAAAGTGAAACTCTGTAGGACGAAAGCCCGTTATTTGCGTGGCGTTGCTCGACAATGGGAAGACCGCCGCTTAAGCGGCTCCCCTAAGAATCTTATGGGGCCCCGGACATTACGGAGACCAAATCCCTGCTGGAATTATTACGCTTAATCTGGTTCGTGAACGAGGTGATACAATTTACGGCAATGGAATGGAATTTGCGTCGTTGTGTTGGTAACTCAACACGTGGAATTTCTTTTTTACTTTTTATTGTTGTTGTAACAGAAGCACGTAATTATAATTAAGATAAGAAATTAAGATAACGTTTAGGAATGTGGAACTTCGTTTTTATTTTTTGTTGGCGTAACAGAAGTATGTAATTATAATTAAGATAAGGAATTAATTTAGTATTTAAGAAGCTGCGTTGGTAGGTCTGGGAGGAATACTTAAAAAAAAATTGTTTTGTTGTTGTTGTATAAAACAGTATAAAAGTATAGAGATATCTTGTTAACTAAGTCTTCATACATATCCATTCGATCATCACAATAAACGTCAATCAATTTCCCCATTTATGTCGAAGGATATAAATAATTACGCTTGCTTCTTTTTTCGCGCATGACTGAGTCAGTTACAATGATTTATCGCTGTTGTCCAGCTCATAAAAATTAGATAAAAATGAACAGGCGCTAGGTTCTTGGTAGAATCGATTAAAATATTAAACAACTTTTGTCAAAGCTATTCTATGTAAACCTGGTCGACAGTAAAACTATACCTACATCAATCTACACGAATGGGGAAAAAATTATGAACTAGCTAATATTCAAAGTGACTAATCCGTAATTTCTAAAAAAAGATTAGTTTTTGCCAAATCCACCTGCACATTTCCATTAAAAAGAAAAAAAAATAGAAAAGACAGTAAATCTAAATGGTTTTAGCGTCCTAATTTAAATAAAATTTAGTCAAACCCCATTTTCTAAATTTTTACTAGAAATTTCATCAAGAAGTGACGCGAATTTCCATTTCCATGGAAAAATTTCCGTTTTCGCTTTACGATCGAGCAGTAAGAACGGTTGCGAGATTTTCCATCCTGGCCAGAATCTTCGACGAATACCGACATTCTTTCGCGAAGGCGAGCGGTACGTCGTCGTCCATTCGTGCGAGCATAACCACTCATGGTTGGAGTCTCGAACCAAGCCGTGTCTCGAACTACGGGCAAAGAAGGAAGAAGAGGAGAAGGAGGAGGAAGACGATTTTGCTGTGTACGATGACTCGCCGGATTTCGCGTATACCTGATACTTGGGTCGAAGGGAACGCACACTCACCGATCGTGCTATTCATTATCCAAGTAACCGGCAGAGATTACTTAATAGAATCCGCCAGACTCCCAACTTAGACTTTTTATTCGATTTTTTTTGCCGCGGTGTCGGAAAGGGGGAATAGAAAATCTTTTTGTTGCTTCTTCTCGTCCTGTTGATTTTTTAAGATATATTCTTCTTTTCTTTCTTTTTTTTTTTTTTTAGAGGGAATGGGAAAAGAATGTGTTTAACCCTTTCACTGCTTTTGAAGCTTAATATGTGTCGACGGCAATGCTCAATATACCGTATTATAGAAGATCTTTTTTATTCTCTTTACTCGTTTTTGTTGGTATGTTTAATACTTTGTGTTGAGCGAATCATGGCGATTTTTCGAAATTCCTAACTTTCGAATGTTCGGATTACCAAATTTTCCGATTGTCAAATACTCTGATATACAAACTTTCCACTTTGTTAATTTTTGAACTTACCCATTTCTCAGATACCGGAGTCTTCAATCTGCCCGGCTCTCAAATTCTTTGATATTTTAATTAGGGAACGCATGATATTTATTCCTGGTGTACGCACTCAATACCGGTGGCTACACGCAGTTGAAGGTTCAACGGAGAATTTATTGTCGGAGACGTTATTTTCGACAGAAATTGGTATATATTACACTTTTAGCGATACTGCGTTAATTTTAGTGAATTTTAAAAAAGTTAAACGAGCCAGAATTCCCCATAAACCGATTCGTAGGAATAATATAGAAGATTTAGTGCTCTGTCGGCTCGTATTCGGAACCGGAGTTAGTGATGAGACTTATTATAATAAAGACGACTCGACGTCGAATAAAATATACAACCAATGAAATCAGCAATGACGAGAATCGTTCCAAAAGGATTACAGGAGCAACTGATTACTTTTCCTCTAGTAAAAAGCGTTGCTCTAACCGTTCTGAGTAGTGTATAATGGGAACGGAATAATGGTAGCAAGAAATGTTAGCGAGAGTTGTTTGGAGATATCAATCAAAGATAATGGCGGTAGGAGAATTTTTGTTTTCCTCTCCAGCTACCAGCAACGCGAACTACAGATATTGTGAAAAAAAATGATTTATTGCTCTGTACACTCTGGTCGGATGTTCGGTATACGCGCTAATTACATGAATAGTATCGCAGTGTCCGAGTGTCAACGATATTTCTTGCTTCTTATTCTTAAATTGTGATTGATGATGCAGCAATGATAATAAACGTTCGATGAACGGAATCACCAGACGATTGCGAAACTCTTCGAAGCGATCGATGATTTTCCGCCGACTGTTTAAGACTAGCTGTTGGTTAAGAAATCTTGAATGAATGAATTTTTAAGGTTTAGAATTTACGAGGTGTCTCGGTTACTGGGATGGAAAGATTTTTAACTTCCCAACAAACTTTCGATTGTTCGAATTTTAAAGATATTTCGGATCCAAAAATATTGAATCTGCAACGATTGAAATTAATTCAAATTGACATTACGAAAATTAAATTGTCAAATATTCGAAATCTCGAATATTTTGATTTTCAAGTACACAGAGTTTCCTTCCGAAAATTCGAATAACCAAATTCTCAGATATTCGAATATGCAAACATTCCGTTTGTTCTATTTGCAAAACTGGAACTTCCAAATTTTCAAATGCAAATAATCTCAGTCATTTTCCAAGCCCATAAATTCTCAACCCTCTGCTTACCTGCATATCTCAAAGCTTGTTAATACAAAATTTCCAATTCTACGATTGGCGATTGGAAAAAAAACGTATGTAATTCAACGGCCATAAACCGAGCCGAAAAAGATTTGCATAAAGCGTAAGTGAAATAGCGAGCATGTTTACCGTGGGGAAAAAAGGGGAATAAACGATGGAGATATAGTGATACGATCGTCGACAAGCGTTTCTAGCAATTCCATTTAGCTTGGTTCGCCTGCGGCCACGTTCACGATGCTCGATACGCCAACAGGAAACTAAAAAAAATAAACAACGCATAGTGAACAATCGCACACAGTATTTCCATGATTACCGTGACTGGAAATAGCGACAGGAAGTCGCCGGGTGTAAATACATGAATATAATTAATAACAGTAATTTATTTCGGATCATAGTTGCGCCACTTTCGTTATTCAACGAAACTTAACACCGCAGTTAAACGCGCACGGGTCCACATTCTTCGCGACTAATAAACAATTATAAACAATTATAAGAGCCATTCAGAGTGGCTACAGAACAGCCCTAACGTTGTACAATAATTTTCCACCGCAATATAAACCGCTAATTGAACATTCACGAGAGTCAAAAATGTATTTTAATAGGAGCTGCTTGGAAAGATCGCGACTGACAGACCGCGACAATAACGTATTTTTATTTTAGAAGTTTATGTGTTTTATGGCGCATGCAATTAAAGCGTACCATGGACTAATGTAATCCGAAATATTTATATCAAGTGGTATGCTGTGCTAATAGGAACGAAAGGGATAGAAGGAGATACGAAAGGAGAATTGAAGTTGTACCGTGTGAGGAGTTTCGAAACGCCCGAAATTTCAACTACCTAAATTTCCAAATGTGTGAATTTACAAAACCACGTTCCCCGAAGCTTCAATTCGCAAATGCGCAAATTCATAAGTATTTGAATTTACAAACTCTCGAGTCTGACCTTCCAAATGCCCAAGAATCGCCAGAAATGCCTGAAAATTTGCAAACTTCCAAATTTCCAAATTCTCCACGCAACTTATTACGAGCATACCTGACGCAAGTCAACCCAAAGGAAAAAGATTCGACACAGCCAAAATCCGAGAAGAGGGCGAGAAATACAATAAAAAAAAAAAAAAAAAAAAGGAACGGAGAGCGAGTCGAAAACGAGGGAATGGAAGGAAAGGACGGGAAGAAATAACCGCGACGGGGCCGCAATAACAGAAACTCTGACAGGTGTACCGCGAGCAGACGAAGCTGGATGCCCGGACAGAAGAGAAGCGAGGAGCGGCCCGATATAACAAGGATTCAACGGCGTATCGCAAAAACCTTTGGACGATCGTGTACATCGTCTTGCGGAGGGGGATGCTGCGTGGAACGACGAGGCAAGAGAGAAAGAGAGGAGTGCGGGCAACAATGAAGGTTCTCCGGTGAGCTAGGACGCGTATACGCGCGCAACCGCTTGGAAGAGCGAAAGAAAGGCCCTTAACGATTCCACGTATCTTCGAGCTGGCGGCGCAGCTGCGTATTCCAACGACGTGATCGGCAATAAGCGAGCGCGCGCGACCCGCAAGAAGAAATCGACGAGGACGCGAGAGCAGCGGTCGCGCATCCGCTCGACCGACAGACGAGCCAAGGAGTATCGTCCGACCTGGAACAGTCTCTCACGGCCAGCAGGCCAATTAACTGTTATTATCAGCCGGTTCTTGCGTGTAAACAGAGGCTAGTCTCTGTTAGAAGGTGGTTAGAAGAGGCAACTCCATTCGAACCCACTACCGCCCCTTTTTCCTATTATTATTAAAGGAATCGAAGCAGGGGAGCGCGATGAATCGCAAGAAGGGAAGGTTTTAGGGAAACGCTTATTTTGGGACAGTGATCAGATCGGGCGATGACTGGAAATTTGTAATTTTTCAGTGTTACGTGATCCGGCCTAGGACTCGAGCAATTTTGATCTCGGGTTGGAAATTGATTTTCCAACGCGATCGAAACGTGTTAGAATTCAAGAAGTTTCAATTTCAGGGTGGTTAATTGTATTTGACGACGAGTGGCAATTTGTAACTTTTTGGTGTAATGTGATTGGGAGTTAGAATACGGGAAATTTCAACCACGGAGTGGTAATTAGGTTAGAAAAAATTTTACAATTTTTCTGTATAATATGGTTGAGTTGAAGATACGAAAAATTTAATGGGATGGTAATCCCAGTAATCACAAAGGTTCAGCGGCGAGTGGAAATTTGAAATTTTTGCGCATAATGAGGTTGCGGTTTAAAGTACAGTGGAAGATTTAGAGTTTAGCGAACGAGGTTATATTTAGCTTAGAAAGTTTGGAGAAATTTTGATTTTCCGGTGATAGTTAGGCTGGGTGATAAATGGAAATCGGCAAACTGTTTTTGCTTGTAGCGGATAGTGATAAGTTAGTTTTTCTACGCCCTTCCGTTTTAGGAAGCTAGTTTGTAGTTTTGATAGCTTACGCTACGTTGGTTTTATTTGCGACACAGACGTAATGATACCGATAGATATTTTTCTAACCAACTTCGATTCAGTCTATTCCATGCTCACGTTGCGGATCATTGGTCTCTAACCATCGCTTTTTATTCGATCAGCTGACCGCATCAATGTCCACTCCCGGCAGTTTATACATGTTTTACGACGACTGCTTTTTCTCCCACGGAAATGCAGTAACCACGGAAAATGGAAAAATCAGCGCGAGAAACCAAACTTCTCGAACGTTCTGACCAATCCGATCCAATTGGAATCCTATCTTCACCGCGTGACTTGCTACCGCATCATGAGAATGAAGTTGTAAACCACGCTGCATCTATCCAGTCTCTTTTGCCCGTAGAACCTGATAACCTGAATTATCCTTCATTCTTAATCACTATCCACGTCGATATCCAAACGAAGTCATCTGTAATTATTCGCTCGTAACGAACTCATGCAGCATCGAAGCACAATTCGATGGCCATTCGAAATCAATTAGGTATAGAAATAACCGAGAAAAAGAAGAAACAGAATGAAATAATAAAAAATCACACGTTCTATGTCGACTTACCCAATACGACAAAGACTGTTTGAAGACTATCTGAGAGTTAAATTCGAAAACCATTCGAAATCAATCAAGGTGTTAAATTTAAGAAGAAAAAATATAAACGAGACAGTACGAAACCATTAAAGATCGCTGGTTCCAAACGAACCTACGCAACAACGAGGAACGTTCGATGGCTATACCGGACAAAAATTTTACGGCTGTTCACTGAAATCAATTACGGAATTAACTAAGTAGAGAAAAAGCGAGAAAGAAAGAAATGAACGAGGAATGAAAAAAGAGAGGAAGAATCAGAAAGTCAGGACACAAGCAGGTACAAGGCCAATCATCGTCTAATAACTCTCAACACGCCTCTGAAGTACTATCGCGATGCCCGTGGTTACGTAATCTTCTACCTTGACAGCGATACTAGATTGAATCTATGGTACAAGGCCGTCGTTCGACACCCGGTCGTGTACGAGTTATTCAATAAATAATCCCGAGATAACATCCAGCAGGAGCTCTGGGAAACCGTAAAACGCGTATTCGTGAGCAGGATAAATAACGAATATTTCCTTTCTAACGATCCTCTTCCCTTTCATCCATCGATGTCATTTTCGAGTTGGCGCGTGTAGAACGTCGTAAAAACTAATACATTCGGTCGCAGGATGGCATGTGAATCAACGCGCTCGGACGACCGCGATAAATTTTCCTGGCGATCGCCGATTAGATTTCGAATGAAGTTGGTATACGCTTTCATCGACGAGTGCTCTTAACGTCATGTCATGACCGCGGGAGGCTTCGTAATCGAGCTGATTAATATTCGTCAAACATCGGCCACCCTCCGTGTGGGTTATTACGAGTGTTACCGTTCGCACACTCGTTTAGGAGAGCTAGTGGGACTGGAGGGTGTTTCGAGTATAAAGTGAACTGGGCTTTGAGCCTTTGCACCTGCCCGAGCGATGCCTTTGGCGGATTAAATCAATCGAGGATTAATTCTTCACACTCTGACAAGTATTTCATAGGATTGACCAGTTACCATGGTAGTATATTCTCGTGGAGGCAGTTTTTGGAATCGTAAAGTCTGTTTCGGATGGGAATAAATTGCAGTTAATTCTCTGAATATGGTGGAGGTTGCTGAAGTGAGAAATTTTACTCCGAAAAGGAGAAGATTGTGAATGTGAATTGGAAGTTGGGTTTACAAGCTGAGAAGTTTTTGAACGAGATTGGGCAAAAGGATGATAAAGGTAAATTACCGACAGATCTCTGTATCTTGAAAGGCGTTTAACGCGATTGATCAGGATGTCCAACGCATTTCATGATACAAAAAATTGAGCTAGAATTTCTGATCGATGATATCGAAACTTTTTCGAAACTTCTCGTAGTACGAAAGATTAAACGATTTATTATGGCAACAAAAGAGAAAAAGAAGTGCGTATCTAATATATTACATACATTCTGAAAAAAGTTTTTGAATAAGTTCAGCCTGAACAACTTGGAATGTCATTAATCAACCCGTTAGACACGAAACAAACTGTACCGGGTATTCCCAGAAAAAAATAACTTATCATGTTGTCTGACCGATACTCGAGGCGACGACGGTGACTTGCCGCCAGTGAAACTCGAATATTAACCAGATGACTCACGATATTGTTAATTATGTTAATGGACGGTGCACGATCGTAAATGACATTGCACGCTCGTTCGTCCGAGGACTCCTCGAGAGATGTGAGGAAGGGAGAGAGAAGATTCGCGGTAATTCGGCCTGATTCCATTGGAAAGCGCCATAAACCGCCATAAACCGACGACACGTGGGAAATTCCAAACGACGTCGTTAGCGTGATGGGACACACTTATTCACGAGACGGCGGCAACTTTCTGAGCTTAAGTCCCTCCTTTATTATGTCTTTCTTTCCACTCCTTTTTTAGACACTTTTTTAAATGACGGAATTAGTCGTGGTATGAGCAGAAGCATTTTGCATCCTTTCTTTGTGCGAGCATGTTTAATCGCGTAATCAGACGAAGGAGATGCACTCGAGATAATTCTTCCATCTCGAGTTTTTATTATTTCAAATTTATTCAAGAATATTATCGCGTTTTGTTCAGAGCGAACGTTTATCGAATAACACAGCAGGATAAAATCACGCGTATATTAATACTGGCGACGTTATTTGTTCATACGAATGTTCCGATTAGAAGAATATTATGTAGAAATATTCATCTTGTACTTCACGTGTCCATTTCAAGAATCGCATGTGCTAACTTTGAAGGTCATTAATATCTCTATAATTGTGTTTGTATTTATCATAGTTTAAATAACGGACAACACCCGATGATACAAGATATGTTTTGGTTTCATGTTCGATAAATTTCATAATTTAAACAATTTTTAGAAACGTTCCTCATCCTGTTGAATATACAGTCGCGATTCTCGTTTCGTCAAAAAATTCCACTAATGTTTTCCAATGTTTCTTCATATATCATTTTATTCGGACAAAGGCATACTATCTGTCAAAATATTTTCAGCTTTCTCAAAGCCACCAACAAATCCTACAGCTTTTCAAGAAACCAATTCCAGGAATTCGAACAACGAACCTAACACTTCACGCTCCCTTCGACCGCAAAATCCTTGAAACGAACTTGTTCGCCGATCGATCATAGTCACTTGACAATCTCAAACCAGTGGACCACGGATCAAGGAAACGCAAGAGCGCGATCGTTTGGTTCAGAAACTTTTCGCGATGGAGCCGCTTTCGAATCGCGATCCCTCGGCGCGATTAAATACCCGGCTTAACATTAGCCAACTTTAGATTCGTCTCGGAAATGAAAGTAACGCGGCGAGTTCTTCCCTGAATTTCGTGACGAAAAAGGATCACTTACGCGATGACTCCGTTAGAAAGTCGAGTGGACGTCGTGATACTTTGATCTTTGCTGGCGCGATTAAAAATATTTGCCGATCGACGCGTTACCAGACACCTAGGGGATTAATTATTATTCGACTCGACTTCGGCTGGACTGGTCTCTACGGAGCGATTAACCAGCAAGATTTTTATTGCGGGTCGATTAGCATTCGAAAATGTTAAACTGTCGTTACGACATAAAGTACCGCGACGTAAATTTCCGTGACTAAAACCGGCGAACCGTGCCTCGATAAAATAATAATTTTGTGGAAGCCACGCGACTATCGATAATTGGCAAACGTTCGCGTAATTGAGAAGCTCGACTGGATCTTGGATTTAGAGATGCATGGATCGTTACAGGGATTATCGTGGGTGAAATTTCACTCCTTACGAATTTCTTCATCCCATATTATTGTCTCGTAATCGCATATTACAATTTAATTTGACTTGCAACCGTCGGGAATAATAATTTTTCATTTAGTCGTGGAATAATAATAAAATAATCACTCTGACATTCTTTGTTCAACACAGAATGGTGATAAAATATCGAACTGTATTTGTTAGAATTTATTGATCTTTACAGGAAAAAGGAAAGATACCGAGAAAAGGTACTGAGATGAAATTTCATCCATCAATGTGACTTTCCTTGATGATGGCTTTTATCGTGATTGCACTGGAGATTATTTTAGTGATAAATTAGTAAATTACGAGTGATTGTACGTTTATGTAAAATTTAAAGGTACAGTAATATACAGAAAAAGTGTCTACGGTAAAGTAATAACTAATTTCATAATAACTAGAGAATGAAATAAATTTGACTACAATTCCTATAGAAATACGAATGTCATATAAGCATCTGACCTACTGATTATTGAAAATTCTAACAAGAGATATCTCGTGATAGTACTTTATTTATTTTGGTCCACAGGTCTATCGATATTCACAAGCCTACATACGCAACGTTATATAATTTGTTATTTATATAAGCTTCTAATCTCACACCATGTATCCTACTTCAAAGCTTTCACGAACGCTGTCCTTACTTTTCCTGTCACTTGTCGACAAAGGATTCGTTCCATTTTCAATTCCCCATGGAACCTGTGATTCTCTGTAGAATATTCGGACTATACCCTCGTCAACCAATCTCCCTTGAAAATTTGCGACTGAGTATTGAAACCCTAAGCTGAATAGGGGTTGACGATTCATCTTTTGTTCTCGATTACATCCTTGAACTCGACCAGTGTTCTTTTAGCCTTTTGTATCGTAGAACGAGGTTTTGAAGAAAAATTTAGTTTATGAATTTTTAATTGGAATCTTGATTACGTCGTATTTATAAAAAAAAATATGGTTGAAGATTTTGGAGAGTCAGAGATGCTAACTGAGTTTTAACTTTATTTTTTATTGAAAATGTTAGAAAACGACGAATGCCGGAGTTTCGATCAAACGCGAAGAAAGTAATAATTTAGAGTTATTTAGAGTTATATAAAACAAAAGGTATATCGATAAGAGAGTTTCTGTTAGAGAAGAGAAATCTGTCAATCAATCTGTGTGAAAACTTCCTCGCAGTGTTCAGAACTTTTCTAATCGCTTATGGTAATCGTACTCGCGTTCGCTAATGGTAGAGCCTTGACAGAACGAGAGGTTTAGTAGCAAATAAAAAGGCAAGTACCATAATTGAACTCGTCGTCTTGTCTAGTTTCTTTGAATATTCCTATTACGACTACTAAGAGGTAACTCTAGGAGAGTAGCTATCATCACGTTCGCCGGCGGTTGAGGTTAGCAAAAAACTGAGGAAAACGTTTAATAAAGTTGCCATTCTGTTTGGCTTGCTCGTGTATCTATTCGAAACCAACGAACGGTGACAAAATATTGTGCATTTTGATGTACAGACAGCAATTACCACCATACAGATTAGCTTTCTATAAATATAAAGAAACTGATCATGTCAATATTCTAAAAAAATATTCTAAAAAAGTTTATGTAAACAGAATTCTATCGCAGATATAATAATTCACCGCTACAAACGATAACCTTCCCTAACTCTTTATTATCACAATAACATTTTCTTCGAAATTCTAAAATTTTCAAATGCACAAATTACTATATTTCCACGTTTCTAAATGTCCAAACTTTTGGCTACCAACGTTTTTAAATATCCAAACTCGTAAGCGCGCAAATTTCCGAAAGCCTAAACGTTTACATTCCCAAATTGTCCAATACTTTCCATACATAATTTACAAACGTCTAAATTTGAAAACGCTCAAATTTCCAAGTTTCCAAATTTTCCCGAGCTACTACAGATTTGTCAACTTGATCCAATCAAAGGCACTGGTTTATGGAAATCTTTGCTATTCTAGGTGCAGGAGGGGCCAGTGTCCCCGGCGTCCTCCTCGCTGAGCAACCAGAATCAAAACGAGAGCGAGCAACAGGTGTTGCTGGCCACGATGCAGCCAGTGAATGTCCTAGACCTGCACGAACCAGCGACGGTTCACTCTCTGCATCCAAAATACCATCATCACCACCACCGTCACCACCATCATCATCACCATCATCACCATCAACAACAACATATCCAAACTGATCCGGACGACGTTCAGCAACGAGCGACGGACGACACCGATGGCCGAGTGACGCCTGGCACCGACGCAGCGGCCGCCAGCACGACGTTGAGCGTCGGTGAGCACAAGATGATCGATTTAATTTACAACGACGGTCAAAAAACCGTCATGTACACGCACGACAAGGAGATCATCTACGAGAACGAAGCGGATCGCGTTCAAGTGGTCGAGTATCCACCACCACCACCATCACCGCCATCTCCATCGCCACCCTCGGCAGTCACAAGAGCTGGATTATTGCCACCCACGTGTGTTACACCTAGATCTGGGTCAGCCACGACCGCGTTACATCTGCATCATTATCCTCAACTGCAGTTGCAACACGAGGATGATCTTCCACCCAGTGTTCGCCATGCTGTAAACGCAACGGTTCCAAATTGTGCGGCGGCCACTACTACGACTACCGTGTTGGTTCTGTCGGAATTGGTCGCTGCTGACCCTGCAGCTGGAGCTGCTGCTGCTCAACAACTCACTCTTACTGCCGCTGCCGCTGCTGCTTCCCTCCGTGCAGGGTAAGTGTTTAATGATTTTTGTTTTTATTGACAACACTGCGGATCTTTATGCAAATAGATATTATTAAATTTGTTTTATAGATACAATTTAAAAGATGAAACTACTTAGCGAAGCATTCATACCGCTCTAAACATTTTTCAACAATAGTATTCAAGTTCTCGTGGGTACAGTCGAAAGAATGAAATTTAGTTAGAAATTTCTTTGATTGGTTAAATGTTATAATGGATACTATGCATAGGACAATTTATATATTTTTGACACATTATGTGCATACTATACGTTTGCATACTGCACCGCTAAAATTTCTATAAATGCATAAAAATTCGCAACTCTTAGGTGGTGAAGGAGATTTTGGTTGTTAGGAGAAACCGAAACCTTGCGTGTTTTCTGAGAAAATACAAAAATTAAGATGATGTGGTGGAATATGGAAATGTAAGTACTTCCAAGTATTTTTGGTAAAGTGGAAATCACGTTCTATCGAAGAATTTAGATATATTCTTAGTTGATGAAGAGTCACGCTGTCTCATTATGATAATCGATGAGATTCGTTTTACATTTGTTTGTTATGTCGTATCGAGTCTGTTATATCAGAAAGCGTTGTCACATTATACAAATCTGTGCCAGATCGAAGTCGAAGGCTGCATTAAGTAAAATGTCAACGAATAAAGTTCATTCCAAAAATACGCAAGAAACCGCGACAGCGTTGATCCATTTTAAATAACGTTACAGATATTAATTAACATTGGCATACGCGGTAATATTGCAAAATCTTAAGAAACAAAAATTCCCTCGTCCGTTTAAAGTAACGAGCTTCGTCGTCGCAGAAAACGGAACGAATCGTACGTGTAGAATTTAACGAGATGGAAAAATGAAATTCCGCGGCGGAACGAGTCACGGCGTGGCGAGGAATCGCGTACGAGCATTTCGAGGCGGCTCTATATCGAGCAAGTAACGTATCGTTGCACGGTGTCGCGCCTTAATAAGCCGTAAAGTAGCGAGGAAAGTGTCTGCACGTGGACAGTAGCCTGTTCACCGGCATGGAAAAATCGAATAGCTCTGTTGTGTGCGCGCGAGAGAGCGTGAGCACGTTGAAACGGCGAACCTTATCGGCCTCGTGTATCAGCGTCGACAATTAACAATTATTGCGCACACCTACCCGCGAGCACGGTCGCGGATAAGTCACGTTGCTGCGTAGAATTTATTATTAGGACGCCGTGTTGCTCGCGCCCGCGTGCCTATACAGCGTCACGCAGACGCAGTGTGCCCTGCAAGGACGTTCGCCATAGCCGAACGGTCGTTCTGCTTATCAGTTTGGCCTTATTGCAATTATTTGATCGTATTATACAATGGTTCTATGAAAGTACTGGACAATTAGAAGTTTTTTAGAAACATTATATGAACATATCGTATGTGTTGCCCCGAAACATTTTGAAGTTTCGTTGGCGACGAGCAGACTACGGATTTTTATGCAAATTCATATTTTGGAAAATTAATCAAAAATTAATTTAAGAAGGTAGAATCTCACTGGAATATTGTTTTACTTACCAAGTATTATAAAAAACATTGTATTTTGGATATCTTATATGTTTCCTCGTTTTATATACAATTTTGCACATACGAATTTTCTATAAATGCGTACAAATTCGCGATCTAGTAATGAAAATCTATCGTCACGACCATAATGATAAAATTTGAAACAAGATCTGAAAATATACATAAAAAGTACGAGATATTTAGTGTAAGTCGGTTTATTGAATGCAAGAAAGCAAAGACGCAACAGTTGCGTCAGTAGTATCAGACGTAATCAGACAATTAAAGCGGCGCTACATACGCTTCAGTAGTATTGTAGCCAGACAACTGAAGCGGCGGCGCAAAGTATGCTTCAATAGCAGCGAAACTCTAAAGTATCAAGAAATTGCATAGTGTATAGAAGTAGGGAAAAAATAATTTATTTATTAATTTGATAAGATACAACATGTACTAGGACAATCGATACTTACAAGAGACCACCAGAATCATGATCTTAAAAGACAATAGTTTATCATAGTAATATGAATAGTACAATTTTTAGAAAATTTCAATTGTAGCATTTATTGGACTGTACCATAAATTCCTGCTGTTTTATATTCATTATATATAAATAGAGGAAGCAGAGGAAATACATGTTACAACTTAACAAATGAAAGAAAATATCGTTCATTCTTCATTTCAAAAAAACATCGTTCGTTATGTTTCTTTCTTGGTCTTATCAATTTATTCGCTTTATTTTTATGATTATAAATTTTCTATTTTTAATTATAATTAAATTTTTATATTTATATTCATGCTTATAAATTATTTGCTCGACTATTGAATATGCTACTAAAGATGATAAATTATAAATTATCGCTATCGGTTCATCGATCGTTCGTTAATTATTATCATACTATTCTGTCGATAGACAGAAAACGTCGTTTATTTTCGCTTGACATATTTCTAACAAGCAACGTATTCGATGAGAAAATTGCCCAGCAATTTCCACTATGCTGCACCTGAATCATACGGTACACGCGTGAGAGCGTCGAATAAATAATCCACGTGTCGCTTACTCCACGGGCACCACCCCGTGCGCGAATTATTCCGAAGGATCCGTCGAACTCAAAATGCAATTAAGATCTCGATCAACTAATTTGTAACGTTTCCCTATCGCGCTCGTATCTCCATATATTCTCGTGCGAGCAAAATACCACTAAACGGGGGAACAATGTTTCTGCCTAGTATATTTAGAAATGACGTTCTTCCGCGCTATGTCGAACGCGCGCGCGCGTTAAACTGCGCGCCTGACCAGCCACCCGTGACACAATGAATAATCCGAAAAAAGAAAAAAAAAAGAAAAAAATGAAACGAAAAAGGAACGAACAGAAGGAACGAGAAAATGCAGTGCAAAAATTATTACAACGGGAGAACCTGGAGTCGAATATTTCTAGAATTTAAGTGGCGAACGATGTATTTATGGGCGAAGAAAATAAAAAGTTGCCTTTTTAGCGGAGGAATGTTAGCGCGAATTTTATGGTAGATATAGTGGTGAGCGCCGCGGTCGCTATAGTAATTTATTTTTGCTTTTAAGACTTTACCAGATTGCGGATAAAGCTAAAATCAGTAGTCCTCGCTTTGCTGTGATTGAAAAGGAAGGCTACTGACCAGTAGCTTTCGATTTGAGGAATTTGGCACGCCATAATTCCATAATTTATTTCCTTCTCCTGAAATTTATAAAAATTATAAATTGGAAATCTACAGCCTTCGGATCGATGGACGGTATCATAATTAAATATCAAAATTAACGAAGATAACGTTCTTTATCTATATGAGAAATCTTCATTCGCCGTTCCAATTTTTCGGTTCACATTGTAACGCGCATTTAGAAACGATCTGTATGCAGTACACGCATACATACCACGAAATATCGCGAACAAATAACCATTAAACTCACCGGTCGCCGCACACCTTGCTCTTTTGCAACAAATAAAAATCAACTGCAATTAATCGGTCGTAAGATATGCACGTGGAGACCTTGGGGGCCTCGAAAACAACCGTGTCTCTCTTTCTCTCCCCGCCTTTCTCTCGTCTCCATGTGTTTCCTTCTCTATCTACGCCTATCCGTCTGTTTCTCTTCGCTTTTTATTCCTCGCTCTCTCGCTTATTATAAATATTTTCAATATTTCCGAAAGCAAATTCCGCGGAATCCTTTCTTCTCTGTTCACCATTCGGTAGCAAGCGACAAGGGACCATCGGCGACAATTCTGTCGCTTTCACGTCATAAAAATTTAAGGAAAGGAAAAACTTGTTGGCAATGTTTCGAGGGAAAAGGGGCAAATTGTCTGTTCGAAAGCTTGCTTCTACCTCAAGGCAACGTGGGTTTGCTAGCTTGAACATACGAGGAATGATTCTTTTGATGAAGGAAACAATTCTTTAGAATCGTTTCATTTATTTTACATTAGCAAATCTCTCCCTTTTTATTTGACCTTAGATGTTTCGAATATTTAGGAAACTTCGTAGATTTATCAGCTATTTCAGTTTCTTTAACAGACCGAAGTTGATCTCTGAAAGGATTTAAAAAATCTTCTTGCCAACTACATACAATAATTAAGATACTCTTCTAACCATTAAACACAGGGCCCCAATATTGTAAAAAAATGTATTATTATTTACTTTTATCTACTATCACATATTGTTTTTTACTTGTATCTTTCTCCGGTGGTCCTCATACGTGTAAAAACATACTTCCTCCGGATCTTCGTAAAGAACGATCAACCCGCAATCGATGAGAAGGCGATAATCAGATTAAAATGGGTGAAAAAGGCTGGCGACTGATGTGGAAGCTATTACAGATCAGATTTTTCCCAGTATTTCTCCGTAAGCTACTTATATCGGAGCTTAAACGCTCGCATCCACGAAATCCGAGCCGAACTCTCGATTCGTCGCGGCTGAATCCTATCGATAATCCGGCAGGCCGCGTCAAGGGAAATAACTGGACGAGCGGAACAACGGAGATGTTAATTTGACCTCGAAGCACGCGGCGCCATCGAGTTTGCCCGGCCACCGTTTATCGCCATTTTGTCCTTCTTTGTTGTCGCGAGACGAAAGAGCCGCGGGAAGCTTTGATACGTTGCGTTTGATTAAAATTCGTCCGCCTTTGTTTATCGAGCTTAATCGCCGTGTCACGGCATATTGAATATTAATGCATTCAATTTCGCGAGGCTTGCATATTTATGAACCCGTGGATCGAAGTCGTTGACTCTCGGAGTAAGCGTTTCGAAATGACGGTCAAGGTGTATCGAATATTTGATTAATATTATTCCGGGGAAAGTAATAGATTTGACGGATTTCTCTTCAGCATTCTTCGCTCATTTTATTTGGGTCACTTTATTCTTTGAAATTTCTTATCGTTATTTAAAATTATTAATAAGACAATTGTTTTACCCTTTGACGTGAATTTCTTCTTTAAGAATTAAATTAATATTATTCTCGACAAAACATATAGATGTTTCGTGAACTATATTTGGGAGTTCTATCGACGTTTGATCTGAATCCCTCGGCTCTTTCAAGATTATTCTCTGCATAGTTTAACATCGATTGGTACTGTAAGCATTAACATTTTGAAATCACGACAGAGAATATATCGTCTACTTTACTTGGATATTTGCTTCGTCCGATAAAACTTATTAAGAACGAAGTGTAATGATCGATAGTTGGAATCGCATACGACTTCTCTGACTTTTCTCGTTATATTACAGTAACCTGTAATGATAATGAATAATGTACAGAAACCAGAAATGAATTATTATTCGATGTAACTTCTACTGGATAAAAATTACATAAATACGTCATTCCTTTCTTTATCAACGGTTTGACTCTGCAAATAAAATATTTATTATCGTTTCGCTCTCGATATAAAATTATCCCGACTGTGTTTACGTGAATTTCGTTTAACCGACAAAATGAAGCGAAATTGCCAGTGATTTTTATTTTTCGCGTTTCTCAGACATTTTATTATCGAAGAATTACGTGGACCAAGTGTCTGTCGCGACTTCCTTAGGGGTTTGATACATTCGTGGTGCGGCAAGGAGTGGTTGAGAAATACGAAACTAAATTGCGATACGCGGCATAAAATTAAAATACGAGACGAAGAGCGCGATGCTCGGGACCGGCCGCGGTGAAATTTGCATATATTTCGCGCGATTCCTTCAACGAAATTACGGTGCGCTGGTTAACGTTCCTGACGAGCGTCTCTCACGCACGAAAATAAAAAGAGGAAACTGCTTTTTTCGTAGAAAACATTCTTTGTCCGCTTGATCGAACCGAAAGTTTCGCAACAAGGCGACGAAGCGTTTCCTTTTTCTTTTCGTTAGTTCATTCGTCGCGATTTTAACGCGAAGGCACTCGCGAGATCTCGCTGCCGGCACATTCCTTTTCCAATCAGCCAAATTATAGCCGATCCGTGGTCTGTAATTAAATTAACGTGAAAGTTCACCGCTGCTGTCGAGTTATTTCTATGAGTTAATTGTACCTCTCTCCCTCTCTCTGGATATCTAAATAAGAAAGGAACGCATTTGAACGCATTTTTAAACAAACACATGACAAGCTAAGACGATATTCGAAAACTACTATATTGCTACGTATGGAATCTTCTTCGAGATTTGCATATCGCTACTTTCGTTTATTGAATTCGCTTTATTAATTCGATTATCAACTGCATTAAAAAAAAGAAGAAATTTGATATACGCGAATGAAAATATAAGTTCCATGTGCGACGTGCTGAAGCTTTTAAAGACATGGAAATCGTCTTGTCGATCGTCACAAACAATAAAAATGCTCGTGCGATTTTCTCGTATGAGATTAAACTGCGATTAAATTTGGACAATTTAAGGTGGCACCGTTGCTGAAATTTTTAGAATTTCGCGCGACAGAAAAGTATGAAGAAGATAGAAAAGCATTTGATATCCACTCGAAGTGGAACGTAAATCGCGACAGAGCAAACGATATGCAAAGTTAATTTATCCAAACGACGATTACCTAACGCAGTGTAAAAGACAAGAGTCGAATATCGAGCAATGAATCTTTATTCGCTCTAATAAGGATTCAAGATCGTTGAACCCGCGTTAACGTCGATCCCGAGGAATAACAAAGAACACTGTAACGCAGCAGCCTAGCGGGGGACCAGAAAATGGCCTCCGTTTAATAAATCCGCCGCGATGGAAGCGCGATCTGACCGAAGAAAAACGGGACCGCTCGAAGGGGAGCGCTCGTAATCTATGCTAATGCGGCGAAGGTGGGTGCACAGGGCCTGTAATAATAGTGTTTTCGAGGATGTGACGTCACACGGGAACAATACAGGCACGAGCCGTGCCGTGTACACGCTTTCGGCGGATTATTTATTTGACAGACCTCCCCGCGGGCCGTGTCTGCGTTTACGACCAGCTCGCAAACGTTTCGACCCGAGATTCGCAACGCGCACTTCTCCTTTTCCTTCGCCAGATGCTAATGCGATGCCTGCATGCAACGTATAATAGATTATATATTTTCTTCCTAGAATAAACTATAAATAAATATATTCGCAGTGACTCACCAAAGTATTCGGACATTTATGATTGGAAAACATCGATGTGTATAGTTTCTGCACGTTATAGATAGAGTATTTCGAAATTTCATGAATATCTTCAGTCAAAGAAGAAATATCCAAATTCAGTAATGGATATAACATAAGAGTTAACAAACACCAAAACCCACTAGTTACTCAATTACTTGACACGTCGGATCAGATCCGCAGGCTAAAAAGACTAAAAAGGCTAAAAAGAATTACCCTTTAGATTTAAGCACTAGATTCAACTAGAATCATACACACGATAAACACTTATTAAACACGACATAGTGCCACGCCAGAAAAATTTACTTATAATTCTCAATGAGAATTGATTGTAAAATTCATCCAAATAAGAAAAAAAAATGAATTGAATCTTAAGAAGAGGCGAGTTTCGTAATTCTATGTATCGGTCAAATTTGAAGACGATATATGAGAATGTACGTAAAAGGTACAAGATATTAAGAGCAAACATTTCGAGAAAAATTAGTACAGTCAAATTGGAAACGATCGGTAATGTGTACTATCTCAATTCCTAACCAATTTACGGCGTATTTAATTTGAAACGTACCTAATATGAAATGGGCCTAATCTGAAACTTCTTTAAATTTAGTTGAGGAAAAAGAACAGAATATTTTATAAAGTATTAAGTTGTCCGAAAAGTGTCTATCTTTTACAGACACGTCTTTTACAACGAGGCATCTTTATACAAACATGAAACGTACGCTGTCGAACGTTGTGATCTTTATTTTGATAGAACAAAATGGATCATACGTAATTCGATAAAATAATATAAAACAGATGTTGTGCATCCATTATTTCCTTATAAAACGAAAGAAACTTTTCGGACGACCTAATACATGGAAAAGGGAAATTTATTCGCAAGTTATTCATCGTACCGACTTCTTCTATCAAAGGCGAGTTCGGTATACCATTCAAAGATATTAAGAAATCTATTAGGTAGAGAAATTATTCGAGAAGCGGAATGAGAGATGGACTGGCATAAATTCTACAAGATCACATAAAACAGCAAAGCGATACTCGAATCCCTCCTCCACCTCCGAACCTCTATACAATAGAAACGACCAAGTGAAGCTATTCACTGCTAATTGAACACACAAGCGTAACGCACGAATTTCCGTTAC
Organism: Bombus vancouverensis nearcticus; assembly: GCF_051014615.1. Lineage (NCBI taxonomy): Eukaryota > Metazoa > Arthropoda > Insecta > Hymenoptera > Apidae > Bombus > Bombus vancouverensis. Next base: position 4,299,252 of record NC_134924.1, read on the forward strand.
GAACAAATTACGTTACTATTACAAGTTTCTATTACATTACCAGTCACGGTACAACGCATGATTCTGAAACGCACGACATTATGGGAACCACGGAACACATTCAAAACCCCAAGAAGCTCACGCAAGCGTTCAGTTCGAAACAAAAGTAGAGAAAGCCTCTGGAAATTTATCAAACAGACAGGCACATAGTAGAAGATCCTAGAGGAGATACAAGCGAAAACCTTCGCCAATGATCGTATTGTCGATGCGACGCGCCTATTCAAAGAATAGAAGAAGAAGAAAATTTTTAATCGGTACAACAACGACAAAAAGAAAAACACAAACATTTCAGAAAATTTCGCAAGAAGATCCGCTCAACGACGATCATAAAATTGCAATCGAACGAACGAACGAACGAAATGGTGGGGCTTCTCCTTGTTCGCTTGCAGCTCGAATTTTCGAGTTTAACCAGGGGCCGCGTTTCGTATGCGCGGCAAATTGCCGTAATGACGGTGCATCATGGTAAAAAGTTTCGCGTTCGCGGAAAGCAGAATGTAAACCGGACATATCCCTCGCTCTGTCCTCGTCTCGTTGTCCTCGCGGATCGCCGCACCCGCTTCTTGCGCCGCTCGGAGGCGCCTTTGATCCGTCGTGTTTTCAGCGTTCACCGCCTCCCCGCGGGTATACATATATGCGCGGTTCCCGAGTTTTTGCGGCTTCCGGGGACGCAGGCCCCTGACTCTCGAACAATGTCCAGAAGAAACGATTATGTCGCGGTTGGTTCATCGATCGATGAAAGTCTGACGAGCTGACTCGATTCTCCGATGAAAGGGGTCGCTTCGATTGGATCGAACGGTGATTAAAAATGAAACGCCGGCTGATTTTTGATACAAGCTCCGTTTAATCTCGGTCGATTTGGAAAAGAAAGGCTCGAGTTTCGTGACTTTTCGGAAAATTGTTCGAGTTCTAGAGTCGAAGAGTACTTTAGGCGGAGCGTCTGCGTTGTTTTTTGTAAATTTGGAAATAATTGGGTTTTGTAGAGACGGGGTTGGTTAGGATAGGGACGAATCCTGTATTTTGGAAGGGAAGCAGTCACTTGAATTGCATCGGAGAACGATTAAATGCAAAGGAAGGCCGACTTGTGGAAGAAGTTTCATCTAAATTTGTTTACTTGCGACATGATCGAAAATGGTCGGATTGGATTATTCGAAGAAAAGGGCGTATTTTGTGATTTCTAAGACAACGAATGGAGATCTATGGTTGAAGGATGCGTCATAACATCTCTGGATGACAGAGAAAAAGAGTGAGTTTTTGTATGGTTTTTAAAGGGAATATAGAGTTTGAAAGTTTGAATATACTTTAACGAGAGAAAGAGTGTTTCCTAGTAAACGATAAAAACGATTACTAAAGCGTTATCCTACATGAAAATAAATTACAGTAATTACTCGTGAGTAAATATAGGTAAATGGTAATTACGTCTCGGCCATACGTGGTACTTAAAAGCCGCAACAACCGGTGCAACGATCTCCATCTTTTGCAATCGATAACATATGTAAATCAAATTAACATCCCCGCGTGCAATAAGTTAATATCCTTTCCTCGTAGAAATTATATCCTTATCCTTTACGGTCTTTAACGTGTCGACCTATCAGAGTATCACAGGGGAAGTCACTTTGCTGGTGAAACTTACTTTCTCAAATTCCAACGATGACCATCAATTAACGACGATGATCATTTATAACTTCGCGACTTCCAGACAATTTTAAACCTACCAACAAATAGCTAAAAACATATCTATTAGATCGTTCAACGTATTTGCCTCGTGGCCGCGACACTGACATAAAATTACAAAGATATTTTTTTCTTGTCTTTCAAAATACTTTCCTGTATGGAATTTAATTCTTCTATTTCTAACTTATAAAATCTTTCGTAATTTGGAATTTGCTGAAAATTTTTGTACGAAAATATCAAAAACTATCCTTAGTCCTTATGTTCTTACATCTACAGTTTGCTGATAAACAAAGGAAAAATAAGTGAGAACCAGTGCGTACCTATTGCCAACAAATATTCAGACATCGTCGTCACCGTCACTATCTCGTTTTTGTAAAATGTATAAAACACATAATTACTATACTTCCATCATTCTGTCAATTGTCTATAAATTTTCACCATTAAAGATCGATATTAATTAGGAAATTATGCAGATAGGTAAAAAATTCTGCGAGAACCTCGTCAAGATTTAGAGCAAAAACGACAGATCTCATAATACGACTTAATATCATGGAGCAGAAAATATGAAACGAGACGCCAGCACTTTTCCCGAAAAAACTTTGATCAGACACTTTTTTACCCGTGCACAAACCGTCGGTTATTACGATCACCGGAGCGTAACGATCTATCGGTTCATAACACGCACTAAAATTAGAAATAAGATTTCCCAATATCCCTCGCGCCCCTTCCGCCCCTTTTTCTCTCCCCGTTAGCTCGCGATCCGGTCGCTACCGTATCGTAATCATTCAGCAATGGAAATCGGCTGACGCAAAGACAAATTCTGTTCGCGCCGCTGACTGATTACGATACGCGAGATAACAGGCCAGGCCTGCGTTCCACGTGTCGACATATCTCCTCGCGGTCGAACACGCAGCTCGTGAACTTCTTTTCGCCTGTTTTTCCGTATCTAGATCTCACCTAGATCCGCCAGCTGTCATTTGAATTCAATTTTGTTTACAGAGGCGCGATCTTTTATTGGTTCGCGAGACACGATTTCTATGTGAAATGGAAGTGTAGAAAGTAGAAAATAGCAATGGTCGAGAATTATTTATGGAATTCTAGACAGATACTTTAATTAATAGCGCAGATATCATAATCGCGGACTGCGATTTAAATTTATCTTGGAATTTTCTATCGCTTATATCATTGTCTTATGATGAACGAGCTTCTGGAAGTAACTTATGTGTTTCTTAAGCGTTGAATATTAATCGTGCACTTATGCAATGGAACTCGCAAATTAATAAAAAGTGAAGTCGATCAATCTAGCTTCTGAAAGGCCCGTATAATAAAATCAATCATCTTCGTATATACCGTTCTATCTGCGTTTCAGCTCGATTTAGCAGTAACAGCTTTTTAAGACATCGCATTAGCTTATAGAATACATTATATTTTCATGGCTAATAAAAATACAATACGGTAGAACTCGATTTATTTCAACTCCGTTCATCCGAACTGACGTCATCGCAATATCCGATTTAACGAATGTATCTCCCTGAACTCCAGTTAACCGACTCCAGGTTAAGGCATAGAAAAGGTAAACACAAAAATACCACTTCTTATCTCTCATACGTTAAACTTGACAAATTGAACTTGAAATGGTTTCTAATGGTTTCTCGATAGAAATATATTAATATCTTTTTGCAGGGGAAAATGTATCATTCTGTCTAAAATAATGAAGTTGGCGTTAAAATCTGCTCCACTGTACTCGACCGGTAAGAAGACAATCTGCACCATATGATGTCTTCTTCTCAGCAAAACAGCTTCTGTTGAAACATATTTTTCATAGTTACAGATTACAGACTATAGAAATATTTCGAGTTTTCCAGATAAAGGAAACACTCTATATATATATAATACAAAAAGAGGATTAACCCTCCATCAGTTTCACGGTGCAGACACGTTCCAACCTCATACGTACTCCCCTGATAGCAGAGCTGGCAGTTCACCAGGAACGACCGGCGTCCAGCTGGCGATTTCCCAAACGATTTTAATTGTACTTGAAATGGATGCACGTAGCTCGTCCCCGGCGGCCAAAGAACTCCAATTAGTCGTCGTGGTGGTGTCCTTATGTTGCCTTAGGCCGGTAAGAACTAATGCCGAAATAAGGGAAGGGAAAGAAGTGGCGCGGTCGGCGAGCGTGCGTGCGTGCACGCGGCGCGTGCAAGAAAAATCTCACTCGGCAGAGACGTGCCTGCGAACCTGGAGATCGGACATGCCTGAACGTATTACTCATACCCAAGCGTAGGGCCGCAGTCCCGGCATCCTCTCGCGAGCAACGCGCTCTCCAGATCGATACCGGTCCTCGATGAACTCTGCAAGCTGAATTGCGATGCGTTTCTTGCGACTTTACCCTGGACACGGTGGAAATCTCGATCTGCGAATCGTGCACGTGGGAAAAATTTGGGTTTCATGGGTAGAAAGTGGCAATGAAAGTTGGTAAAATTCGTAGGCTCGATTTATACGTAGATTCGCACAGACTTTGCACGTATACGATTATGTTAGAAGATTAAAGATTAAAAATTGATCGTCGTTCAGATAAAAGTATCGAGGTGAGAGATGATTTGCAGGTTGAAAATGCGCGAATTTTAGAGAAATATTTTTGACACGAATCGCGAAGATTTTTAGCATTTTTCTGTCATTTCCTTCGAAATTTAATGTGTCGAGATAATTGATAATTAGATATGGCTTGGTTGAGAAGAAGATGGATTTTAGAAAAACCTTGATATTTGGAAGTTTTGGGAATTATTGGACGACCTTTTTTTAAAAGATTGCCGTGCGGAGATCGTTAACATTCTTGTAAGTTTCTTCAGCGTTTAAAGTATCGAGATGACCGACGATCAGCAATGGTTTAATTGAGAAGGGGTGGGTTTTAAAGAAGCATTGATATTTGTAAAATTGTGGAATTATTGAACGACTTTTTAAAAGATTGTGATATGAAGTTTTTTCATATTCCTGTAATTTTCGTGGAAATTTAAAGCGTCACGTAAGAGATAATTAACAGTGGCTGAATAGGAAAAGGAAACGTTGAAATTTGTAGGTTTTCAGAATTATTGAGCAATTTATAGCATTTAAAATTCCGGTTTAACTAGAAAGAAATATCGATAGAAATTTATAGCATAGTTTTGCAGGAAAGTTGAAAGTGTTATCTGATAATTGTCGTTAACTTAACAGCACAAGCTTCTATAACTTTTTCGAGTTATTACTCGATAGTCTGGAGGATTGGTTTACCAAGAACTAGTCCTTGTCATTTTGTTTTCCATACCGGTTGCAAAAGAATTGATTGATCGAGTAGATTCCGTCGATTACACGCAACAATATGTATCGATTAAGCGCGTTGATTTCATTCGCTGGCAACGCCCTGCGCACTGGCGTTTAGCGTGATTAAACTGAATCTGTAAAAGCATCTATCATAAGCTACTACTACGCTTATTAAACGGAGCGTAGATTCAACAGATAGGATCGAGCCAATAACACCTATAAAACCGAGAGTCAGCGGCATTTTAAAATAGTGTTCCGCGGCGTGTATAAACGCGGACAAAAAAGTGATAGTTCAAACATCAATCAATGAAACTGTATCTGCAAACTATCGTTGCAACAAAAAGTATTCTCGATCGGACGCTTAAAAAATGATAACTTATAAATAATAAATAGAAAAATATCATAGGATGGCCTTGTGGCTCGACTTGGATGAAAAATCAGATAGAACCGTTCGAAAGTCGTAGCACGAACTATTAATAATCGTAAGTGGACCAAGTATACGACAGGAAATTTTTCTGTTAGCTTCCGTTACGATTCTATGTACGAGCGCTTCCCACTCGTTACCAAAACGGTACTCACACACATTTTCCACACGTTTTGCATAGCAACGGCATAGTACACCTCCGCATTTTCGGCTCGCGTGAAAAACAAACGGGCTTTATCTCCTTGTTACGTGATCTCACGGCGCGTAGGTGAGGAAGTGATCTACAAAGTGCGATCATAAGGAAAAGAAACATATAGAGTAGGTGCCTTTTACAGTATATGTCGATTCAGTGATAGATTTATCGAGGTTGATTATCGCTTCGAATAGAAGTTTACCAGATCTATACGTGATATATATTCTTTAGAGGAGACACATTAGTATGTTGGAAATATCGAGGTAGAAATGTTCAAGCAGTATAATCATTGGAAATGTAAATGTACAATCTAATAGTTACGACGATTTGTAAATTAATGAATATTTCTAGATAATATTCCCAGATCGATACGATGTTTCCTAGGTATATATCGTTGTCCAGCCAATGTCTCTCTCGACGTTTCTCTAAATTCTACGTTTTCTTTTCCATGCCACCTCAACGTTCACCGCATAGAATTAACACAAGAGCAATTTTCATTACATACGCTGCGTACTGAATTTCGAGACTATAAAAGACCTACAATCTCCACACGCCTTTTGTATTCCTTTTTTACCCCTAAATCTCCGACAAAATAAGAATCTATAGTCTACATCGAAGGAAAGCCAACACCGTTCAACGACGACGACACATTCGAAAGAAAAAGGTTCGATCTGGCGTTTGACGTGCACACACGATCAACGAGGACGAGGAGCGGAGAACGGTAACGGAGGTGAGGAAGAGAAAAGGACGACGAAGATGAGGAGGAAGGGCAAAGATGGCCGCCATCGTGGCGCTGGTACGGGGAAAAGCGTCGGACCTCCGCGTCGTTCGTCTCTCCTGTTAATTCCCACCGGCGTGTCCTTCGTTTCTGCCCTCCCCTCTTTCACTCACTGCATCTTCCCTTCCTCTCCCTTCCTTGTCCTCTTTTCGAAACACGCGTTCGTCATCGTACCGAGTTCCCTCGATGTGCTTCCCTCGCGCATAAAAGCCTCCCCCCATGGCGTGTTTCGATCGCCATCATGCCACGTGATCGAGGAGCATTCGGTGTTTTATGCGACCGGCTACCCAGAAAACCAGCACAAAATCGTCGATCTGTACGTTTATCGAATTACGATGCTCGCCTCGCCTTCCACTCACCACCGATTTCTTCCTTTGTCTTTCGTCTCATCGGCCACTTCGCCATCCTCATCCTTCGTTTTCCCTCTTTCTTCCTCCTTAACGGAAGTCTTGTTCCGCCTCTCTGTTCTGTCGCCTCGTTTCTGCGAATATCTCTGGCGTTCCATGGATTCGATCTGTCCCACGTGGTTCTTCTGTTTCGGGCTTAAAGCTAGTACGAGGAGTAAAAGGAAAAGGTTGACCGACCAGGAGACCAACTGATCGGAATGGTCGAAAAAGATCGATTACGGCGGGATAGGGGGACAGTCTTGGGGAAGGGACCTGGTTTCGAACGAATTCTCTCCTCTCTCTATCTTGGCCTCCGCAGGGCCGTCGGGAAATTACGTGGGGAGATCGAGGGTTCTTTAACGAGACTCTCATTACCAGAACTTCTTTTGTCTCGAGATATCTTTTCCGCCTTCCTTCTGCCCCTCGTTCGCTTTGTGCGCTTCACGGCAAACACGACGTTCAACGTGCACGCTGCCCCCAAGGAACAATTAATTCGCGCGATCATAATAATTTCGTTGTTGGATCAGTGATCGGTATCAAAGTATTAAATCCAAAGGTGTTACATTTCGGAAAAGAGCGTTAAATAGCATCGTAAATGCGTTCGATGAGACCACAACCTCTCCTTCGATTTATTTTTATATAATTCGAGCGTGGGTTACTTGTAAAATGAAAAATCGAACATTTGTAAAATTAAAGGAGACATTAAAGGACTTCAGGGAATTAGATAAATTGTGACGTGGCGATCGTTGTTTTAATTTCGAATGTAGGATTGTTGTTGCGGTTGTAGAGCGCGATTGCATTATGCGGATGCAACGCGCATTTACATCGTAGAGCTGCAACACGATAGCAAGGTACAATGATTGCCATGTACATTGTCATTGTGTCAGGTACGCAACATGTATTTACAATATACAGTCGCATTGTACAGTTGCGTTTGAGATCACGATCTATGTGTAACTGTTGGCTCATCCATCGTGTAAACGTTGTTTCGTGTATCGCGGTATTAAAATCACAGGTAAAGGCGGTAGGAAAGAAACGAAACAAAATTTAACCTGTTCGGGAAACGAATTTGCAGTATCCGTCAAGAAATTAGGAAACATAATCGCGTCGCGTTGAAAACGATCGAAGACACCATACTGTTCTTAGTATGTAAACTTGAAACGATGAAAGAAATAGAAGCTTAAGGTGAGAAAATCACACTTTCACAATCATTCATCGATAGCAGAAAAACTGTGTCGTAATCGCAGCGATCGAACAAGATACTCTTCATCGTAACCATTCACACGTTAGCAGAAATACCTTCAACGATACGTAATTCTGCTTATCCATCTATTTTCTCCTGTTTGCTGTGAAAAAATAAGACGAACACATATACAACCGTAAGATCAACACTGAACACTCAAACGATTCTTCTACACCAGTTTCTAATTACGTGGATATGCAACGCATGGATTTGTATTTAATAACACGTAACTCCACGCATCCATTTATTCTTCTATATCGATCACGAAAAAGCAAAACCAACAGATTAGAACAGCAAAATAGCACCCTAAAACCATCCTACACCATTGGCTTGAAACTATTTCTATGCAGTTGAAACGCGTAATACAAGTAAACGTTCCTAAATATATCATCAATGGTTCTGGCAATTCGTTTGTTTTATACCTGTCACGAAGAAAATACAATCGACGTGTTGCAACCATACGAACAACCACTAAACCGCAGAAAAATTCTACTACGCTGAATGGAAACTATGCGAAACTATACGAAACTATGCGTTAGATAACGAGAGATAACGTTCTCGATAAAAGCAACGATCAAACCGCAAAGAAATTTTGCTGCACCGATCTGCAACTATCCGGATGTGTAATGCACATAAATTCGCGAAATCTCGATGGCGTGGAGGGGGGCAGTTGGCCTGAGGCGGGTCGGCGAGCCACGATTTATCTAGGAACGCGATCGAGCTACGTTTTTGCTGACTACGAAAAGCCCTGGAAACGTACGAGCTACGCCCCGCCATCGGATACGCGTAATAACACCCTTTAACGCGGCTCTCGCTAGAAATAATGTTGCAACCACGGGAGGAACGCGCGACTCTGCAGGAGATATGTGCCGTCCCTGGTCAGACAGGGAATAAGTGATTTCACGGCGTTCGAGGAACTGGTGGAAGGGAATTAAAGGGTCGAACACACGGATGAAGGGTTGTCCCGTGTCTTTTTCTCGTTCGTTTTCCTCTTCCTCTTCGTTCTATTGCTCCAGGAACGTTACAATTTGGACGATTGCCGGGCGATCTGTGATCCAATGGTTTCCTCGAAACGAAATGATAATCGAAGAGAAGGAAGCAATTTTCCCGGGCAGAACGTTTGGGAGCAATATCCGCGAAAAGTATAAATCGATTTTTCTTTTTGTCGTTCTTAAGTGTTGGTGATTTTTTGATGCTACGTAGTAATTTATAATGCGCTGTGCGTGGTGCCTAATTATGGGACTGATACAGTGACTTCGATTTTACGACTTCCTGCGTGTATAAGGTATATATTAACGGGAATATTTATGAGATAAACTGGATAGCGAGGAAGAAACGACAGCGGAATGCGAAGCGCAGTCGTGCGATTGTCTGTGAGAAGCTTCGAGTATATTACCATCTGACTATTGGGAAAATCTCATTCGAAGTATGGGAAAAAGTTCTCGGTGAAAGATTGGCGATTAATTGTTAGCCTGAGATGATCGAGTAAGTTGTCGAAACATAAATTTGTAAAACTGGAAGCTTCGTTCCTGATAACATATAAATCCAAAATATCTTACATTTAAATTTCTAAATAGATATATTCGCAAAGAAACTATTACACGCGTTATGGATATAATTTATGTAATCGTGACTGTCTAAGATTCGAGATAACCGTAATAATTTGTACGCCAGATAAATCTAACTATTCCACTAGTTCATCAAAGATTCGCGTCCTGTTCAGCTTGCATGCAGGGTATGCAGTTCTCCACCACGCCTCGCACTTCATTGATTAAACGAAGGCAACAGAAGCAAGAAAACCGGAGGAAGAGACGAGATTTAAAGCCCTTAAGTGCTCAGGCCGTGAATCACTCGACTCGGTTCAGTATTCTCCGATTTATTGGTCGCGCATAACGCGATGATCAATTCAAATTGTCGCGCGCGAAGGTTTACTACCGTCGTGCTTGCATTGGTCAACCCTTGGCTGATCATGCGAGTCGAGAAAAAGAGAAGGAGACAAATGTAAAAAGAAATAAAGCTACGAGAGAGTAGAACGATAACGCTCGTTCTAATCCATTCGAGCAATTTAATCGTTTTAATAGCATAAACCGTTATACGATTAACGCCGTGTATCAGCCGTCGTAAACGCAAATTTTCCATCGACAGAACGCTTCATTAATAAGACGACGTTTCCCGCGAAGATAACACGACTCTCGAATTTTTTTCAATTATATTACTGCTTAATAGCGAGCTTGGATATTAGACCGACCGGAGAAGATGATAAGATTTCGCGAGAAAGATAAGAAATATTAGAAGCTACGTACAGTTAATCTTGAGTGACGTTTCTGTCGATGTTTAAATAGCCGCGATTCTGGAATCGTTCGATAGTATCTCGCGAAATCACGCGAATTTCTCGGTAAATTATTATTGGCCGATTAATCGTACGGCATTGCGTGCGTCACTTCCGCCGGTTGAAAGCACGATATCGCGGCGCGCGAATTTCTTTTCGGGCTTGTTGGAATTAGAGGCCGATCAAAAGGAGAATTTTTGCACAGTCGCCACCAGTTGATTTGTAATTGCACCGTTTATCGATAGTCCAGGGAGAAACCACCTTAGAGAAACTCATTTAAATTCCGACGGATCGACCCGGTTGATAGAACGTAACAGCGTTTCGTCATCGGTATCACACACTCCGAGAGATAATGTTCTCAATGTGTACAAGATTATGTTTGGAGAGAGATGTGACACTTGAATGACTGCCGGAAAAGAAAGTTTCAGGTCGGAGATTGACTTCGCAGTTAACTTTAATTGGAGCTTTTGATATCCGAGTGTTGAAATTCAAATATCAGTCCAAACATTCAAATCCAAATACTCGGCTTGAAACGCTACAGTTGCTAGGATTGACCTGAAATTCGAATATATAGGTTCACATATCTAAATTGAAACATAATTGTAGGTAGGTTCAATGTGAAATTCAAATATGGATTCAAGTATATTCAGATTGAAATATCTAACTTGAAAAAATTCAAATATTCAAATTCGAGTTTCCAATTGTTCAAATTCAACCTCCAGTTAATATACATATTAGTTTACATTTCTGGCATGGAAATCTAGATTCGCATAAATTCTGCAAAGACAGATTGTACTTGATAGAATCGTGATAATGAATCGTAAGTCAAAGAATTAAGATGTACATACGTAGCCTCATCCAGGTTTGTGTACATACACGTTAAAGTGCAACAGTTATACGACACTGATATTTGATAATAAATTGATACTTGATATTTCCGAAACTCTCCCTGGCGAGTTTCAAATTCCTATCCCAACGATCGAGATACGTAAACTTTAACCTAACCCATTATTGTCAGCGTAAATCCACTCTACGATCTTGATACATTGGTTTTACCAAGTATACACGCATGATCGTACGCTATGATACCAGAAAAGGCGACAGACTGCGAACGCGTCTATTTAACAAGAGAAGATCACCATTTACCAACGTAGGAATCTACGATCTAAAGAATTTCGCGATTCGATCCGCGATCGTCCTGTAATTACCTCGGCAAACGAATTTTTTCAATTAAACCGCATTCCGCGCACATTGACGCGCGGGCGACGACGCGAGCGCGCGCGAGTTTCATCGTAAAAAGGGCCAATTTAACGCATCCGGCGAGTGGAGCCGAAGTGAAAGACGATTTCAATGGGACGTCTTCCTGCGTCGTGGAAAATCGTTTTAACGGTAAACGCCTGTTAACCGTTCGTTCCCTGGGAAATTATCGGGCGGACATAAATTACTTTAACCGACGGATTCCTCCGCGTTGCCCATTTCCCTCGCAACAACCGGCATCTTCGAGAAAATCGCGAAAATAGAAGAAACACGATGGAAGAAAAAGGAAGAACTTAAGCAGGTAAGCTTCGTTCAAATTAATTAAGTTGCTTGAATTAACGTCAGTTTTAATCAATGCGAATTTGTTTCTCATTCGACTTGAAGTATCGCTTTCCGTGCGAATCGTTCGCTTCGAATCGATTCAAAACATTCAAAATAGTTTCATACACTTTAGTAAACGCGAACCTGTTATTTTACTTGACTTGAAGTATCCTTTCGTTGTCATGCGTAAACATTTGTTTCGAGTCGCTTCGATTTAGGCAAATCACGTTACCCGTGTCAACTTGTTTCGCTCGACTTGAAATATTCTCTCAAGCGAGACTGATGTTCTATCGACGTTGAAAAGGCTGTATGAAATACGAAGAGTAAGCGATAAAACTACGTATCCTTCTCCGTTTCAAATTGAATTTCATTTTTCGTCATTGCCGTTCCATCAAGTTCTTCCCTAAACCTCTTTAACCTTCTTCGAATCGTCGACGTCGTTTTAGCCATCCATTGCTTCATATCAGTTTACTCGAGTCCTTTCGACTTGACTGATCATGAACGTGACTTTAGAGAAAGGAAGAATTTCAAAAGGTAGGGAAGAAGAAACGAGATCAAAAGAAAGATAGATCGATAAGGGTAGATAAAGGAGGAGCACTAGAAAGTAAAAGAAAGAAGCGGTGGACGCGTCGAGTTTGTTAATGAATACCAAGCGTAATCGAACGATTGAAGAGATTGGGGCTCGTTAACGAAGCGAGGCGCGTTACCTTCTATTTACCACAGTTTCGCGGTAACCGCTTGCAACGATATTTCATCGATATCCCGACGATCGATATCCATCGTTCTTGATAATTATCAGTGGCCGGCTGTGTAACGTCGCGGCAATACTTTACGGCCAGCGCGCGATTGCCCTGGCAATTATAGAAGGCTGGTTAATGAATGAAGCAGAAATCAACGCGGCATCGCGGCCGTTTCATAACGCTGGCTCGTAATTAATATAATAAGGCCTGGATATCGGTTCGACCACCTCTCGTGTGTTCGCGCTTGCGATCGAGCTTCCAGCAACGTATAAAAATCATGCTTCGTATATTCTGTTATTCATAACGACGAGTTTCATCAATCTAATCAACGTTCAAACGCGTTTCTTTCGTGGTTCCTCCTCTGAAATCTCCTTTCTTTCCTCTTCGTTTTTTTGATTGTTTTATTCTAACATATAATTACTGACATATATTTATTATTTAGTTTATATATTTATTACATTATATATTTATTTGATAATCGCGATGTGAAACGTTAGGGACGACGCGTGTTGCTAGAACGTTGATTAAATATAGAAAGAACAGTAAATCCATACCAGGATATCGTAAATCGTATAAAGTACAGAGAAGTTGTTAATAAAGAACCATAAAAAAAGGAAAGAAATGAATTCCGTGAGAAATCAGACTTTCGAATTGATCACTGAGTCCACCATCTCATTTACATCGGACGAACTTCAAACAACGATTAAAAACTATGAACGATGTATTTTAATATTTAGTGCCTTGTCTAATCAACATTGAAATACATTTCCTACTTAATATCTGTGCTTCTTAGTTCTTCCTCGTTTCTTAAGATAATTCCAGAGAATAATTAATGTTGGTGAACAGGCTCCGATATCGATTCTATCGTTTCGCGTGTATTTACGCGATCGCAGCCTAAACACGATGCGAAAATCATGCAACGATATATCAATGACCGTTCCAATATCCAACGATTATTTTGTACATTTAATAAACGAGGCGCGTTTCTTTCTTGAACTTCTCTTTTCACTTTTTCTCCTTCCTTCTCCTTATAACTACGCAAAAATTTAATATAATCAAGCCTAGATACCGATTTGATCGCAACATGTAAGAACCATGTTCGTATATTTTAATATCTAATGGCACGTTTCGCGTATCTAATCGACGCCGAGACGCGTTTCTTTCGTCGTTTCCATTTTTCCATTTTTTGTCCCTCTTTTTCCGCTCGCTTCTTTTTTCCCCTTTCTTTTTTCCGTTTTTGCTGCTGCGAAACTTATTCGCGTAATTGTAGCGAAAAATTCGGTTTCATTAAATCGAGCCGAGCGCGACGAGAGGAAAACAAGTTGAAAAATAAAACGAGTCACTGAAGTTTTATCGGGCTTCTGAGTAATTTGATTTATTCCGCGATTGAACGGGGAATTAGACGTTTTCGCCCGGCCGATTTTCACGCTCCACGGATTAAACGGCGTTTATTACGGGTTAATCGGCGCGACCATATTTTTACCGAGGTTTTTGCCACCACCAGTCGGACTCTGTACGAGGAATGATCGAAAGCAACGAGCGTAGAACGATCGAGAACGATACTTTAAAAGCATGATTAGCCTGTCGTTTAGTCTAACACTCTGGTAGAAGTTTCACGTGTATCTTCTTTTAACGATCGATGCTGGTTTATAGACTCGAGTTCTACATTTATCATCTATATAGGTCTCGGGAACGACGAGGCAAATAAATTCAATCAAAGCAATCATATTTCAACTCTAATTGACTTGTTGTAAATACATAAATCTACGGAGCTTCCATTTAAATTAAAGATATTCGAACAGACGAAAAAGTTTGAACTGAAATCGTAAATTCGATATGGTAGTTTTTAAACGAGTAAATCGATAGCCACGTCGAGAACATCTTCATTTTCTGAAACTGTAATTTTACACAACGTCTACGAGAATGGTTGTCCGGTGTTTAACGTTTATTCGGAAATTCAACAATCAACCTTGACAGATTTGAACTATAATAAATCAGCTTCCAAGCAAAGTTCTCCAGCCGGTATGCAAACGATACTCGTGTAAGCTACAGGAAAAAAGGAGAATTACGACTTCGATCAAACGCTACACGATGATTTTCTGTAACATGCTGTATGTGTGTTTACAGATTTCTAGTTGAAAATTGTCGAAAAAATCTGAATTTTAAGCTTCTTATCTAAAGTAGAAGTCGAAGCGTGACAAGTCTATCGTCAAGCAGTTTCTCAGCCGGAAAATCTGGAAAGTTCGCGAATAATACGCAAGAGCGTACAAAAATAATACCTGCAACACACAAAACTGATAATTTTATTTCAAAGCATGCAATCAGCCAAGAAATTGCGTGACGCGCAAAATGCAACAAGGTAAACTCTTCGCCGTTAACAGAAACGAAAGTGAACGCGAGTCAAATTATCAAGTTGTCGGCGAATTGGATACCCCAACGTCCACGACTTAAACGAGACTATCAAACCACGGTGTTTTATGCGTCGTTAAGCTTATTTGTACTCGCTTCAATGAAATTCCAAATCAAACAAGTCGCATACCGAAGGCTGGCCAGAGGAACGTAAACCGCGAATACGCCATTTAACATCTCTCGGTGTACATACAGTGATACTAACATAGTAAAGCTCGCTGTTCTCGAGAAATGTTACAAATGGATTCAAACACGTACGTCGCTGAGGTAAGGTTGAATCTCAAGCATCGCGAGTTTTTCATGGAGCAGGAAATAATGCTTTTAAGTAGATCTGTATCTAGACGAGAACAGATTCAAACTCTTTAACTCTGTATAGTTCGAGAAACGCAGATAAATGGTATTATATTTATACCATAGTAAATTTTAGTAGATTGGAGCTTTTTAAATGAATTAACGTGAACTGCTTATTACACGTGTTGTATCATGTACGTATATTCTATTCATAATATCGAGAGCTCAAGTACTCGATAAAACCTGACACTTTTTCCACCAATTGTAAAAAAAGGGTAACAAATAATTATGCAGTGAATTAGAAAAATACATGGTAATTTATAATGTTATCAGTTTCGTCTATTCGATGCATAAAATTAATCAGCCAGACTTCTGTTTGATTAATCAAGAGTCTGGTATGCCATAATCGCAAATAAAAGGAACCACGATGAAAGAAATAAGCAATAAGAAATCGATAAAAATGGACGTGTGCTGTTTCGAGGAGAGATCCCTTCAACGGCAATAAACGGCTGGCTCAGCGACGATTTCGACAAAAACACAGTGGAAATCACCGTGTCCGTGATTCATCGACGTCCCTAAAATAGACGTGATGCGGCATCCTCATTGGCCAAGATTTCCGCTTTAAATCTTGCCAACCGTGTTAATTGCCGATCGTGAAAATCCTGCCTGTAAACGTTTTATTTTTGCAAAGTGTTCCTCCCTGACGGTTTATTGGATCGTTCAACGACCGATTTGTCCACTTTTTATGACGATGGCGAAGCAAACCGGCGACGATACGGACGCGAATGATATTATGTCGCGGTGTAAACTACACCAGTTTGTCACGAGCTCCTCGAAACTGTCCTTCTAGTGATATTTTTTTATTTTTGTTTAGCCTTCGACGGGAATGACGTTTGAGAAAAATTCTTTACGACAATGACGTACATGCTGTCTCAAAGTAGCGATGCAAGCAAGCGCAGAACGATTCAACGTAAAAAAAGTACATGAAAAACGCTAGAACCAAATTTGTTCATAGAAAATGTTTCGTGTTTCAAAATTTATCCAACACAAGGTAATTTGTCTAATCAAAATGCTTCTACAATTGAAAATACGCCCCATTTCATGTACGAGTTATTCCATGTATGAAAGATACAAAGAAAAATTTCTGAAACCTCATTTTCGGGAGAATTATATTTGAAAATTTCTCGATTATTTATCCTTTTACATTTCCAACTGTACCGTTTACGAGACACCCTATGTAATTCTCTAACAACTCCTTAGAGAAATAGAAATATGGTTAATATCGTTACATACTTTCCCAACAGCTCGGTAAAAGTGACGTCTGAAACCTTAAAAAACATTAGTGTACTCGAACTTCCTCCGGTAACCGTATCGACCAGTAATAAAGTCGAAACACGGCCGATTAAACTTCCATCGATGACATACAGTATCACGATACATAACAGAATACGTTACTGAATGATGGAATATTTTTGTCAAATTAATATTCATTAATTTCGTCCTCTATGGATTTTCATACAACACGAAAATGGAAAGTATGCAGGGAACGTGTTAGCTTCGCGGCGATGTACATAAACTATTAGCTTTTTAAGAGTTAGATAATTATCCGTGGCTGGCTACGATAATCGATATTGTAATCTACACCAGAAAATAAAGGGATTATGGAACATTTTTCGCGATTCTGCTGCAAGATGCCGGCTTTCGTCGCAAGATACTCGTACGCCTGTTCGGCCATTATCGCGTAGCCACGCGCATGATTAAATTTGACTCTCATAAATATGCATGCTACCAATCCCAGTTATTGCCCAGGCGTATTTTTCCGTAATTAGAAATTCAAATTGATACATAAACGATATATGAACGAGCGGTGATACGAATCATGGAAATGAAAAGCGGCAGCGGATATGGCGAAGTGGTTTTTGCGCCTCGCGGTGCCATCGGTACGTTAATTCGACGATAATGGCCGGTTAGAGAAGAGATAAATCATAGTAGTCTTTATGACACAGCGGGCTGCTAAATTAAAGTATTAAACGGTGGCATCGATTGATGCACTGACACCCAAGGTCGCTCGCAGCATCTTACTTGATGAGAATTTCAGGTTATAGGGGATCGAGGCTTGAGTATAGGTACTTCACGCTTGCAGCGTACCTTACATTATACTGATCTCAGTGAAATTTCAGACCTATTACCTCGGTAGATTTCTCTTAATTTATTCACGAAGACTGAATAAATCAACTCTAATACCTGAACGATTTATTAAGTATATGATTTTTCTTCATTGATTTATTAATTTATCGTGTGCTAATATAGTACCTGCGATGGTTAATGTACATAGAAGATGTGATAAGAACAGGTTTCGGCTACTAAACATTCTTATATTCGTTTCTGATTAAAAGAAAGTGAAAACTAGCGCTGTAAATAGAATAAGCCGTGGGAGTCGGACCATTTCTAATCTACTACTCCGCTTCTATTCTTCCCTCGTTTCAATCTCCCGCTTCCCACAAATTAAACTATGTGTTCCACGGCCTTTTTCATCATTGCAAACCCTTCTATCCGTAAAACATTGAACTCAATTACTGCCGGTCGAATTTTCAATATTTTACTCGCCGTGGCGTAATAGTATTATAAGCACAATAACTATAAGCTACCATAATGTTAGAAAAATGTTAGAAATCTCGCGAACGTTTCTCTAATTCAAACACTTCAACTGTTGATTTCATAGTCAGTGACCCACGCATCATATTACTGACAAATGTTACGTAGCAATTGTACCAAAATCTACGGGCAAATCCAGTTACCTTCGGCCTTCAACGCGTTAAACCTACGACTGCCTGGCCCAAATGCTTTTCAAACGCCGTAAAATCGAACCACGCTCGCAACTATCCAACCAAAGTCTGAATCGAAGATGCAACAACCGTTCCTCGACAAGCGTACCACGTTACCGGAAGTTTTTACGCGTTCGCGCGCGTAAATGGCTGCGTGGTTCACGGCGGAGCCGGTCGTAGGTGAAACGTTCCGCGTCTGGTTCCCATTCATACGCGTGGCATCGGCAGTGTGCAACGGTGAACGATAAGTAAAGGGTCGGGACACCCTCGGTGCAGTTGGTAGCGGCGGTTTGAAACGAGACGGATGGATAGAGGAGGAAAGGAGAAACAGAGAGTCGGCGAGAGAGAAAGACCGAGAAAGAAAGAGAGAAGGAACGAGCGGTGCGCCGCGGAACAAGTGCAGGCCGCCTGATCTCGGCACCGGCTGCAGGCGGGCAGACAGGTTGTCCAGATTCCACGGAAGGTCGTTTGCTTTGCTTACCGCGGGTCGCGACAGACAGACTCGAACGCCGCCACTTCGGCCATACTTAGCGAACACACACCGACGTCGAGGGAAGGGACGGGAGGAAGAACGAGCGGAGGAGAATGCGGTGACACGTGCACGCACACGCGTAAACGCGTGTTTACGCGTCGATACGTCAAGCTTTATGCGTCTACGTGGTACGTTATGGCTGTCCAAATGGCTCATTCCACTGTGGTTTCCTTATTTGGTCCCTTGTTTATTGTCGGCTGTTGAGAGATCTTTTGTGGAACTTGACGAGGAAAATGATTCGTGTCGGTGAGAATTCGTGTCAGTGGAATTGCCGTCTGGTTATATTTGGATGGAGGGAACGAGGATTGTCGTTTATGCGAAGCTTTTAATTGTTGATATTAATCGTAAGAACCGTAGGATGGAAGAGTTGATTCTTAGTCGATGATCTCGGACGAAGTTGGAAGGTCAGGCGCCAGTGCGACACTATTTGTACGAGAAGAGTTTGAAGAATAATGTCGGAAGGGGAAAGCTTATACAATGGAGGAACAGCTTCCTGATCGAACATTTTGCACGAAGTTTAACGATATGGGCACCTCTGTGAACATGTTCGAGAGACTTTGAAGAGTAATAACGTATAGAAAATCTTTATGGAAGATTGTAGAATCCGATGAAAGAGGAGCATCTTTGTATACACCGAACAGAGTCAGACAACAAAAAGCTGAAATCCACTATGATACTCGAATCTCGCTGCTCACAATCGCCGTTTCTGAAATACACAATCGCGCTCCAACGATCTTCGCTCTCGCTCCCCTCGTTCCGTCTCCCTAACGAATTCAAGGTCTCTCCTATTTCCAGTCTGACATCCAGTCGGATTTTTCCTCGTATCAGCAAACCGTGTAACATCCGACGCACGCCCAAAGCGCTACGACACCGACCAGTGTCCACTACAGAAGAAAGCCGGCCAATTGTATAGCTCTCCATCGGGAACATCCCCAAAACGGGAAGAAGGGGAGGTCACGGGTCTCGTACGAGACGAAAAGGAAGAAAATAAAAAGAGAAGAAGGAAGAAATGAAAACGTCCGTGGTGTTTGGTTCTCCTCTGCGATGAGCACAATTGAGAGACGGAATCGAGGAGAGGAGCAGTAACCGTAAGAAAGGGAAAGATAGTTATGGCAAGAGAAAGATGCCAGCTGTCCGGACGAATCCACGGTCAGGTTCCTCTTTTTACGCGTACACCGTTGAACGACAGCCACGAAGAGAGCACAATCGGTCGGAATTAGCGAGCCTTGTGCTATCTCGCTCATTGTTCGTCGCGGCGCTTTACACGCGCCTAACATATTCCGTGGACGAACCAGCAACGCATATCATCCGACGCCTTCGTATATACCGTCCTGCAAGCAGCTGTTTTTCTTACGTCACCGTGTCAGAGGAACGCTTTTGATTTATGACCGCATCCAACCCTCTCTCTTTTACCCTCGCTCTTTTACCTTCTTTCACCTTCATCGTTCCCTCGTTGCACTTCAAGCCGCGACAATCGCGATCTCGCATGCACGGATGAAAATGGGCGTGGATGCTTTTTAGCGTCGCTGGCTCGTTACAGAGAGACGAACCGTCGTTTTTCGTCGCGATCGTGCCGGGATTCGGAATGATCCAGCGAGAAGATCTTGCGGCGAATGATTTTTGTTTAACCTCGCTGGAAATTAATTCGGCTGTATTCGGATCGTGGTACAACAGCTTGGATCGATCGAGGTTTAAATTAGTTCCGTGTACGCGATTTTTTCTTGTATACCGGTTAATCGATGAGAGGATCGTGCGATACAGACGTTTGAAATCTTAGGCTGTATAGAAATCTGCTTTTCTCTCGGCAAGAATCGATATTGGAAAACTTGATGCCGTTGAACAATCGTTCGAGATAAAAAGCAGAAACGCGATATTCGTCAGAAGAGAGACTTATCAAAAAGTTATTCGCAAACAAAAGATGGTTCTTTGTAACGAAAGAATATTGTTCCATTCACACGAGCGCACTCGATATTCCTCCCCTCGATCGATCAACAGAATGAAACACACCTTGTGATTACGCACTGATAAAAAGGAAAAGGAAGAGATAGATTAAATTAAACTAATTGTAAGTCCAACGAAGAGGATTATGTATACACCAGGCCATTAAAACTTTGCTCGCAAAGTTTAACATGTTTCAAAGACGCGCTTCCTGCACGGACGATAAAATAACTTATAAGTAGAAGGTTATCCGGGTATAATCGCGAACTCATTTGAACGTTCACGATGCACGATATAATCCAACGTGATCGGAGTGAAACTAGATCCCTGTCGCATCGATCAAGACGTCGATTTGCATGGCCGTTAACGTTCCGTCAACGACACGTATAACACGACCAAACATCGAAGAAAATTTCTCTAGCGCCGGACGAACTTATCGCCGTTCGACCGATCTAAAAGATAAAGTATAAAAGTCGACTGTCGCTTTCCTCCGGAGCGAGAGTAAACGAAAAACGTTATTAAATCATGTGGCATGATATCTCTAAGCAAAGTGGACATTACTCGAGAGAGAAAAAAAGATACGAACGTGTAATTTCGCCGACAGTGGATAAAACGATCGTACGAGACATGACTTACTTAGTGGATGCGAATAGTAATTTCGAAATCGCATGAAAGGGGGATTGGCAGGAGTAGAAATATGCGATATGGTGACAAGCAATGGTTATGGGTTGGATAAGAGATCAGGGAAGTTGGAAACTGTAGGAATATTTAATTAACGTTAAGAAAATGAAGGCTGCTGGGCAGCGAGTTGTAATTTCGTTGGAATGCCAAGGATTTTAAATATCCCTGGTTCCATGCTTTCTATGATCAACAGTTACGCTTTCCTGGGATAATTTATTTACGATTCAGGGAGAAATTCCTGTTTATCCGATTGTTACACTCTGAACCATTCCGCTTGTAGCGACAGAAATATCTCAATATTATCGGGAATATTAACTATCTTCGATGTGAGAAAGACGAGGTCGTAGAAGATTAAACGATAAGATAGTTTTACGTAACACATAATGACTCTGCTGTACAATACGTACACTCGATACGTAACAAAAAATAGCTTTCACTCTCAATTCCATGCAATTACTCCCTTCGATGGCTACAACGTATAATACGGACACTGGAACGCAAAAATTTTCAATAATTCCTTATCGCTCTTGAATATCCTTGTCACGCTGAAAAAAGCAACCGTCGGTTGTCTGGTTCCTAACATTCCTAGGAGTTCATGATCGCTATACAACACGGAGAAACAGTATGATGTATGATAATCCGTAGAAAACGTCGAGTGCCGCGTGTGAACCGATACTTAGGCGGTCGACCGTACAACTACATCATCTTCTAAACTTCAACAGAACCCGATCCCAAAGTAGATTATCGAAAGCGACGTGCTGTTCACTTGAACGTGGAACACCTTCGTGCACTTCTCGGACATCGTGGCCGGTGCGCTCGCGCAAAAAGCAACATCAGCGACGAAAGTCGAGGAACACGAGCTACCTGGGTCCCTTCCCGGCAAAATGACCACGAGCACGAGATACACGTTATCGTTCGGCCGCGACATAACTCTCGAAATACCAATACTCATCGAGGAAACAGGCAACGACAACTATACGCGGTGGGAAGGGAGCGCCACACGTCTATCCGCGGAACGAGTATTCGCTCATAAGTGTATAAATCAGGAAGAGAAATGCTGGCCACGTATTTTATAAGCGCAGCGCGCCGCACGCTAACAAGATCGCGTTAATGTAAATCGCGAAAAACATTTACGAAGCGAAAAGCACGGGAATGCACGGGAGAGGTAAAGCTCGCAGGATATTGCATATTCTCGGTAACGACGTGCGATCTGGTTGACAAAGAGGCTCTTCCAACTATCTTGTACGCCTGCAAGATTTTATACCTTCCAAATGATTCTCTCTCTCTCTCTTTTTTCAGTGATAGCGCAGCTTGTACGTGACATAATCGATCCGTCTTGTTCGTATCTCCCGATTAATCTGCCCTTTCGATTCGACGCAACAAGTCTCCTTCGATATAGTTGGGAATTCAGTGCGAATGTTCGTTACGAGTGATTAAGCGTTACGGGGACCTCGCAATAAGCAGTAAACTGACAAGAAATCAGCTCGAAACCGATTAAGATCGAATCACTTTTTCAGACGCCCTATAAATTCAACTAATACTCGTGGCAATAAATTCGCACCGTTGAACGCGCACCTTGTACCTTCCTTTTTCTTCCAATAAATAGCATTCAGATATTGGAACTGTCTCCTCATTATCGTAAATCCTACTATCGTTCAGCCTTGCACTGCTAAAGGAGCTTCCTGTGGCAAATGTTTATGGTGCGCTTCGCGGATCGCGCTGCGTCGAATCTAACGCAACAAAGGAAATTCGCAAGATGCAATAAAGAGAAATCATTTACGTTACTAAAAATCGCTACGGTATACTTGGCGAGACAAATATCAGCATTAGGGTGGATAGAAATCGATCGTGGATGGATCTTGCGACGTCTATGAGGGCTGGGTCTGCTGGACGGCGACGCGCGAGTGTGCGTGGAAGATAGGAGGAAAGGAAGCTAACCGGAGCTAAACCCATTTATCGTACGGAGCTGCGTGCTTTCAATGAGAAGCACGCTTGCTGGACGAGGACGGAGCAGGAAAAGCGGGAAAGAGATAGAAAAGGACAAGACAAGGAGAAAGAGGTAGAAAGAACCAGATAGAGAGGAACGCCATAAGAAGAGCGACACGGGGACAAAGACGAAACGACCTCGTGTAAAAGAGAGCAAAACGAGGAGGGAGAGAGTATAAAACTTGGAAAGAGACGAAGAAACGAAGCTGGAGAAAGAGGGTCTTATCTAGAATTCGAAAGTCAAAGAGAGATAGAGATACGGAGAGACGAGGTAGGAGCGAGAGAAACTGAAAAGGAGAGCGCAAGGATAGCGTGCACGCTGGTGTACGAGCGTATACGCGCCTCGGGGGAAAGAGACAGCGAAAGAAGAAGTGAAAGAGACAGGGAAGGGAGAAAAAGAGAGTAGAGCGGAGACAGGGCGTGGTCCAGCCTTGCTCTTACTTATAATTATATTTATTCGCGCAACGTACGCTCCTATAGCGATTGATATACGATCGCGTCGAGGTCTCGGCTTAGCGCGACGTGGCCGCGTCTGTCGAAGACGTGGCCCCAGAAACGGGGAAGAGACGGGCAAGATGAAACGAACCTGGTGGTCGCCTTTTCGCTGAAAACTTTGGCACGGCGAGCATGAATGACGGGACGCCGTTAAGAGCTCGCATTGGCAATTCTGTGTGATTCGATTACTCGAATGGGAACCTCATAGTGAGCAAAGTGAATTATTTGTAGAAATAGTGGACATTTTGTACTTCGGTGTGCCGTTGAAAATGCTTTGTCATTGCCGCTAAATATGTACACCTGTATATTTTATATTCAATTACGAGGGCTTCTTTATGTTTTCTATGAGGTAACAGCACACGATTCTGCGTATCGCCTTGTTAGATCGCATTATCGCAGCATGCGGCGCGCACAGATCCATCGAATCACACAGTGTCGTTAATACGATGATACGATACGAAATTGCACAGACGTAGCCGTAATCGTCTACGCCAAATCTTAAAATTGTATCAAATTTTCTGAAACGATGCAGTCCATGCAATTAACTACTCGCTGTTAAAAATATGAAGTCATGGTGATTCTATAGCGTCTACAATTGAAAATCTCAAACGATAACTCGTCTGCATTATCCTAAAGCGACAAAAATTATCGAGGACAAAGAAAATTCGCGACATTCGGTAATAAAAAGCAGCGTCGTCAATGCAAAGTCACAAAAATTTCCTATCGTTCGACGCCACTAAACCGTAAACTGTCACGTCGAAGCGATGGTGCATCATTGTTCACCATCGTCGCGAAGGAATTTAATGGAGGCGGCGAAACGCAGTCTCCGGAGACCTGTCATCGCCCCTCTCGAAAAACACGAGAATCTGTGAGAGGAAAGAGCACGAGGTATTCACGGATGCTCGTAAAAATCTTGGACACTGTCACCGGCGAGATAACGAGCGCCTTGACCTTTCCAGAAATTTTTTGATTTATCACCGCGAGACTTAATGCGAGGAGACGGATCGAAGGATACCGCCTCCGGCGCTCTCGATCTTTCTCCTCGTTTTCTTGCGACTTTCCTGTTCTTCTTTTTTGCTTTGAATACACGAAAGAGAAATTGGACGCGTTTCTGAGAAATTGGAGCAAATGAGGACGAATTTTTCTATTTACGATTCTCAAGATTCCGATTGCGACCAATTTGGCCTGATTGACGAACATTTGCTAATTTATTCGTGCAATGCGATCGATTCGTGAAATGAATTTTTCTGTTTGTAATTTGAATTAGAGTAGCGTAGTTTGTGCAATCTGATCAATTCATGAATTGAATTTTTCTGAAAATTCCAAGTAATTTGATTCATTTGAGAAGAACGTAGCGTAGTTTATAGTAATTCGTTAATCGTTGTAATTACATTTGTTCGTGCAAGATGATCACTACACGAATTGAACTCTTCTGAAGATTCTGGGTAACTCGATTCGTTTTAGAAGAATTATGATATTTGTCATAATCGTTACGATCATATTTGATCCTTATATTTCCCGTATTTTACAAAACAATGATAAAATTTCCTTCCTCGGATCTAGTCTCCAAAATCGTGCATCTTGTTATAAAATTCATATAGAACAAAGCCATGGCCAGTCGATCAAATTCGATTACATAAATCACTTGCATAACGTTAAAGCGACAACCTCACGCCAATTAAAAATCGGACCTGTCCGGGATCTTTCCGTTTTGAAGAAAATCTCGCCGACTACGTTTTCCATACGACGTTTCCTCGTCTCTTATCTCGTTACAAAATTAAGACACTCTCGTAATTTACTAGTTTGGCTACCGTGGTACGAAGCACGCGCGTTCGCGATAACGCACGTCGAAACTTTCTCTGGAACGCGAACGCGTCCTCCGCAGCCGTCTCGATATGCAAATCGCCGGCTGGAAACTTTCCGCGGAGCAAACGGACACCTCTTACGCAAGCTGTCCGCTTTTACTGCTCTTAGATTGCCTCCATTTGCAAAAGCTTCGTTTTTTCCTGTCAGTGATTCGAGCGAGATATTTCTGTTGGATGACCGTGGACTCGTACGTGTATAATAGAATAAACGATTCGAACGATAAATTTGATGCAGATCAAAGGATATGAACTCCCCTTCGAACAACCGAAGTAACGCTATTAGTAGAATCTTGCAAGATAAAACTTATTAACATCGATAGATGGAACGAGATTGATAACAAAACAAACGAAATTTTATACGTGTGAATCTTGCAAATTACGAATGATTTCAATCGCGCTACTTCACATGAATTATAAAATTGTCAAATTGTAAAAAACGTATATAATTTTCTAGTTTCTGACTTCACTGGCATTATTGCTTGGTAAATTATTCCGCAAGAGATCCGCGATAAAAATGCCTGGTGAATCACCCACCGGTGGTGACACGCGGAGATATCGATGCACGTAGAGAGAATGTGTTATGCTCGCGAGCATCTATACAGATTGCGGTGTATGACCAAGAGGATAGAATATCCTGTACGAATCATGATATTTATCATCGATTAACGATTGTTCCATATACCGTTATATATTTTCGATATATTTCGATATTTTGGATAGTCAGAGACGTCTCTTCTACATTTATTTCTATTCTCCTCGTGCGAATTCCAACTAGCTCACCGTTTCGAAAATCATTCTGAAATCGATCGGACAGTAAATCAACTGATCGTTGTCCGGTAATGGAAAACGACGTAGACCTTTAACACGCGCGCGCACACACATACGCGTCTCGTGATAACTTACAGTGCGTCGTTACCTACTCAATAAGAGCGGACGGTTAACACGGTTTTGCTCGTTCGAGAACAAATTCGACAGAGCTATTCGTGAAACGACATCGCGTGATTTCGCGCCGTGGCGTTTCAAGCGCATCCGTCGCGTCGTCTACGCGGCTACCACGGTGAAAAAGCAACGATCGACACGTGCAAACGTCCTAGGCGATTTCTACCTAGACCCGGCGTGGATCGCGCGAGAAAAAGTCGGAGAATTCCGCTCTCTTGCCTCGGGAACGAGCGATTCCCTTCGACGAGAATCCGCCGCTCGATCGCCGCTGCTTTTCAACGAACCCGTTTTTCTCCTGGCTACCACGACGAACAACGACGCGACGACCACGATGGAGGAACACGGTCAGGCGTGTCGTCTTGGCCAGCACATACCTTCGTTCGAGAAAGGAAGACAGAAAAGGGCTGGAGGGAGAAAGTAGCCGAAGAAAGACGCCAAAGAGAGAGAAAAAAACAAGGGGGAGATTCGCGTCGTATACTGGCCGGCTAACCTTCCAGGTGGCACTCATATACAAATTATGGTAATGACCGATCGATTCCCTCTTCGTCGCTCTTTGTCTCCCCTATTTTTGCTCGTCGATGGGCTCGCCGCCAATGGGTCTCTTTGGACCTATAGACTGTTCGCGTCCAATTGCTCGTGACACGGATACCAGGCACCTTTATACCTTTGTTATTTTGATCCGTATTGTAACGCGATAGAAAGATCCGATGCGAGAGAAGCGTCTCTGCGAACACTTTCGTTAGATAGAAAGTTTAGGTGTATTTAGTGATCACTTCGTAGAATTAGCAGGATGAAATATTCATTGAATGTCCAAATTTGTCGCTGTTGTTAGTCTGGTGAATAGCTTTACATATCTTCGGTTGGTTCGTTGATGTATTTAGTCGACCAGAACACCTTTTAAAATGTTCTTTGTGTATCTGATGCTACAAATTCTAATAATTCGTACATTTTTGTGATTCGTTAAACCTCTTAATTCTCATGATAATCGGCCGACTAGACGGTATATTCAACATTACGAGGTAAAATGATTCGTCAGAAGCTGGCTACGAAATTATAACGAATGATAAACAAACGAAAATAAGAGTAAATAGCGCACGTAATGCAAATAACAAATTATAATGTATTTCCGAATAGAATGCGAAGCGAAGTTTCCAAATATCCAAATGTTTGCCTCTAATAGACGTAAACTTAAAATTGTAGATAAATTTTTGCGACTAATTAAATAAGGTGGAACTGCAAGGATTAAAAAGCGACAAATCTCGCATACGCCTGTATTATACACGATTGACCAGTCGATAAAATAAGATACCACCGTATCAATATTTTTTACCGACCATGAAAACTAAAAGTTCGTAAATATTCAAACGAAACTTCATATTTCACGTATATATATATATATATATATATATATATATATATATATATATATATATATATATAATATGTATATTACATAGAAGATACGCGTATATATCATTTTTGAAAGAAGGAACGGAGACCCGGTGGTGAGCCGCAGGCTATCTTTGATATTTTAATCCGTTTCTCTCGAGTCTGGTACGTGGCGCGTTTCTTAAACGTGATACGACATCTAGACGTGCGGGCTGTCTGCCGCGCGAGGATTTCATATCACGCGCGGTTAAATGTTAAGCGTTACTTCGCGCGTGAAACAGTTCCGCGTGTGTTTCGACGAAAATCGAGATATCGAGCCAGGTTATCTCGAGGCGCGACATTCACGAAACAACGTACGTACTTATTTGTCGACGAACTGATTCGGTCGTTTGCTCGTTCGAGCTGCTCGCGCTCGGCCTCATGAATATTTATCATCGCGAAATCCGCGTCGATTGACGATAGAATAGACGATAGGATTGATTAGAAATCGGGGATTTTTGGCCCGTTCTTGACGGAGTATATTCGCTGGCGAGAAATGAAAAAGAAGGAATACGGTGGAAAGTACGATGAACGCGTGTCTCGGTTTATTTTCTCGATTTTTCGCTTAAACGAGCCATCGAAATTTGCATAATTCGAGGAGAGAGAAACTTGAATTTCGCGTGCGATATTAAAAGCCTTGATTAAAGAGCAAAAGACAGAAAATGAAATTTTGTAATCTTTTAATATACGTACTTAAAGACTCACGTGATTGTTGAAACTGGATAATTAGGCTCTTTTAAGTCCTCTGAACAGGTTGCCGCTTCCAGATTTCCAATCCTGTGACACAGAAAATTATTATTTATCGTTATTTCGTCTTTATTAAACGGCGTGATCAAGTCATTAAAGAAAGGAAGAGAGCGAAATATACATTTTTACGTGCACGAGAGCGATTTAACTTTTGCTTAATTCGCCATAAAACGCTTCGCGTTTATTCTCGTGTTTCGTATCGTCCACTTCCCCTTCCAATCTCCGCTACCTCCTTTCTACTTTCCTTTCCACTTTTCTTCCCCTATCTGTTATTTTCTTCTAGATATAAATTTCTTACACTTATAGATATATAACGATATCCTACTAAATATACACGAGAACCACTCGAATCTTTAATACAACCTAACTTTACGTATATCCTTGCATTTCATATATTTCATTCCCGCCCTTCTCTCGTATCCTTCGTTCTTTTTTCCCAGAAACATGGAAATTTGCATTAGACACGTATGTTAAAATCTATTACCGTATCCAATCGATATAATCTCGCGCGTTGGCATCCTAATTTATCAATCAAAGGTCGATCGAATCGTACTATCATTCACTCCACCTGTTCGCGATCTATTCCACGAAACGCTTCTACATATCCAGCAATACACGATGGAATAAACTTTTGCAACGGAGACGATCGCATGGAAACGTTTCACCTGCGAACGTTCACTTCGATATCGAAGTGTCGATAGCGGCGGAAAGAGTCGCACGTGCTTCGATCGTTTCGCGGACTTATCGCGCGTTGCTGCGTATCGCACGCGCGGTCAACGAAAAGGTCAGCGGCGCGTTGATGCGCGGATGGCTAGCGTGAAATGGAAAAAACGTTGGACGCGGATAATTTCGAAAGGTTTCGCGGTGTAACCGCGGACAGGCGATAAAAATTCTTGATATACTGGCCGAGAGGCCTTTGGAGAACGCGTTTGAAACGGTCGGTCACTCGAGAGATACTCTGATCACCAGGCGCGTGGATGGCTCGTGGAATTGCTTGAAATGTTACTTTGCCGAGGATCGTTGAATTTAATTGATCTCTGTATCCTCGATTTGCCGCCGTATTACCGCGCAATAATGTCCGATATGAATTTTGTCTACCTATAAAGAGGAAAAGCTCGTAGATACTTATTGTGAATATATTATGCGCATTGTAAACAATATTTTAAAATTTCGTTAGCGTCGTTATGAATGTATCGGTGGAGTTTGAAACTAGCTTACAAGAATGATACTTAGAGCAAATATATGTACATAGAGCGGTTAAATAAAATAAGATAATGCCCTGGATATTTAACTTTGGTAAGCAGCTGCCAGCGTGTCGTTGAATATATTAGAAAATGACAGTGATTGTATCAAGTGACTTGAAGTTTAAGCTACATGTGCTATATCAATTATACGGTCCAAATTGATTATAGCTCAGTCGTTGTAAGAAGGTGAAAAATCGGGAAACTGGCTTGCGTGAAGGCACACAAGAATTGTAACTAATAATTATGATCGACCAAACTGTTGCAACTAATAATCGACTCAGTCCACCAACTTTCTGAATAAATTGACATACGTCAAATTACCATAATGATCCAACACGACAGACAGTCTAATTTAGGCAACTACTCCTTTATTTCCGTCCCCTTCGAAACTGCTTCTTTTTACAGAAATGTTAATTCAATTATAAACGCATTTTGATCGAGAAACACGATAATTTTCCTACGTTAATTACAGTGCGGATGGCACCTGACGCGACGCGTCATATCCCTGATATCAGAAAATAGATTAATTCGTTGAAAAACACGCGGAACGTTGCGGTGCACGCGGCCGATTAATCTGTCACGATAATTCTTCCATAGCCGGCCGTAAAATAAATAATTCTTGGCAAATGAGAAAGAAACGGACAAAACAAATTCTGCGCAGCACGCGATTGCAAATCATCGGATCGATTATCACGGTGCGTGCAACCGAACGACAAACAAGGGGCTTTCGTGCCGGCCAATGGTAGACGGTATCGCACTGTAATCTGTTCCACGTTGTCAATATTTAACAGAACCCCGCAGATTTATCTGCACGAACTGCCTTTCTTGACCACACGTTAAAACCATACGAAACGACACGATCGTACTTACTCTTTCCTTTTTTCACTTTTTCATAAAGTATATTTTTCCCCGCCATCGAACGAGAGAGAACCGTTCTGAAAGGATACACGTGGATGGATAAGGAGACGAGAGTCGCCAGTTATCAGATGACGGTGGACACAAAAAGATGGCATGATGTAATGCAATTGGTAAGCAGATTGTATTGAGCGTACGCGCATATAGATTGATATGGCGATAAGGCGATCGTTGGTAGCGAGGAGAAGGCCATTAAAGAAACAAATAGCGAAGGGTGTGCTCGGAATGAAGGAAGAGGCGTGTAAAATAGGCCGAGACAGGTAAATCGTTCGAGAAAATAGATAACGTATCGAGAGAGGTGTTTGAACAACCTTTCCTTTCTCTGCACTTCATTTCTCTGTTTCTTCCTCTTGTATTTTTTTTCGATGGATTAATTACAGTGTTTCATAGTATCGAGTGTTCCTGCCACCTTTCGCTGCTTTACGAAGGGAAATTCGTGGTTTACAGTTGAATTGCTTCGTTTACAGGTGAGTTTGCTTTTACTTCACTTCCCTTCCAGTTCTTCTCTCATTGGTTCTCTGTAGTTGCATTTTTTCTTTTTTTTTTTTAGTTGGATCAATTATGGTTAGACCGCAACGTCTACGCAAATTTATATTTTAACGAACCGGATTAAGGAAACAAAATATCAACAGAGATTTGTTTCATCCTTTGAATATCGTAACGGGTCTTTTATTTTAGATATTCCATACATATTTGCATGTTCTGCGGCTGCACATTTTTGCATGTTCTGTGGCTGCACATTTTTGCATGTTCTGTGGCTGCACGTTTTTGCGCACTCGTGTTTCTTACAAATGCATAGATATCAAAGAAGGAGAACACAGAACAGAGTAGAATTTCTCAATTTATAGTCTCCCGTTCTTCCTTCCCCTTATTTTTCTGTCCTTTTGTTTTTAATTGGATTAATTACGTTATTTCGTAACGTCGAACAGCGCCATTAATTGGCTAATGAAGAGGAGGAAATATTTGTTAGGTTATAAATCAATTCGTTCTTTTTTTCCAGTATTTATTAGGAAAGTAATAACGAATTTAGAGAAGCGTCCCGTTATATCGATCTTTACCGAGATCCTCCTCGTACATGTAATATCAGCCTTCGTAGATTGACGTTAAATAACGCGACGCTCCTCCTCGTCCAGCTTTATTGCTCATCGACGGGATTTCAGTGAAACTACTAATAGATACGGCACATCAATTTAATCGAACCGCTATACGGCTTCTATAATCTTCCCTTCAGAACCCGGCAATATTATCATGGGCTGCTTATAACCTAGAAATATTAAAAACAACCTATAATTTCAACGAAACATAAATAAATGAAAGGAAACACGGAATACGGAATTCGTTGGCAATTCGAATAAATACTTTCGTTTCAGACATTGTCGATGATAGGGCGAAAATTTCGAAAGCTTTCCGTGAAATAGCCCTTAAAATAATCAAAGATATCAAACGAATTAAAGATATTAAACTCCTTATTCTTTAGAATCGCACTGTTCTGCATCGTTTAGACAGAGCGTCTACGTTGGTGACACTGAAGTAAAATCAAGAAGATTCGAAATAAGACGAAAATCGATAATTAAAAAGCTATACGCTGATAATACTATATGAGAAGCCTCGTTTTGGAAGAAAATCAAATTCATAAGCTTGTCAAATGTACATGTATATTTGACTGTAATGATATACACGATTAAAAAGGTGTAATTAAAATATCAGCAAAGAGAAGCTGAAGTTCAACGAAATTCCACAAAGACAAACTTCGGAATCTTCCCAAACGTCCAATATCATCTTCCTAAGGATCGCAAGATCTTGATAATTCTGCCGAAAATGACGCCGATTATTCTCTCTTAATAATCGTTTATCTTCCCCGGGGTGAAATGAAATCACTTCGGATCGCGACAGACGCCAGGATGATCGCGCGTGCGCGCTCGATCGTCGCGGGATCGTTTAATTGGCTGGACGCAAACGAGCCAAGGCTCGTGCGTTCGCCGCCCTGATCGCATAACCGTCCGGGCACAATGATCGTTTTCCCCTGGGGACATTCTGCGTTTAATGTTCGGCGCGATCCGCGCCGTTCGTAGATCGTAAGCGAGCCGCAATGATCGTCGCCATTCCGCGAACAGATTCGCCTTAATGGCCCCGTGATCCGCTGGCATGCGATAATTAAGCCCGAGCGTTCGTCTCTGTCGCGCCTACCCGATACAACCGAAATAATTGTTCCATCGTTCGTTTGGCAAGGATGTGGACGTGAATCGATTAGACGGTGGAATGTGAAGGGAAGGAAGATTTGTTCGGCCGGATTTATCGTGGGTCATATCGCAAGCTGCTATTTTGTGTGACACTTGGTATTTAGTTCGGAGTAATATGTCTATCCTGGTAGGCTTTTAGCAGGGATTGATAGAGAACCTGCAACTTTTTAGGGTGACAGAGATATTATTTTAAGTAGCGGCTATATTATTTTGATATTTTAACTTGTAACGCTATAATTGTAGATGGTAATTATTAGTATTTAAGTAGCGGATAGTTAGAGAAATATGCAAGGTATTTTTTTATTTAAACGCCAGCTTCGTCTTTCAGCTGTAATGATTATTAATCGAATTTTCGTACGCAGATATTCGGAGAAATTTTTTAATGTTCCGACAGGCTCTCTCTTGTCATCATCGAACACCAATAGTCACTTTAATAACTTTTTGTATCAACTCGATTTAATTTTAAAAGAACGAGTTTTATTCGAGGAAGTAAATTTATGTGGGAAAAATGCTTGCATGTGAATATACGAGATGCGCACGTACAAATGTATATTGAACTAAATCTAAAATATTTCGAGGATGCCATGTAAACGTACATATTGTTCAGAGACTCTAGAAAACAGCGTGATTCTCGTAATTCACTTTAATACACGTTATACCACGAGTATGATAAACTATCGACGCTACAGATTGGTAAGTCCAACTTATTTCATGCGACTTCTCATATTTTTATCCACGTTTCGCGAGATACCAGGTAAGATAATCTCGACTCTGACACGAACATGCACAAAACTCGACTGCCCTATCGAAGAATAAAACCGAGCGAAAGCCTCGTTAACATTTCAATTACGCAATCCATTATATTCGACTTGTATCAAGCCAAAGCTCCTTAGACAAGCTCGACTTTTACAATGCACGGGAGTAGATAACATTCCACCGATATCAACGGTATAAACTTAATCCGGCATCCAAGGAGCACGCAGCTTCCGTGCGTGGAAAACGCAGTGGCTGACGTCAATTTAATAAGCAGCGTCTAAAAGGCGATCGGCTGCCTTTGGCAGATTTATTGCGGCGATCGATAAATTAGCATTGCCACGGTTTCGATCGCGCGAATCTATTTTCGATACGGTCCTAAATCACTTATACGAGGTAGCGGACGTTGAATAAGTCGATATCATCGTCGATACGTGGGTGAAATTTATCTCGTGTTCGGTCGACCGCCGCACTGGTACCAACTGGTTCACAGGAAAGTTCTCCTCTTCGCCTCGATAACGCGATAACAGGGAAGCAGAGGGTAAATGTAATTACGTAATATTTATATGCCATCGTTCTCGTACCAAGCACACAAGCAGCACGAAATATTTCGTGTATTACTATTAATTCCGGATGTTATGCTAGTCTTCTCGAGGCGATAAGACGGTCATGGGACCAGTTTGTCGTTGGTGAAAATACGTTGGTTTGACGATAAACTCGAACACCCGGCCAGCACCGTGTCACAGGAAACACCGTAATAAAACCGACGGTATGCTTCGATAACGATTATTAATGAGCTCGACTAATTGTCGCGGTAAACGGATCGAAGGCGATTCGATATGCTCCCTCGACCGTGCAGCGATTATGGAATAAAATTAGATTTTACATGGTGGAGTTGTCGCCATGCTCTATGAGTTATAGCCACCTATACGTAATTTTACTGGCGATAGGTAATTCACGGTAAACCTTCGTCTTTTAGTTTTGAGCGTTTTCATCAGCTACCTGGTGGCTTTAGGTTAGATGGAAGAGGTCAGTGATCCATTACTCTGATTTTATATCGGTTTTATCCTGAGTTAGCGAATTATTAGAGATCTAATCGTTCGCTGGTATGTAATATTTTGTCAGTATATAGTATGTGTTCAAAGCGTACGCGGTAGTCAAAATGTCACATAAATTACCGCTGAGAATTGCATCGCTTTCTACGCTTTGATATAAGCATCTCGTAACGACTCGATCGCTTCTATATCGTTAGGTAGTACTTTTACCGAAGTTCAGCCTACGCAACACTACGGGGTTCTCTTTCCTGTATCGAAACCATAGAAATTATACTTGAGAACCGTTGAACGATGAAAGAAACCTGAAAAGGACACCATAAGAGGAATCTAAGAAACAGAATCTATATCTGTGAAGCGTCTTACGCTCCAGCTTTCTCCAACTAAATACAATCCAATATCTTATCCCTACAAAATTTTAATTTATATCTGCGACGCGTTACGCATCTCGTCTTTGTCATATGAGAATAAGAAACCTAAGGGACAAATATCGTATCGCCACGTAGATATCACCGAGTGATATTCTCAAAATGAAATGAAAATGTCGTATAATGAAACTACTGCGAAATAAGGTCTACTTCAGCAAAGATTAAGAAAACCTCGTATCAAGAAAACACCACACAACCTGTATCTTTCCATCAAAATAAGGAGCCTAAAGTGCAAGTATCGTACAACCAGCGTCACATAGAACCGGCGAAGAGGATGTTCGAATAAATTCACACCTCTTCGCGGCTAGCAGAGCCATTCCGCTAACTCGTCGCCGAGCTGAAAGAGGGTAATCGCGAGCAGTTACAGACTGGTTCCTGTCGCGAATCTCGCTGCAACGCGGGCAAACGCGATCGTCGATGGGTATCTCGGTCGTTCCATGCGAGCTGATTCGTTTTAATGTTCGCCACTCATCGATGGCCGGGTCCCATTAAAATCTGTGCGCGCGCTATCCCAGCCTAACTCTCCCGTTTGCCTTTTCCATGCTTCCTCCGTGCTCGAATCGTCGATTAAGCCCAAGGAAGCCGAGTGTTTCGCGCTATTACGCGTCGCGTATACCGCGATTAACCTGAAACGCTGGTTTTACCCGATCCAGGTTCGATACTATTTCGATTTTACTGGCGTCGAAAC
The DNA here is from genome assembly GCF_051014615.1 of Bombus vancouverensis nearcticus. Lineage (NCBI taxonomy): Eukaryota > Metazoa > Arthropoda > Insecta > Hymenoptera > Apidae > Bombus > Bombus vancouverensis. The sequence goes on from NC_134924.1 coordinate 4,335,386, forward strand.
GGCGCAGCGAAGTCACCGAGGATCGATTAATAAGCAACCGGTTGATTATGGGAATCGAACCGCGTGGGCGGATCCCAGGCAACGCGGAGCTCGTTTGCAACGTTTCGTTTTCAATTTATGTCGATATTCGAGCAGCCCGATGTCTCTGAGACGCTTTATGGTAGTAGAGATTCTGCGCCGTTTCCGATGGAAATCCATGGGAATGCTCGAGTTAGAACGGCGCGCTTGGGAATTCAAAGTTCCATCGGCCGATTCCATTCGATGTTATTGTAGCGAGAATTACCCTGCCTCTCTTCGTTTCGCTGTTCTTCGATCTGCTTGGAATTACCAGCGGCCGTATTACATGCAGAAGATTTGTATGCCAGTTTCACGACGAGCTGTGCGCATAGCCCCGCTCTGTTCAACAGGCAATTACTCCATCGATTATCGTACAACTTCTCACGAGCATGTTAACTAAAACTACCCGACATGGAAGACGAAACGAAACGATCAACCTAAATAAAATGCTTGACTTGCAGAAGTAATTACGTCCGTCGATCTGTGAGATACATTTTGACCAGGCTACGACGGGCAACTAGTTGCGTAGCAAGTAGAGAAAATGAATTATGAAACATGAATCTAATGTCTCGTTCGAATTGGTCACGTTACTAAGATTCACGTTAGAGCTTGAATAACCTGATTTCAAGTGCATGCATAATGCAGGAAGGAGATACGCGTATGTGAAATTTAATGTTGATTACAGCATTAATTATATTGTTATATGTGTATATTCCATACGTACATTCTTTTGTTCGTTGTATTTATTTTAATTAATATTCATTCTATTATTATAATAATGATAACTGCTGTCCTTTTGAGTCGAACAAATGACAAGTTTCATACTATTAAAAAGATTTCAAGTTGCTCAAACTTACGTATTCTCTGTCGAAGGTTCGGACCACTGTTTTCTCTTTGTACAAAAAACATCACTGCCACGATAGAATATGTAGAAAATTGACGAAAATTCTAATTTATTCTTTGAATGCGATTAACTACAGTTACGAATAATGTATTCGAATAACAATAAAATTCGAATGCAGGTAAATTGGACAAAGCTTCACCGCGAGGCTCATCTCGAACAACAGATAAGTCCGGCAACAATCTTCGGTGAAACAATAAATAAAAGCACGAACAGAAACGACGCTTATCGTTTATCGACGCTCCAGCTACCGGTCGTTCTACGATTTTTCACGGACTCGTGTCCTCTTATCGACTGTTACATCTCGAACGCTGTATGTCCGAGCGTGTATCGCAGATAATTTCGAGTTTTTGCGCGGGACGACTTAGTGGGTGTCGGGCGTGGGGCAGAAGCAAAAAAAGGATCGATCGGTTTATCGTGTCTACGCGTTAGACGTCGCTTGTTCCGCGTGAAATGTTGCCACACCGGGTAACCGAATAGTCTCGTTTGATTTCAGGTGCCGGTAGTGAGAGCGGAAAACGCCGACCTCGCTCGTTTACTACACGTATTTCGTAGCGAACGAGAAATCTCGACACGTCGAGCAGATCGGTTCGATTGACCCGCGGAATCCACCTTACGAACCGAGTTGACGCGGGGAATGACAGAGTCGACATGTGAAATTTAACATTTTTCCACAGGGTGATGCCCCGTGGTTGAAATTGGTTCTGTCATTATCAAACAAAAATATATTGGCAGCCATGAACGAGGCACGAAGATAGGTAAAATTAGATAAAAGATAGGTAAAAAACCTATAGGTAAAAAAAACAAAAAAATAAAAAACGAACAATTGACGAGTCTAGATTCTCTCACGCGATCATAAAACTCTTTTGACAATCGCCTCTTTAGCGATAAGGAATACGCATACATGTTCTTTTATTAAAGATCGTAAGCAAACAAAAAGAAGTCAAATTTTAAAAGACGAAGAGTTTGTTCATTGGTAAATAGTAAAGTAATTTTCTACTCGTAGCTTTCTATTACAAAATCGTTCCCTGAAACGTGTATGAACGCAATTACTTGTAAAAGAAAAATATCCGAGGAGAATTAGCGTTACTGTCCTAACAAATCGGTACGCAAAGCTTTGGCTGTTCCAGCTGTAGACAGGACCCTGAGAAAAATCTGCTAAATAATTTTCGTTTTCCAATGGTTGGCTTCGAAAGTGTTCCGCTTTTCAGATTAATTTCTGCGGAGCATTCGGCCGGAAAACGACACGTCTCGCGAAAAATTACGCAATTTCACACGACCGTCCGTCGAAATTCGATCGGTGGCGCATGTTGCGCAACACGATATAATTAATTCACGGTACATTTCTCTTGGATGATGTGGTTCTTTTTGTCTTCCCATTTCCATTTTTTTTTTTTTTTTTTTTTGGTTTATTTTTTTTCCTTCTCAGTTAGTTCGACCATTTTGTACGTTGGACATACGTGGAAATTAAGAACGCAAACATGTATACGACACGGACTATTTAATGTATTAATGTTTTCCGGATTTTCGAAGCGAGTCCACGAAAGGTTTAGAAGAAGTTTTCCGCAATTAGCTTGCAAGAAACATTTTAATGGAAGTGGACAGACCTTTGCGAGCGTATTTAGTATCGGAATGGAACATGGTAATTAGAAAAGATTATGCAACGCAGTTCGGTATAAATTATTATAAGGGTACGTGACGATAACGTGCAAATATTAATTTCTATTGACAGGAAAAAGTTGTTTGGCTTTTCAGGAGGATTTAGAGATCTGTTCCTTGTACGAGATTTATATAAGGATATATCAAAATGTGTTCTATTACGTGCGTTAATTTTATAATAAATAAGCGATAACGACAGTGATAATAGGCACAATTTTATATGATGTATTTATTATGCTACGTTTCTTGTAACATTATCAAAACATCTTACGATCGATATAATAGATTGACATAGACAATGATATTGACAATTGACAAATTTCAAACAGCTTTATCTCGCGTACGTAAATCAGTTTATCATTGTTCTAAATCTAGTAAGTATCTAAAGTTTTGTTGATCGATATTTGACATCTTTCTTTATATCTCAAATTTATTTGCTTACTTACATTTCCTATGCTTCTGCTTCTTATACTTTGATCAGATTTGTATTATTTAAATAGTATACATGTACGTACATGCACTCAAAATATCAACTAACCAGACTAGGAAATTCAACAGAATTAAAAATAGAATCCACCCTTCAACCATTTCTTCTTTCAAACTCGTTCATCCAAGATTCCGGTGAAAACTTCATTTTATCTCGATCTGTCCCGAAAAGAAGAGACCGACTAAGCGCGACCATTTAAATTCGAGCCACGTTTCAAACTAAACTTCCTCCCATCCCCGCGCAAGAAATTCGAACTCACGTCACTACGAAGACGCGCGCTACTTTGGAAGAGAAAGAAATTATACGAGGAAGGACGCGAGGGTTTTCGATCAAAACCAGCAGAGGAGGAATCAGATCAAAGGGGAGAAAATTAAATGACGTTAAAGCGAACGTACGATTATTGTACGAGTGTAAATAGCCGAGGCAGACAAGCAAAATAATTTTTAAAAGCTAAAGAAAGAAAATTAAATAATTTTAAATGTCCAGAGGAAGAAAATTAATTGATCTTAAATGTCTAAGGGAAGCGAATTGAGTAATTTTAAATGTCTAAATAACGAAACCAAATAAGAAAGAGAGAGAGAGAGAGAATGAGAGGTGGAAGAAACTGGTGAGCAATAAAAGAGCATGGTTTGACATTACTGTCGCTGCGTACGCGAGGGGATACTCGTTTACTCGAGAATATCTGCGGTAGATCTCTCTTTCTCGCCGCGGTCCCTGGTCAGATACGATTGCCGGCCAGGCCCTTTTATTTACAACGACAATGACAAACGTAACGACAATTCACGGTTATACGCGGGCTGGCCGCGTCGCACGGACATAACGTGCGACGTCGTTTTTATGAAGCGCGGCAAGAATTCGAAAGGAGAGCCGATAAATCGTCCGAAGCGCTTCAACCGCGACGCGTGTAATCCCTGTTCCGTCTCTTGTGTGTTCGTTCGACTAAACCGCCCCGCCTTTCTACCTCGATCTCTTGCTCGCTCAACTCGTCGTGAAGAAGCTTCGCGGGAACCTTCGTAAAGCGTCACACGATTGTATAAGTGGAAAGGTAATTCGAGCGAGAGAAAATACCCGATAGCGTCGTTCGATGCGATTTCCGATCAAGATTGCCGATGATTTCTATCGAGAGGAATTTCGCGTTACTGGATTTCTAAACTCTTTCGAGATTGATATCGCGCACAGTATTTTTGCTGCCAACGCCTGAAATTATTTTATGGTAATGTAACACATTATGACTTGTGATATGTAGCGTGGAACAGATACGATATACTCTTGGAAAATTCACAAGTTACACAAACGTACTCGTTATAGAACAATATGAGATGCTCAGGCAAAAGAATGGTATCTAGTAGTCAGAAATTCTTCAACGTGGAAAGCAATGGAAAAGTATATTAAGTTCACAAAAAAAACTTTCGGAATGTTATAGGATAATGAGAAGGACAAAGAGAAAGTGATATTTAGAGGCAATAAAGCGTTCGATTAAAGAAACGTACGGTTAAAATTTATGTTTGACGAGTTGCAAGAAAGCTGTCTAAAAAATTCTAAATTGAACGTTCTAATGCCCGCCGTACGTGTACTTTCAGAGAATATTTAGATAAGAATATTGTAAGAAGTTTTTTTTAATTGATTCCCTAATGGATCGTAATATATTCTAATAAGACTTGACGATAGCGGCGTTTCGCGATACGTCTGACCAGTAACAGGCGCTTACTACTTACGACCGCTGAATCAACATCAAATAATTCGTCGCTAACGGGGAAACTACACGACCACTTTCGCCAAGCACGATCAGGAAATAAAACTTTAACGTGCTCGATATGCCGTCTATACTTTGGCATTTAATTTTCCTATCTTTATTCCATAGACACACGAACGCATCGTGGAACGATAAAAATAACCTATCGATCCGAATCTAAGTGTTAAGCGGCTGAGGTTTCATTAGACGTAACGATACCGTGGAAATGTCTCCGATGTAATTACCATGGCGAAGTCGAACTTAAGACGAGTAGAATTTTATACGACAAGTCAACGATGTTAACTAATGCAGGAAGTGTCGTTGGGTTCGTTAACGAAACCTGATCGACATCGATAGATTTATACGTAATTTACGAGGTGTCACTCGCCACTTTCTACCTACGAAATCCACTGGTTCGAAATCCAAACCTTCGAATCGTTTGATTCAGGAAGAAGCAAAGTTTGAGTACGCCAAAGAGCCTACCATTTCGTGTATAATTTAATCAATAATAACAATGATTCTAAATCACGATAAGTAAGAGTCGATACCGGAGAAGAACGATAAATAAAATTCGTTATTGCTCGATAAAATCCTACTCTCTAGACACGTGTCTGTATTCAAGATTTTGGTCTTTGAATCGTACTAAAAATTCACGCTAAGAATAAACGAATCAAGTCGATCGCGCGTGTAACTTATAAAGTGCTAAATACAACGGTACGTGGAAATACTTTCTGTATTACTGTATAATTACTGTATAATAAAATTAAAAAATAATACGAAAATAACGCCGTCCTTTGCTCTCCATTTGAAAAATTTCGCTCACAAAACAGAGACGAGAGTCGGCTAATAAATACAGTGTCACCGGATCATTAACGAAACTGGTTCGAACAGGTCAAGATTTTACTCGATCAACAGTACCTAACGCTCTTCACCGGTTTTTTTCCCCTCGGCCTTCCGACTTCTCTTCGCCGCGCTGTGTTTCCCTTTTCTCTCCCGGGCCGGTCGGAAGAGCCCATGTCGGTGCTCTGGATCGGCAGTAGCCTCGTTATAGCTATGAGATCGGCTACGAGGACCGCATCTGTTATGGGCGTAAACGCGGATCGACAAGCATGGAAAAATGGTCGTCGAGCGACGAGCCGGTCGTGAAACTATCTCTTATTTGCGAACCGCGTGCACCACGGCTTCGTTAAAATAGCCTAGGTGTGCACAGCTCCGGCGAAGAGGTGAAACTCGAAGTCTAACGCGTTTCGAAGGCGTGGTGGAGAGACAGAGAGGGACATAGAACGACAAGAGGAGAGGAGAGGAGAGGAAAAAAAGGCCGAAGCTCGCAAGAAGCGGAGATCCGCGTTTTCCACGCCCGAGGTTCTGCTGAAACGGGCGAATTCAATCATTACGGGCGTGCTCTGGGTGACATAGAGCCCCGATGAAAGCGTTTTCATTAAATTCGAACGGATTCGTCGGATGCCGCGACGTTCGCTCGCGTCAACTCCTCGCATTCTTCGATGGAAAGGTTCGATAGGCATTTAGGGGTAGACATTTAGGTTCTGTAATTAGCAGCAACGTTACACTGTGACATTCTTTTCTTTTCTTTTTTTTTTATCTGGACTTCTATCTTCAATTTTCTCGCGCAAACTCGTAACATTCTTCGGTGGAAAGGTTCGATAGATGGAACAGAGATTTAGGTTTCGTAGTCGCTCGCTGTGATATCTTCTTCTTGGACTTTTGTCGTCAATCTTCTCGATTAGATACAGTTGGATTCTTGGTTTTTTTAATCGATGATTGAGCACTTTCGAAACTGGGTATCGCAGAATTATCGAAGTTGAGACTTTTGCAAGGCATATACTTTGGGCGACATTGAATCGAAACCTGGATGGCGTTCTTTCGAAAAATACGCTTAAACATTTCGCAGGTACTGTTAGTTTCGACCAAATTTCGAATGGCGTACGATACTCAGGGAAAATCAATATCTACGAAATTTTCAAATATTCTTCGAGTTTTTTTTTTTTGGTTCTAGAATCCTAAACTTTGATCCCTGAACTTAACTCCTCGCCTCGTAATATCGTTGCATATTTCTCGTGAAAATATCATGCTCGTACTACGTATCAATTATTACAGGTCAACGTTAAACAAACACGAGTATTGTAATTGCTTTTAACCGATGAAACACAACTTCAAACCAAGATTATCGAAAACTGTTCGAATCGTCGGTATCTCTTTGGTCGTAAAACGTCCTAGAAGAACGAGGATCCGCCCAGATTTCACACGCATTGGGTCTTTGACCGAACCGAGATGATCGAGATAGTTAGCGGTGACATTGCAGAGCGCGAAACTTTCGACTCGAGTTTCCATCGAGGAAAAAAGATCGGGGGTAATGGAGATCGTTGCTTTTCCACGCCCGAGGTTGTTCTGCTGAATTATTCGTAGCAGAAGACGAGGATCTACGTGTCTGATCTCTTAACTCGTTCCACCAGCAGTGCGCATACGGAAGGTCATACCCGTTCTATAGCGCCACTCGATTAGCGGATCGTTTCGATAAAATCTAACGTTCGCTCGGTTTTGCAGACACCGACGTGTTTCGTGGTATTTAATCATAGGCCAATATATAGTTAACGCCGATGGCGCCCAGCCACGTGTGTTACGCGTCTTTTTCTAACTCCTTTCACTCGTCCAGGCTGTTTCCTAAGATCCGATATTCCACTGTGCCGTCGTGCACAGCATCGAACATCGTGCTGCTACCTTTGAGAAAAATCCGATTGTCGGTGAAAGATCGGCTTTATGGAAATGTTTCATAGATAAGCGTTACATTTTCAATGATTATTCCAAAAACTAATATAGATCTTCGAGCGGTAACTTTCAATGGTGAAATAAAGTAAAACGTAAATATATGTTTCGTAAAATTTTGAATACTTTACGAGTGCTTAGAAGAGAACTGTCTCTTGGTTAAGGGTATCGACCCTTCGCGTACATGCAAACGAACCTTTACGTAATAACATGTCTCGTGATAAAACGTATCTTACGTTTTACTTCTCGCCTCCACGAGGCACGCGGATTCTCCTAACAGAATCCAACTACATCCACGACTGTTTCAAAATCTAAAGGTACCGTCACTCCTTCAATCACCAAAAGATCCCTCGCTAAATCCCATTTCCAACAATCTACGGCACGAAACGCATTCGCCGATCAGGGACAAACAACAACAACAGAAAATATCGGTCAGTCACACCGAGGAATGCTATCATCGTGAAACCAGAAACACAACGTGGCGATCCAGTGGCCGGTACCCGACGTCCTCGAAGCTCACCCCCGGAAGAGCCTAATGAAAGAATCACCCTTTCCTCCCTGCTGTATAAACTACCCCCACCTTGTCCTCCCTTCTCTCGCCTCCTTCCTCTTATTTCTCCGTCTTCCTGCTACCGTACGTATGGAAACTGAAGCTCGCCAGGTGGGGGGATAGGACGCAATCGCGACACGTTAAACGTCCCCGCAACAACCGGAGTCACGCACTTACGCACCTAGAGAAAGAGGTGGTAAGAGGCATATAGAACGAAGGAAGAGGGAGTCCTAGGTTTCTCACTGGTTGAAGAAGAAGGGAGAAAAGCGAGAGGGAGCGAGACAGAAGTGGGAGAAGGAGAGAGACGCGTGTACGCGAGTGAACGAAGACTACCAGTGGTGTACGGTCGGCACACGGGGGTAAAATCCGTAGACGCGTGCGTAGAATGTGTGCGTGCAGGTAGGACGCGTGTAAGAGCGTATACACGAGACCCGCTGGCTCGGGGACCGACGAGAGAGTGCCGCTATCAAACACGTATGGCGGCGATCGTCGTTCCGCTAGCAAGAAAGAGACAGAAGGATCAACGCGAAGTACGTGGTAGGGATAGAGGCGGGCCCCGGCACACGCAGCGCTGCCGTGTGTGAGCGCGCGCGCGTCACGCACACGCACACGCTGAACGTGTCTCTGTCGTGTGTACCGGGGGACACACGGGTAAAGCTCACACTTACCTGACAAGATGTAAGTTCAGAAACTGGAAGGTGCCACTTCTGCACAGTCCAATACAAGACACCGAACCGGAAAGTTCGTCCCGAAAATTAGTCGGTGCGCTGTGTACGCGATTGTACACCGGTGTACGGCGGTCCTAAGTACATTTAGGAGGAAAAGGTCGTTGCGAGAGCAAAAGGTCGAGAAGGATCGAGCGGAGGAGTGCGAAAGGCGGTGACCTTCCGGTGGAAGGTGAAGGTGGCGGTGGAGAATCGTTCGGTGGTAATTAGTTGGAGAAAATTACTTAAGATAGCAGGATACAGAGAGAAGGATAAGAAGCGGGAGGAAGAAGTACGCGAAGGCGTAGAAGGTAGTGAGGTGAGTCTCGCTTTGAGCGGAGAAGGGTGAAGAAACCTGGAGGTGGAAGAAGAAGAGACAGAGGACGAAAGTGGTGGAGGTGAGGTGGTAGTGGTGGTGGTGGCGGTGGTGACGGTGGAGGCTTGTGGAGGAGGAGAAGAAGCTGGAGGATGAGAAAGACGCAGGAGGCGGCGGTGAAGGCGGAGGCACGATAACGAAATAAGCGGAGATACGTGAAAACGTATCGGGACACGGAGAAGTGACGGTGAAGAGAAGGAAGAAAACGCGACTCTCGTCCGATCTCGACGAACGGTGGACGAGGAAAAAGGGAAATACAAGGAAATATATACACCGCTCTGTGTTTTCGTTCTCTTCGTTGTTCGAAGAAGAGAGGCGCGTATCGTGCGTGCGCCGCAGACCGCGGGAAACGCGTTGTCGTCCGCTTCTCGATCCGATCGACGCTGCACCGGGGCAAGCCCGCGATACTCTTCCGATACGCGCTCTCGATAATCGCGTCCCGTAAACTCTTTGCCCGCCGCGATATTCATCGAACGTCGATCACAAACGTCACCGGTGATCTCGTTTATCGATCGTGCATCGACAAGTTTACGATGGTCTTTCGCCGTATAAACGCGCGGTCTACGACGAGGACGATGATGAAGACAACGAAAACGATGATCGTCGAGAGGCATCGTATACGTATTGGATGATTATCATATTAATGAATGCGCATCGCTGCGACTCGACCAGCCAGTTCGCGAGATAGGCTGACGAAGGTGGAGCTTGGTGAGAGCCACGAGCTCGAAAACCCGTGCTCGATTTCATTCGCGGTGGAACGCTATCGATGGTCGATCGACGAATGCACCAATTTCCCGGTGACGCTTTTTCATCGTGAGTTCAAACTGTGTGAAAATACCTTGACCCGTACTTTAAGATACGAGGTGTTCGTGAAAAGTGTCGTTCGAAGAGGTACAAAAGTGACGGAACGTATACATGGAGATACATCCGTGCTGTATCTACCATCAAAAACTTGAGAAACGAAAGACGACAAAGTGTACGTGTGTGTAAATTATTGCTGTCGTTCGTTTTAAAACTGCAAGAGGAATTGTTCGAACATTCCACGTGTCCAAGGAGTATGTTTTACCCAGGATAAACGATCTCGAGGCGAATGTCGTCGGATCGGTAGCTACCACATCGGTCGCTGACATTGGATTCGTCCGGAACAAGGTAGCCGTGAGTTTTATTCTTTGACCTTAATCGGATCATAATTTTTTGGAATAGCTGCAACTATCGTTGAAAGCCACCGATAGCCTACTGAGTGGAGACTTTGCCGCTCGATACGCAAGACATGTCGGAAGTTGACCGTTACCCCGCGAAGACCGACGTTACTTCTTTTTACGCGCAAACGATTTTGGCGCGAGTGCCGCGAGTCCTTAATGGTATCGCGTTTCCAACTGGCCTTGGAGGCTCGTCATCGTGAGATTTCGTGTTCCTCACCGAACGACTGTTTCTCGTTGCCGTCGTCGTTGTCGTCGTTGTGTTCCTCTCGTCACGGTGTTTTCAACCGTGCGACGTTGTCAGCCTCGCGAACCCGTGTTCTCCCCCGATATCCGGTCGAAACTTTCAGAAAACTTTGTTTTTCGTTTTACGGTCCCTACCGAGCATACCATTCCGTTCGGATCGGCCAGTGTTTTCTGTTTTCGAATGTGATCGCATCAACGTACCTTGTTTTTCACTTCGATGAAAAACGTTAAGAGTGACATCGAGTCTCGTGCAGAAATAAAGGCAAGTCGTTCGCATCGAACGAAGTTGGATTTCTATGTGGCAGTTTCGAAGGAAATTAGACTTATACTATGGATGTGCATTCTTTTATGAAAAGTTGAAAAGTGTAAAAATATTCAAAATGTCAATAATATACGAAAAAGTATAAAATATATAAACTATTTGTTATAATATTTAGTTGGTGAATCGTGTGTCCAGTTAGATTCCATTTTTCATAATACTATGAAATTGCATAGAAATCCACAGTCTACTTGAAATCTCGATGGGAAAGATACTATTTCCATGAAAAACCATATGGCATTGATTAAAATATAAAATATTGGATTTATGCAAAAGGCAATTTTCTTCCGATCGTCAGAATATTTGACGAATCGTAAAGTATTTGAACTTGTCTCTTCGCAGAATCTAGCGATTTCAAAGATGCTCCCTTTCTTGAAATTCTCCTTCAATGTTCATGTATTATTGATTAACACTCGAATGCTTAAAAACGCGTTGTCGCTCGTCTCTAGGACTGTTCAGTATTTTTACCGTGTTTCGCTGTCACGCGCGAAACGCTTTCCCACGATAAAGAGTTCGAAGACGCAGGGTAGCGGAAAATTGAAATTCATTCTGATAAAAGTTATCGATAGCACTCGTGACACATCGTGAACGTTTTTGACTTCCGCCTCGTATGCATCGAATTAGCCTCGATTTGCGATACCGTCACTGTACGCTGCACGCGATTCTTCCATTATCCAAATTTCATTTTCTAAGACAACAGAGATACGCTATAAGGCAAACAAGTCACAAAATATTTTATAGAAGGAAATTTCAGTGAAAAATATTCATTCAGACAAGTGGTGGAAATTTCAAAAACACGCTGACATGAGTATATTATACGTATAATTCACTAGACACTTGCTAATTTCAATTAATATAATCAAGACAGGTAGGCGATATTTTACAGGCACACTCACATACACGTAATTCAGAGAAATACATGCATACAATTACAGATTCGCAGCAGATACATCAACGATACACTATAGTTTAAACCATCGTATAACTCGACTTCCAAACTGGTCTTGTCGAACAGAGCCTAATTAATATTAGGTTGCCCGGAAAGTGTCTTTCTTTTACAGAAATGTCTTTTACAGCAACGCATCTTTATACAAACGTGAAACCTAATCTGTCGAACGTTGTGATCTTTAGTTTGATAGAACAAAATGAATCATACGAAGTTCGATAAAATAATATAAAACAGAAACTTTTAGAAACAGAAAGAAACTTTTCGGACGACCTAATACATCATCCTCCAACTGCAACAAATTTATCATCTAAGTTTCTTGATCTTGGGCCGAGCGTTCAGTAACCTACGAGCGGGAATTTTTCTCTGTCCAGAATAACTTTTATTTCGCCTTATTTTATTCGATGTGTTATAACACACGTGATACCTGGTTGAAAGGCGAGTCGAAAAACTAGAGAGCACACATATAGATACCTCTGACTCTGTCCGCAACGATGACCCTTTGCTAGTGCCCAGCTTATGCAGAGTCTACACAAAACGGAAAGCCGAAATAGGGTCTGAATTTCCCATGGGTACCGCCTAATTATGTCCATGGGACACTCGTTCCATTATGGTATACGCATTGAGCATTTGCTAGTTACCCTTTTATGCTAAGTGAGAGCAGAGCCAGTGGATGACCCTTGGAATGGGTGACCGCTTGTGGACGGTCTGGCCTGCCGGACACTTTCCTGATCATCCCTGTGTACCCACGAAGACCCGCAGGTTCCTTGCACTATAGGGTGTCTTCTAAATATACGTAACACGTCGTCGCACCTGGGCCTTTGCTGTACGATAAATAATTTACCATTTAATAATATTAGTAAACGAGCAAGTATAAATAGACGACGAATGTTGATACGTTTACGAATAACTTGAATATACAAGATATTTATATTATTAGCAAACTTGTTCCTATGTTATTAATACGTAATTATGTAGGCATAACAATTCGGGCGATGATATTAGTGTGATAATATTAACAAGATGGTCGTACGATTAATGCTCGATGTAAGATACTACGTGTTAATCAGTGGAAAATTATTGGTTTCTTGAGAATATAAAAGCTACCACGTGAATCATTTCTTTGCTTCATTAAAGAAGTTTCCACGCTTTTTCTGTTTGATATGAATCGGAAAGTAGTGGCCTCAGGATTTCCTTGTATTTATTGAATTTATTAATACATTACGTGTTATGAGATATATCTCGTGTTTTTTATTCAGTCACAAAAAGTTATTTACGAGGCATCTCAAATCTTACCCTGTTTTAAACTATACGAACAGCGATAATTTTATTACAAGTCGAATATAACACGCTAATTACTTAGATCCAAGTATTTTAAGATTTCGTTTTACTTAATACCATCTACGTATACGAGAATGTCCTACCGCGAAAATCAAATGTAGATACCTGACAGAAGAAACGTTTCATTAGAAAGCAGGGATGCGTGCACTTTATAACGAACCATAAAGCAACATTCTTGCACAAACCTACGTCAGAGACTTGAACGATCGATAATGAGCCACCCTGTATGCAGCGGAACGCGCGTTCCCGCGAACGTCCGTTGAAGCTCCTTGACGACAGTTGGAAAAAATTCAACCAAAAAGGTTAGAGGAAAAATGCACGAGCGAAATAATACGTGATTCCAGTGCGGGGACACGTACGTCGATCGAGTTTTGCTGCGAGAGGTCCCGGCGGCGGACGATCTCGCAAGCGGCCACCGTTTAATCGACAATTAGTCTGGAAAGGGCGATCAACGGCGTCACGAGAGCCGCGGGATAATCGCTGCCCCGGAGGACGCGAGCCGCTTCTCGTGATCCTCGTGCACGCTTAATGGAGCTATAAAGCCGTATTAAGATTAACTGTTCCTCGCAGGCCAGTGCTCCAATTGCGTAACGGAATAGCAGAGGAATTAGAGTTGGCCGCGCGTTACTCTAACTCTGCGTTGTCGGTTCGAGCGATAACGCGATCCATTTTACGAGATCGATCGACGAGATCGTGACAGGGGTTGGTTAGAGTTCGTGTTGTAGCATGTCTGCACGACAGGTTGCGCGGATTTTATACGAAGATATTTCACGTGGAAAATACGCAAAGATCGGAGTAGACGTAGTAGATAGAGGGGATTAAGTAGTAGACCGTGTGTGCTAAGTAGGTAGCGGTGTTGTAGACTTTTTTTCGTTAAGCTGTTATTCATTGTTGGCATATTTTATCGTTGAGACGATGACGACGACGATAGTAATGTCTTTATTGCGTTTTGTTAGTGTGCAAACAATCGAACGATATGTAGCGAGTTTCTATCGAACTGAAGCACATGCTGTTGAATCGAAGTGTTGTCAAGAACGTTTGAGAATAAGCGACTTCTTTGGAAGGCGCACAAGTTACGCTATGATATCCTTTGCTGTGTTAGATCGTACGATGAATTCTCTTCCGCGATGAGACCTTGATTCAATTGTATTGTTAACATAAAACGCTTGGACGTTTCGTTCACGAGGCTTTGATCCATAGTATCTTCTATTAATTGTATAAATTTCTTAAAGCAGTAATTTAGTACTTTATTTAAAATATTATCTTAGAAATACGCCATGCCTGAACTACTTTTTTCGAAAATAAAGCTTGTTCAAACTGTTATTATTTGATCAAAAATCTTCGTTTTAAAACAGGTTATGGTCAGCGAAAATACTGGTTTGGACTAAGATGGTGGATGTTTATTACGCAACGACTAAATAATCTTAATAGAAGAATTCTCTAGAATCGTTATTTAAATAGAACCACCCTCCCCTGACATGCAATAACCAATATGTAAACACCCAACAGTAGCTAAAATTTCACAAACTATTAGTACTTCCTAGATACACGCAGTAAACTCACGATTTCCTGAATTTAATCTCCCGCGATGGGAAAAGCTATTAGATCCTCGAGGATCGCCCAGAAAACCGGGCGTATAAATTGAAACGTCGCGAGTAAGGTAGAAATGAGAAGACAGAAAAGCGTTGGAGCTTCCGATAATCGGGCCTGAAGCCGGTATCAGCTGCTGGTAATCGGCTCGGAAATCACATTATCACGATACCCGTGCACCGCGTAAGCAACTCTGCGAAAAGAGAAAATCCAAGGAGCAACGCGGAGGGAGGATGGCAAATGATACTTTCACGGTACATTTATCAGCAAGAACTGGCAACGATAATAACCCAATAGGCAGATGTTATAAATTGTATTACCGTATGCTTCTTTATAGCGTGCTAATTAACCGCGTTCACTACCGGACGGAACGCTGTTGAAATATGACAATGCTCGCGCCCGCGGTGGACGCTGCGCAAAAAGGAACCCCGTGAAAACCGACAAACCAGTTTCTGCTTTATCCGAAGAACTTGGTGCATGCGTTAAAATAAAGAAAAAAGAAGAAAAAGGAAAAAAACGAGGAAAAACAGAAAAAAAGACAAATGGAAAGAAATGGAATACGTCGGTCACGTTCATTCGGTAACGAGTTAAACGTTTCGCCGATTCTGTGGAATCGCGTGACGATTCGTCCACACGCATGTACAGGATGTTGCGGTGATCCTGTTCGTGTGAGATATCTTCATTATTTTAAATAACGAGGCAGAATATCAAATATAAAAAGAATTGAGAAAAATATGTAGCGACAATGGGACGCAGGTGAAAAGAAAATTTGTAAGCCGATAAGATAGATACTGTGTAAGCTCTTGGATAAGCGTATTTTAGTATTTCTATACTTTCAAACGGTTATTCCAACTGGCTTAGAATTTACAGTTTCCCTGTACGCGAAAGATTTATTTCGTCCTCGAGGAAGGAAATTTTCTTCCCTGTAAATTCACGATAGATGAATAGTTTGATCCGGACAGATAAACGTAAGTTACCTATTCGCAAGAAAAATGTTATATTTCGTTGTGAATACGCGTGCGAATTTTTCTATCACTGTGCTATTTAAAACATCAAAATTAACCCATTAGAAAATCATTAAAGAACGTTATATCAAATATGAACTGTTAGAAAAGCCACTATTGTCATAATACTATTACTACTACTACTACTACTACTACTACTACTACTGCTATTACTACTGTCCTTTTCTCGATCCTAAAAGTTTCACAAATAATATTCTCACCTATTATTTGAAGTAATGAGTTTATCGTGACAAGCTGTGTATGCGATACTGGGCGAAAATGATGTTTACGAGTACGACGACTTCGCAGTTGGACGAAGAGAATCGAAGTGGTCCGCAGAAACGTTTCTGTGGATCACGCGAAAGCATAATAAGAAGGGATTAACGGATATCCGTGTTTAAGTTGTCAGGGCTCTCGTTCCCGCGAGTAATACGACGCAGCAACGACAAAGGATCGGTTGAATTAACCCCTCGGATCCATCCGCCTCACGCGATATGTCACCTTCGGGAGAAACGATTTGTTTCGGATCTACATTGCGAATCAACGTAAATAAACAAAGAGAAACGTGCTCCGCGTGACGTTCCCTCGTATTAACGTTGCTCGTTGCCTCGTTAAACGTATTTTACGTTGAACGTAGCACCGTGCTGGAGCTAGTAATCTCTTAATCAATGCTACTTATATTAAACTACTAGATTATTTTTCTAGATAATATGATAGAAGCAAAAGATTGCATTACGTGTTATAAACTATGGACAAGTTCTACGTTCATTCCTTGGATTTAATCAGTGATATAACGAAGAATATATTTAATTGTATAATTGTTTCTTTGTAAATGACAAACATATTGTTTACCGATCATCCGTCAAGATCGCTGTGCTTTTATACTTAATACAGATTGATTGTTATACTCGTGATATTATAATTCCCCTGCAGACGAGCTAGATCATTTATGTCCACGTCTAATTTTTCAGCATTCTAAGCTCTCAAGAAATCTAGCAAAATTCCAACGTACCGAACGTCTCTGTTACTTCGTACGATCGTTCGTTAAGCCAAATACTTCGAATATTTTTCAACATACAGATAAGAATTCCTTTCAAAGAAACCATCGATAACCCATTTATATTACAAAGAATTAAAATAAAAGACAACACGAGTTTCAACAGCGTTTCACAGTGCAGACCACCGTAGAGTTTTGTACTCCTTACAACGCGTTAAGAAATTAGAGGGATTTGGACAAGGGCGTGCGTTTGATTTCGATATGCAAATTAACGCGTGGTCTCTCGCGGCGGCGTTAAATTGGACTCACGCCTCTTTCTCCTCTTCCTCTTCACCGGCACTTCCTTTCTCTCTATTCCGCCGTGAGACAGTCGCCAATTTCATTTGCGCTAATAACACGATCGTTAACCCAGTGAGAGTAAGCCACGGGGTGTGCGCCGCGTTTCCTTCGGCCGGCTGTTCACGCCGCCACAATGCCAATAATGGTGTGGCGTTTCCGGTGAATGGCAGCGAAGGGGGTAAAAGAGCCGCGAGGTAAAAGCACTCCCGTCGGGTATTGTCACGCCATTCGCTACTTACCGAGACCATTTCTTTTCACCGTCGTGTCTTCGTTGCTCTATGAATATTTTGCTCCTCGCCTCGAACGACGTCCTTTGGTAACGACGTTTCCGTTGCGAATCTTCTATTTCCTCGTGCGAAATGTTGGCGAGAAATTGTGGTACAATAGCGTTACGAAATCGGCTAACAAAGCGCTGATTGTTCCTATCGTATCACGTTGAATCTATTCCAAGCTCGAGAAAGCGAGTCGAGATTGCACTCTCTCGCAGGTGAAGTTGAATTTAAAAATTTGTACAATCTCGCGTTTCCAGGAAGATGTCCAGTTCTGACGTTAGAGCGTTCTTGACGTACGTGTAGTTTCCTTGATTCGATTACGCTTTTCAGCCTCTTTCAGTTTCGTCGATTTCATTCAGGTTTCGATTTCTTTATTTCCTTATTTTAATTATTTTCTTTTTTATTTTTATTTCATTTATTCTCTTAATTGTTTTCTTCTATTTCAAGTCGATATATTTATCGATTAACGCTGCAAGTCAGCTATTTCTCTCCGTCTTTCAGTTCCATCGATTTTACTTCGCTCTTGATCTCTCTTCTACTCGAGTCGATATAATCTGAATGCTTTAACGAAACATGTAGATGCATTTTTTTACTTCGCGAAGGATAAGTTTAATATGTTTCCTCAAAGATACTTGGAAGTATCTTGTCGAATGGAAGAGTGTGGTGTTCGAGTTAACCGCAGGCGCGGTTTTTCTGCCGTTCTAAAAATACGCTAGAGCATGCTTAATCCGAGGCACAACTCGACTCGACGAGAACACCCGTAGGCGTATTGTCCTCCAGTTCTCACCAACGCGACTGCCTCGAGCCAACTTAATTTCCTCTGTTATCCTAATGAACAGATAGAGCACCGTCTGTCAACACCTTTTACTTTTTTCCTCGAAATTAAACGTACTTGTCTGGATGGCAGATAAAAACAAATGATTATATGTTTGGGAATCTCTCGGGTTAACGCGAAATATCCGCAAAGGTTGCAACAGTGGCAATGAAATTCATGTTTTTGCATTCGCATCGAAGTAAGAAATTTTCGCTACCGATACTACAACTACTCTTGTATCTGTGATATAGTACAAGAACAGCTTCGTCTGACGTTCGTCTGTTTGATCAATTATTAAAATAATAATACAGTCGTAAAAAGTTTTTACAAGCCTTCAAATAGTTTCACGAGCCACTGTACTTGATCTCATGATTAGTTTCCAACAGATAGAGAACGAAGATCAACAAACGACGACCGACGAACGCTCGCATGAATCCAAACGATAATATTAACGCAATTTTCTGTGTTTGTTGGTACGACGCCGCAACGAGGCAAAAAACAGGCCAAGTAATTAGCGTAACACTATCGTAACCGGATGTCCAAGCGTTTTTTGCCCTCACTACCACAGGCTGATCCATCTTTTTGCCCGTGTCGTTCTGCAGTTTTTCGTATTGGTTCTTGACTGAGAGGTCTCGTGTCTGTCGTGATTTCGCCGATGATATAGTAATGGTAACACGTCGAAACGTTTGCACGCGATAAAGTAATGAATGGAAGAAAAGGGAAAATAGGACTTGCAATATCGTATCGTCGATTTGTTTATAAATTAGAGATAAACGTTATCTTAAACTCTTAATTTGAAATTCAATTTTTCTAGAAACTGGTTGGAAAATTTCTTATCATAGAAAATTATTGCTTCCCTATTTAGTGAATATTTTATAATCGATAAATATTTTAACGATTCATCTGACAGACATTTCGAACTTCTATCGAAATCGTTTCTTCTTCGAATTCGTTCGTATAGATATGTCGAAACCGATGATTTCTGAAATAGACGAACAGATTTCTATTTACGTATTCCTCTAAAGAACCGAAACATCATAGCCTGGAATTTTTGTAGAACTCTTGCGTTAAAATTGACGTGTATTCGTAAGAACGTATTAAACTAATCCCGTCGCTACTCGAAACGAGCCAACGAAGAAACGCCTTTAACGAAAAAAGACGAAAGAGTAATCTGTGTGGTGTTGTACCTTTGGGTATCCGCGTCTCGGTTTACCTGTCGCGAAGATTCCCGCCGTCGACGTGTGGTTATCACCTCGACGAAGAAGAAAAACGCCAACAAGAGAAAGGGCTGAACGAAGGATAAATCCATGCCGAGGATGGGACCGTTAGACGAGTCACAGAGAACACGTTTGGTTCGGCGAACAACAAAAATTCCTATCTCCCTTTTTCATACATTTTTTCCAATTTTTTTCTTCTTCGTAATTTTTCTCCTCTGTTCCTCGTCCGGCTGTTTCATTAGCCGCGCGAAACGAAAAATCGCCTTAACAACGAACAATTTGTCCGGAGAAATTCCTCAAAGAAGAAGAATTCGCGACACGTACCTTGCTCATGTGGGAAAGCTTCGCGAGCTATTGACGCTACTAAATGACGCTTTTCATTTCTGCACGCTCAGCCGTGCTCGAAAAATGAGGGAACTTTCCGCCAGGATCACACGAACGGATCCTTTCGTTTATAGCCTCGATGAAATCCCAACGTCTTCCTCGATTACGAATAATTTTGTATCTTTTAATGCAGAAATTAATCCTTCGCCATCTTTTTTATCTTCGATCATCGAGATACACAGATTCTCCATTTCGAATGCATCCGATATACAGGATACGCTTGATGGACGTACAGTAAGGTAGGATTATTATAGTGACCGGCGCTTCGATATTCTAAAATTCTGAATTATGATAATTACAGCGGAGAATTTTAATATTACTTGGACGAACATTTCGACGAGTAGAGAAGTTATAACACGCACTTTCTAGTAAAAAGTTATAATCATCGAGCTGTCAACGTGCCCAATATATTTCGCCATTTACCACGCCACTAATAGCGTCGAATAACCAAATGGTCTATCTTCGGATATGAACTGCTAAAATCTTGTTGGCGATCGAACTGGCCGAGTTACAACACAAAATATACTTAGCCTGACTGGCGTAACTTAACCTCGCTCTACGCTAGCATTTAAATTTACTCGGGCAGAACGTCCCTAACTCTAAAAAGAGACCGAAACCTCCGGTGGTTCGTTAGCATAATGAAAGCGTTCCCGTAGAAATTAATTGGATCAGAGTAGCCGGCAGGTGGAAAAACGATGAAATCGGGACGGGTTAATCGAGGATAATGCTCGGTGTCTTTGAACGGTAACAGCCGCCGGTCGAAGAGGACAGGATCGAAGAGCCGGCGTAGCCGATCGTGACAATAAATTATTTTAGCCGGATGATAAGTGTGCCGAACGTTAACAAGCGGGATAACGCGGGACGAAGAAGGCTGGATAACGCGTATCAGATCGGTTCCCGTGGCGGGAAGCGGAAGAGACGAGAACCGAAAGATCGAAGATGAGGAACGCTCGATAATCGCAGCACGGTCGAAAGAAGGGTAGAGGCCGAGAGGTAGAAACGAGACGTGGAACCCGCGGCGGACAAGAGAACCGTTAACCGGTCTGTACGCACCGCCAGATATACTGCAAATTGATATTTTTTCGCCGCGGTATCGAAAGAGAACGAAAGAGGAGGTCGGCGTTAACGAGGAATGATTTGTCGAGCGACGGAAGCTCGCCTCAGGCTAAGGCGGTTCGAGATCTTCAACGGTCCGCGAACCATCTTCCGCTCTGAATCACTGATCGAAAGCTCCCAATGGCTCTCGAGCGTTCTAGAAATCGTCTACCGTATCTGGCGTTTATGACACGCTATGCCCGAAAGAAGTTGGATCGTTGCGATACCGATCGTATCTTTAAAAAGGGTAGGACTTTCTTCAGGCTCGATGTTTCACAGCGGGGAAATTTTCAGTGGCTTCTTTTTGCAAGTTGCTTTGATCAACCCGTATCGATTTGCTGGAATAAAATGTCGACGAAGAGACGGAGAGGAAATCTGATGGAAGTCGATGACTTCGGGTAGCGTAGCTGAGGAACGGATATAGTTCGTTCTTTTTTCTTCTTCGTTGTGAAACGCGCATTACGACAAGGAACGTAACGACGTTAGGACTGGCATGCCAAATAGATAACGTAGGAATTCTCTTCTCTTCGTGCAGAATTAACGATCCCCGTTTGGTATTGTTGAAGTGGTCACCACTTCTAAGAGAACTCTAAATCTGGTCTTTTTAGTTTTCTCGAGCACTGAAGCCATCGACAGCGTATAGACAATAGACCGGGACGAAGGCAGACCATAAACAGTAGACAGGCGACGATGGTTTCGGGGCTTTCAGTTATAGGGTAACACTGCTAGCGCGCGGATCGGGATCAGCTCAAATTATATTCCTACTTGTACTTACACTTCTGTATTAAAATATATTTTCTACTTTACAATTTATCCACGCGTTCTTCTGTTCATACATCTAATAACCTCAACATATATACCAGACAATCGACTATCCTAACCCTATTCGTAGAAAATTCATGCAAACATTTGACGAATAACATCGAAAATATTCAAAGTAAAATACCTGCGTAAAAATTCCATTTCTTAATTACGTCCGAAAAAAGATAAATTCGTATAAAAATCCTTCCAATTCCAATTTATTACGCTCGGCTTGGACTAAAAACTAGCGCAGAAATCACGCCCCATCCATAGCGGTCACCCTCACGACTCACAGATCCGCCGGGAGGAACGAACCCAAGCGAAAAGGAGAGGAACGTTGCTCGCACACGCGATGATGTATCGGCCGTGGAATCGAGCTAATGGAAGGTCGCCATAGGGAGATTAGTTAACGGGCCACGGATGTGTATTCGGGATCATAATGCTTCGCTGACTTCGAACTGGTTTTTGATATCCGAAGCCGGCTTCGGGCAACGTAGGAACGCGCGTATGAACAAGAAAATCCAGAGCACTTACACGCTAGAGGAATATTCGTGGTGTTTCGACGTGCTCGTTTGGTCCATGTGGCCCGTTTATTGGCCAGTCTGAATCAAATTATACAAGCCGCTCGACAGAGTAAGACACGTTGCGCAGAAACAAACGTTACCGAGCGTGTCTCTCGGCTCGGACGCTGGTGATTTCGATGCGTGCATAGGCGAGCTCGTTCGATTTCGCGTTCGAAACCTTGTTTGCGCGTGGAATGACGTAAGATTTATTGAATGGTCTGCTGGTTCTTTGAAAGGTACGTACGTTCCTTTAACGTGATTTTTGTTCGAAGAAACGAGAGGCTTGAATCGTGTTAGCTCTTTCTGGCCAGATGTTGTGCATAAGCGACATTCTATTTGAATAAATTATTAACTAAGTAAACGATAAATATCCATAGCTTAACAGATACCTACCAATTTGAAAAGGAAGTAGGTATCATGATACGTTTCTTCAACGAGTTATTAACTGGCTAAATGCGGGTATATTTTCTCGGCGCTAATATTAGTGCGTGATGTCTTCTTTGCAGAAACTTCGGAGAAAATGTATTTTCTTCGCTAACGATCGAAGAGAACGAAATATTTACTATGGTGGCTCGATCCTGCACGGCTGAACAACGTTTGAGAAAGAAGAACAAACTTGTCGTTCTAAAGCGTGTATCATATTCGTGTTAGAGGAATTTGTTAATCACATTTTTACGTGAAAGTTGATGTTTCATAAGCAGATTCAGAATACCTTCATCTCGCTACTGTCGATACGGAATAGATAGAAGAAATTCTGAACGTTCTTTCCGGTTTCTCCTATCACAAATTACTTACATATCTATGCAGGTACGTATGTGTAGGCAAAACAAATTTCTGTAATTTCGTGTCTTTAAAATTCACCGTATATTTTTCTCGCTACAAAAGGCTATTTCGAATGTAAATATTAACGTCGTAAGAATTCGCGGCATTTTAGGACGAACCTCTCGAGAAAGGGACATACCCACGCCACCACAAGCTGGCTTGATGTATCGCCAGATATTTAACCGACGCGGCTAACGTACGGCCGATCATAAATTGAATTGAAACGTTATCGTTTCGACGGTGGACGTCATTAATCACCATAATATAATCAGATACGTGCGACTAAGTACTCGCGGATATATTATTTTGATGGGCGAGCCGCGCGACGTAAATCAACAAAGTCACGGTGAATCTTGCTCGTCCATTCCAGCCAGTCGAAATTCTTCGTTCCTTTGAATTTTTTCTTATCCCACTCGATCGAGATTAATGTGGAGAAAAAGAAGGCGCGCGGGGCAATTTCCGGAATAAAGATGGAAGGCGGAACGAAGATCGTTTAACGAGCCACGCGGACGATACGTTGCCTCCTCGTTCGCGAGAGTTTTATCGGCTTAATTGTATCGATTAATCGGAGCCGGATTCCACGGTCTACGTATCTTCGAGTTTGCAATCGCGAGGGAGCGCCGCGACGATTGAATCCGCCCGTTGTAGGATTTTAAATATTAATTCCCGTGCAAGATGCAAATTTAAAGACGCAGTCGAACTTCTAACGACGGGCTATTAAAATCGTTTCCTGCAATCGCGCATTAATCTTACGAGCGATCGCGTTCGATAATTGGCAAACCGGAGTGGGGATGTTTGTCGATAGGTACTTTTGTGATGTAAATACGAACGAGAGATGCGTGTTGAGGGATTTTTTCGAGAATAAATGTCTACCTACTCGTGGAAACATTTTCATTTTAATCGTAAGATTGAAAACTGAGATATCGTTTCCTCAACATATTGGCCGGTCCGTAATTTTAATCGGGAACTTCTATGATTGCGAAATTAAGAATTAATAGATGACGAATCAATTTCAATTAAGTCGAGTTTATCTTTATACAGATAAATAAGCGGGTATAATTTATCCTTTATTTATGCGAAGCGTCAGGCGTGGAGAGATAGCGTCTCTAAATAATGAAATTATTATAAAAATGGGCGATTTCTAATTTCTCCGTTAATTATTTCCGTTTTCGCAATGAACGTCCTTGTTTAAATAAATACATTAGGATAAAAAGCGGAATATTTAATGACTCCTGTATCCGTTTTAAAAAACGAAATCGCGTCCCGAAAAACGTTATTATAGTACCGTTTGTGCGAAAAATTAAATAAGAAGTGGGTTAATACACGAATCGACGATTTCTCGGTTCTCTGTTCTCGCACAGATTTACCTATTTAACGCTGTAGAACGTACAGAATGATAAATTTGGACATTGCCTATCGAACGACGCTGCTTAGCAGGCCAATAAAAACATCGTAAATTTTTTTTACGATCCAAGAATACGTTTGTTCGGGGCATTGATTAATCGCGCCTAGGAGGCTCGTACGAGATATAAAGTACGCGAAGACACAAAGTTATCGTGAATATCGACGAATCGGTCGGTGAGAACGTAGGTCGTTAAGCTTGTTAACTTTCGTTCGAAATGGTAACGCACTGACTAGTTGATTATCATACGTACTTGGTCGAAGAAGGATCGCGTGGTTCTGGTAATTCACCAGGACCCTTTAGACGATCGCGTTGATTTAATGACTACGTTGTCAGCTATACACTTGTATCGTGACGTTTCCGGCCCGGGCAAATCGCTCACGAAAATTGGCCCTCGAATTAGGGACAGACAGGTTAAACTTATTTATGACTCGAGTGTTTCGTCGAGTTGTTCGCCGTTGGGAATTCTTCTTTGAGTTACGACCAACTTGTTAAAAAAGCTAGGAAATTGTCTAGAAATTGCGTAAACGTTATTGAAAGATCGTTAAATGATTCAAAAACTAAGATAAAATCAAAGTAGATAAAAATTAAAGAAGCAGAAGAATTTCATAATTTAAAAAAAAATACTTTATGTTCCTTCGAACCTTCAAACTTTATAAAGTTGTGAAATTTAAGCGAAGAAAATCTCTGCTGGACGAATCTCCGAAATTCCCTTTCAGATAAAATTCAGCGATGTAAATTAATTGAAAAAAAAAAGGAATAAGGAAAAAGGGATCGCAGTATTTTGTCACGCTGAGAATTCTCTTATGGTTCTTATTCGGCTACGGAAATCTAGAAAATTAAGGTGTCTCCATGCTGTTGTAAAATAAAAACGTAAGTTGACACGTTAGAAGAGAAACTCGATTTTGCTGAACGTGTAACTTTCAGCGTGAAAAGTATCGACGCAGAACGGTTAATCAGGCTGCTATTTAGACGATTCGTCCATCGTGTCGCGTCCACTTCCACCGGACAGCCGAATTAATTGACGGTGGCTCGAAAGTGGCGATCGAAAGCGTAGATTACGCGCGGTTCGGAACGGTGTTGGCGATTCGCATGAAAAATGACAAGCCCCTGCAGCGCGTGACACCGTTACCAACGGGACAAATTAATCGATCGGGACCAGCCGAATGAAGCCAGATAAAGGGACAATGAGTTTCGAAAGCGTTCTCCCTGCGTACGATTAACAAGTCGACTAGACAGGAAGTAAAAAGCACGATTAATATAATCGCCGGTCAAAAGATCGTTTAGAACGAAATGAAGAAAACGTTTCGATTTGAGACACAGCTTCCGCGATCTGCAAGTTCGCCATCAATAAAATCGATCGTATCGACGGAATCGCCGTCTACCTTCGACGATCACGTAACCGATCTGTGTTCTTCCTCGTCTGCAGACATCTGCCTGGGATAAATCGTGTGCGAGTTTTGATAATTCGGTGAAAGATCCTCGTGAAAG
Organism: Bombus vancouverensis nearcticus; assembly: GCF_051014615.1. NCBI lineage: Eukaryota > Metazoa > Arthropoda > Insecta > Hymenoptera > Apidae > Bombus > Bombus vancouverensis. The sequence goes on from NC_134924.1 coordinate 4,361,475, forward strand.
ACGCTCGCTAGCAACGACCTATTGCGCAACCAGGCAAAATGGTCAGTTGGCGATGGTCGATCGAGACCGGAGATGGCTAAAGTCTACCGTCGAGGCGACGATACTCGTCGAAACTGTCCAGGAAGAACCGCTGTGAACGAGACTAGCCGGTAATTGCGATACGACCGGGCACGCAATCGTTGAACTTTCTTCCCCAAAGGTAATATCGCCGCGTTAGGTAATAAATGCAGAACGTGTTGGCGATCGTTGGTTTGCGCCACCCCGAATGTACGTTCGAATACGTTTTTCTCGCGGAAAACGCGTACATGATCGGTGAACACAGAAGTGTACGGTCCAGTTGGTGATATCGCGACTCATCGAATCGCACGCATACCGTTCGTGGACTACGTAATTTAATCCTTAACCTGTCGAACGTTACGTCAAACGTCTATCTTTGACTAAGTTGATGCGAGGTACATAAATAGGATAATTTTTTGTGTAGCGTGTGTATAAATACGTAGAAGACAGTGTGATCAGTGTGACGAGTGTTAGATACCATAATTGCCACTTGTATTTGCGCGAAGAGAGAGGTAATGAATTTTAACAATATATCGACCGGCTCGTAGGTTTCTATGGTTTTTATCGCGTGTTCAATGAAAACCATGAGATTCGTTTGACGGATATGCGTGACAGTTACGTGACAGATTTTGGTTTTTCCTTGTACATTAACGTCGTAATATGCAATTTTGTACACCGACGTTTGCATATTGAGATCGATTAGACACATTCATATCGGCGAGAGATATTGTTTACGTAATGTTAAGCCCCGAGGTGAAACGAAAATAATCTCCTTTCGCAACGTGCAACTGGGAAAATTCTTCGAAGATTGATATCGAAAAAAGTTCGAACTAACGACGAAGCGTATTAGTTGATTAACGAACGTCGAATGATTATGAAAAAAAAAGACTAAAATCGAAGCCTAAAACACGAACTTACGAGCCAACATAACACAATCTTTACGGTATATCTACTATATAATTAGTAAAAATATGCATATATATCAAATAGCCCGCGTCGTAAGAAGTTTCGATAATCGAGACGGAGGTAAAGTGGGACGAATTTGCGACATCATTAGCGACGGGTTCCTTTGCGCGGTAGAAAACGAGAAATTAAAAAACGTTCTCTCGTTTTAAGAGGCGAGTTCTCGGGTCGGTCGTAAAACGTTCGCGTGCACGACGAGAGGAACGAGAAGGGACAGAGAGGAAGGAAAAAGAAAAGACTCGCAATGGGTTCGTATTCGACCGATCGTTGCAAGATTGCACGAAAAGAGGAGAGTTAGTATTATGCGCGGTTTGATTTAAAGGATGGCAGACGTATCGACGCGACTCGGTTTCTACGCGGAGCCTTGTGCAACGGCTCACCTCGAAGAAGCAGACGCTTTCCGTCGCGGCGCGAATGAAACCATTAAATCGGCCCGTTGCTCGGCGCGTAAAGGATAATATATTGGCCAGTAAATTTCATCGGTGTGTTAAACGGGATAGTAATTATCGGGTCGGGCTCGTAAGTAACGAGCCACTTTCTGACGTGCACAAGTACCGAGTGTGCAGTGCCTGGGTTTGTGATCGCGGCCAGGATGAAAATTTGATCATTTTACTGCCTACAAGACTACCTTGTTAAGCTACGCGCTCACCAATTAGCGAAACTGGCTTCATAAAGTATGCGTCGTGCGTCGATACGCCGTTCAACGATTACAAAATGCCCGCACCACTGTAATTGAATCCGTCTGGAATTTTTCCGCCTGGAACTTTAACCTCCGCCAGTTTCGATAAGGAACGTTCGTCGGTCGTTTCGACCATTGCGGGTTTAATGTTGTTCGATTCGGGTATTGGATCTTTTAGAAGCAATATTTACAAGTTCATTGTCGGACAGGTTTAGCGGTTGCATACCGTTTTAAGCAGAGACTGAAAGGGTACGACAAAGATACGTTCATTTTACAAAGCAAATGTTCTAGCAAATGAAATTACTTGTTCATTCAGAAACTCGTTTATTCCAGATTCTTTCAAACGATATACATATACCGTCTCAGATGAAATAGATCCAATCAATAAGTCATAAATCATCCAGAAACTAACCATGAAATCGATCTAATCAACAATCCATAAATCAAATTACTCGTTCGTCCAAGAACGAACTATCTCTGTTTCTTTCAATCGTACGTTCTTTCCCAAACGAAGTCAATCTACCCAACAACCTTAATGGGCTGAGATTTCTATTTCACCTCTGATTCTTCGACCAATTTGCACCTAAACAAAGTCAACAAAGTCACGAAACAGCCCGAAATCTCTACTTCGTCTCTGATTCCTTCAATTAGTCGCCTTTTCGAACAAAATCAACGAGATCAACCACCCAAAAATTCCCATTTCGCTTTTCCGTTCCTTTAATCGCTCTACGCTCATTCTCAAATGAAACCAATCTATCGACTCTAAAATCCCCATTCAATTCCCGACGATTACTCCATTCGACGATCTTAAAACTTCCAATAATCTAAATTTATAACCCGTCTATCTACGTACTGCCCTCTATTTTCCACCCCGTGGCAAAAAGCAACGAACACGACTCGACGCAACCACAACAACGATTCAGGAATCGAACTCCGAACTCACCCCGACCTTACGCGCGTTACGCCACGATTCAGAAAGCGAGTGGACCGCGAAGATGCCATTAACCAAGGGCAGTTCTCCGTGTGTCGAGAGCGAGTCAGAGCACAGGAACGACAGACGGATAAACAGATCGACGCATTGTGCAGCGAGACGGTCGCGTGTCTACACGTGTCGGCGTGCATGGACACGCTGTGTGCGTGAACTGGTCACACGCGAAGCCAGCGTTCACCGTATGCACGTACGCGGCTGGCTCAGTTCCTATAATAGGTATGCAAGTGGCGAAGCAGGTTCCATTCATTCATGTTCGGCGCGCACTAGTGGTCTACCATTTACAATTTCCCATTTACCATTTACCATCCTCCTCGAGCGAACGCGCTCGAGCTTAGCTCTCTTTCTCTTTTCTCTGAGCGGGTTACAGAGGCGAGACAGAGAGTAAGAGAAAGAGAGCTCATAACGAGCGGGTGTACGCATGAGGTCGGCCTGCTGCGCTTCAGGACAATGTTCGACTCGCTGTGTTACACCGGATGCAGATGGTCTCGCGTCTAGAGTCGCTAGGATCGCATCCGTTAGCTGCAAGTGAGCAGGTATAGTTTGTCGTGCTAGAAGAATAGCTGCTTTCAACGCAGCAAACGCTTCGAGTTGGGCTTTTTAGAATTCAAATTGGAATACGTACTTTATGGTATATACTATATATATATATATATACATACAGTGGCTGTTCGTTGATTTAGCTCTACATGCAGAAATTTTGTTTCTTTCGTAATAGAATGTCATACACTCCTCGCCAGAAGATAGCCCAGCTGTGCAATCTTTAATTTCTCAATGACGCGTGCAAAGTTTTTCGTCTGTAACTGTATAATATCAAAGCATTATGAGCTCAGAATATGCGGTTCGTTGAAAATAATTAAAAATATTATGAGGTTTAGTGCGTAACAAAAAAAATTGTTTTATTTTAAGAACGAAATGATGGCACATGTACAATAAGAACGACATAATAATACGTTACAGACGAAAAACTCTACACGCGACACTGAGAAATTAAAGATAGCACATCTGGGCTATCTTTTTTGCGAGGGGTGTATATGCTGTACTATGTGAGGTAAATGACAAATTTTCGTTAGTCGTTCCAATTACTATTGAATACATAGAAGATGGTATATATATGTTGTGAAAGTCTTTATTTCTTGGAGAAAATAACGTAGGAATTAATGATTCTTCCGTTATTAAAATTTTTTTCCGACCGAGTATGAATTTTTCGGTGGATTTATTTCTAAAGAAACGATATAGGAATCGATATAGGAAAATTCATTGTAATTAAAACAGTCTGAGAAACGGAAGAAAATAAATGACAGTTTATTTTTCCTTTCTCTGAATGTTAATTTACTTTTCTCATCTGAATATTCAAAATCGATATCAAACCTGTTCTGTCGCGTCAATGGCCACGTCTAGATGGAGTATTAAGAATATCGTGATTACCAATCTACGCGCAAACGCTAAACCCCTGGAAGATATACCAGATACTTCAACTTTCACGAGTACGTCGAGAAAATGATCGAAAGATAACGCCACGAACGATAGGACGCTTCTGATGCCGGACGTGAAATCGATTATACATTTGCATTTTTTGCATCGAATACTTTGTACGTACGTAGGATTTGCATCGTTAATCCTCGTCGCTGTCAACTGCGCGGCAAATCGTGGAACGCCTCGTTTAATTTATCGCTTCTTGCAATTCAATTTTAAATAAAATTAACATTTTGGGTTAATCGAACGCCACATCAACCGCGATAACGGTAATTATTAGACTGTGATAAATAATTAAAGTTTCTATATATTTATAGGGAATTTAAATGGATATATAAAAACAGGAAACACGTAGGAAATGTAAATATACGTATAAGAGCGTACGAAATACACGCAGACTCGCCAAGTTTTCCGAAAATTTCTAAACATCTTTTACGAGCATATTGTGCGTATCACACGAAATATTACGAAATTTCATTCGCAACGTTCTGAAATTCGAATATCCTAATTACATTCGATGACAAAGTTTGAAAGCAAACTAAAAACGTATACAAAAATTACTACATAACTCCTTGCAAATACGAGTGAAGTTTATCTAACAAAGCGCCAACTAAAATTTCGTTCAGACAAATAGACGTAAAATTCTAGAAATATTAAGTCAATTTTAAGCTAAGCAGGGCAATATAAACAAATAGATAGATATAAACGAATCTAGCCATTGGAGAAACCTACGATAAACCTACGAGGAACCTAAGGAAAAACAGACAAGCGTAGAAGATAAACGGAAGACCATTCGTGGTTCTATCTTAATGCAATTCCAACAACGCCCTTTTATCGGGCCAGGCTTGGCTGATTGTCGACCGGTCGACGACATCGGGGACTTCCGTACGAGATGCTGACAACAGGGCAAAAAGAGGAGCGATTCTCGAAACAGGAGACACCTCTTATTAGCGTCGCATTAGCGGCGCGATAACCGGCGCCGACAATGCGCCGCGAGGAAGGAAAAAGGAGCGCCGTTTTGCGCAGCGCGAGACTCTTAAACGAGCAATGTCACGCATCGAATCACCCCGGTCTGTGCGTAACCGTGCTTCGCTATCGTTCATTTTTTACCGTTTCCCAGCTGTCCCTTCTTCCATCCTTCCTTTTTCTCCCCCTCGTCCCCTGATTTTCTTCTCCTTTTCTTTCGTCCCGCCGTCTATATCGGCCGATTCATTGAATTATTTAATAGCCAGGACGAAGGAGACACGGGCCTGATGGATTACCCAGCGATACACTCGAACGAATCGCGATTTAACGTTCGATGGCACGATATATCGGGAATCTTTACCCTTCCAATGGGAAATTGCGCTTTTGTTTCGCCTTGGATTCGTTAAACAGCGAATATCGTAGCTCGACTGCGCTTGTTACGGCATACGTCGATAACGTACAATTCTGCTGCAAAATACGTAGAATTTTGAGAAGAATTTTAGGATATTCACCGAAAGGGGCGCGTTATATCGAACTTGGTTGTATGCTCGTAAAACGTGTTTCTCATCGATCATCTAATGGCTAAACAGCGAATATCGTGACTCGACGCGTTCGTATTACGAAGCACGTAGATTCGCCATGTTAATTTTAGCGAATTCGACGAGAATGTTACATGGAAATTGATGCTTCCGATGAATCGTAGATCGGTTAATCGCATCAGCAAATAAGGTTCAGCGGAACATTGTAATACTTTACTTGAGATTCGATAGAATTAACATAAACATTTCAAGCGTGATAATCGTACGCTAGAAGAAAGCAAATTTCCTTAATTTCCAACGAACACGAAAGAAATCGGACAAGTACAAAGTCGAAGTAACACTTGTGTTTAAAGTATGCATAATGTAAATGATGTGTGCATAATGTAAAGTGCACATGGCGCAAGTGCATGCGAAAGGTACACACGTAGTTAAAGTAACAGAAACATTGGAAATGGGTTGTACAAATCTTACGGGTCAATGTCTCCTTTAAGCGAAAACGAAAATATTTCTCTGTTATAACCAAGAAAGCTATCATCGTTATTATTATTTATCGTACGCAAGAATTTCCTTCCTTTTCCATGGTAACCATCGCTGACAAGTGTTTTTATACCTATATTTATACTTACGGATAACTGGCCGTACGATATCCCGAATGCAAATTCCAAGGCTCGTCCTATCGAAATTAAACGGCGCCGATTTCCCCCTCGATTAATCCTGAATTACGCACTTCGTGTTTTCATCGAGCTTCACTCGATTTCACTGGACTTCACTGGAAGTTGTACAGTCGCGAGGAAGCGTCCTGTCGGTCGTCTAATAGGTCCTCAGGAACCAGTTTCGAGAAATTCAGTTCTCGTATTCTTAATTAGATTCGCGTTGTTCTCCCCCCCCCCTCCCCCCACCTGCGAGCTTGTTAATATTTTTCCAGCAAAACATCCGCGAATAAACCGCGCTTCGCCGTTATCTGCCAGTCGAGGCGAATTAGCTCGGAAACTCGGTCGCAGAAACGTCCATCTAGATAACTCCTTCCACAATCCCGATCTTCGCCCTAGCCAAGCAGGCGCGTCTCGAAAAAAGCAACGAGCGAATTCGCACAAAAAACGGTCGAAAGAAAAACCCATCTGAATGTTAAAACATGAAAAAGAAGAGAAGAAAAAGAAAAACGGTCGTCTATAGAAAGAAACTCGGTAATCTCGCGAGGCAATAGAACCTGCAGTGGCTCGCAAAAGTAATTGAAAGCTTATCGTGGAAAACTTTTATACGTTATATAGAACATTCTGAAATTTTATTAACATTATAGATACGACTGTCACCATCATATTGGTCAAATTTGAAGACAGTCTGAAAACGTATACAGAATTATACAAGATATCGCTGCAAATGTATATTTGGTAGAAAAATCAGTACACGGTGTGAACAGTCATCTCAAGCATACGAAAAGCATAAGTGTCATTGAACGTCAAGGCTTATCGATGCAACGTATAATCGACTGTTGGACTACTTTTACGACCCTTGCTGAAGTATATACTTGAACGAAATATCTCGTAGCTTCCAACGTTTTCAAGTTCCTTTCAAATTTTACCATCTACAATCGTGGCAATGGAATCTCGTTGCAGTAGCAATGCGTACGAAATTGCAACACGAAAGCTTCCTACGTGTGTTCGAAAACTTTCGTGAGCAACTGTACACGATACCAAACAAAGTCCACTCTTGGGCATCATTCTCTGTGGCGAAAGAAACCTTCCACGTGAAAGTCCACGAAGGAGAGCCTACCATAAGCTGGTCGCTTTCCAATCGTATAAGATGAGAGTCCGGAGAAACACGCCCGAGACTCGATTTGCTAATTAGTGGCCACGTCGGAGCTAATTAATTCCAGAGAGCAGGTCGACCTGTGGGGTACGATAGAGAGCCTTCGCTGCCGAGGGATGCAGGACCCTGTAACGCTTTTTGGTACGCGTGCGCTCGTGTGCACGAGCCGCCGCGACAATGAGAGACAAAGGAGGCACTCGTTGATTGTGCCAAGGTTCCTCTCGCGCATAGAAGTGCAGGGAGGTGTGAAAGAGGATAATAATATAGAGTTACACTCCGGGGAATATTTCATATCGGTGCATCCCCGCCTCCTTGTGCACCTTCTCTCGCGCCTATTCTCCGTTGCGAGACGCGTTTCTTTTCTATACACATACACGGTCTCTTTCTCTCTCTCCACGCGTTCTTCCTTCCGCTGCTTTGTCGACCCTTCCACCAGGTCGAACGATTCCACTCTCGGTCCAGCGCCTCCGACAGAACCGCAGAGCACGCTCGATACCTTCTCGCGCAGCAGGGTGCCCCCGTTGACGTATCTTGTCGGGCTTTAATAGCGATCCGCTTCCGTGCACGCGCGAAAAGTCACCGAGGGTCACGGCTCTCTGGCGACGGTGTCCTTCCGTGTTTCGTTGGGAAATAGGAGTCAGTAGAGAGGAAGATCGTACGCGTTGAAACGGGAGAAGTAGTTTGTCGGAGGAAGAAGATCTTTGGAACGAAGTTGGAAGTGATACGAAAGAGGAGAAGGAAGTCTGCTTCTTGTTTCTACGATGTTTCTTCGATTCGGCGAATGTCGCATTACATTACCCTTCGTGTCTTTGTTATCGTCACTTTCCTTCTGAATAATCGAAAATTGTTCGGACGTACGTATTTCTGAATAGAAATATTTTTTGGGGTATAACGCAAATGACCGACATTGTTCTTGTCTCGCCACTTCCTTCGCTTCTTCATATAAGAGATTTCCCATTGACCGAAGATTGATTGTAATAGCTGAAACTAAATTATCACCGAGACCGCAAGAACATGAGTCAGCTTGACTGGAAAAATACGCTACCGCATGCGTATTGTAAAGCTTCCTCTTTGACTAACTAAACGCGGTACCTCTAGAACGCTTCATTTTGTAAAACCGCGGAGAACACGAGTAAAACACGATTCTATATCTCATAACGCGTCGATTCGTTAATGTTACTTTAAATTATTGCCTCAAAAAGTCCTGTATGCGTAAAGTTTCACGAGAAATATCAATTTAGTTGCACGAAAGAGCGGAGACCGCAAACGTTAGATGAAAACGTCACCCGCGACATAATGGATCGGCTATGAATGCCTCACGTGACCGATTTGCATAACGTTTAGCGGAGGCACGCAGCAAAAAGGAACTCGTTCCTCGCTCGAAATTCTCTATTTTTCCACAAGAAAGAAGGCTGTGTTTATCTCTTGCTCGTCAGGACGCGATGTTCGCAATCGCGTACATTTATCAGCCAGCTCGGATATTAACATCGCGATCAAACTTCGATTTCCACGACTCTATTCTTTCGTTTGGTACACAGCGCAAAGTCCGGTCGAGATATATCGATGTAATTGAATCAATACGATCGGAGGTCTTTGCGTGGCTATATTCCTCGTTGTCGATCGTATTCCTGGTAAATTGAGTTAAGTGGAGATTCTTGTTTCTGTAATGATAGCTCCATTGAGACGATCGGCCGAGTATTATAAAATAGTTTTTGCGCGTTATCACGGAGGACGCATCGATTCATCGTACGAGGTAGATTCGACCCTGCGTTATACGGGTTAATTGATCCGCCGCCGGTAGCTTGGACCACTTGGATAATCGGTTAATCGGACAATCACGCTGGCTGCTCCTTTTTACGACTCTTCGGAGCTCCGGAGTTAGCATATATTAACAGGAAATTCCGTCCTGGTCTTCGTTTTCTACTAATTTCTATTCAGATAATAGACATTTATATATAAATTCCAATAATCTAGCGGAGTAATGAAAAGGAGGTATAATAAGTCACTTAGCGTGATTGGTCTGAAAACCCAAATTGATATATTAACATAATAATGATTCAATGTATTATAATTTCCGACTTTTAATCTCGTTATTTTCATATCGATTCTGCTCTTTCTTTTATTATTTTCCAATCAATTCACGGATACCTATTATATTTCGCTGACAGAATACATCAAGAACCGCAAGATACTCGATACGATTACTTCGAAACCTGAAGTTACTATATACATATTAATACCGAGTCCTCTATTTTCTTCTTAGAAGATGCTCGCTTTTTCTATCAATTTCGAGTCAACTGACGAACGCTTAAACACAGATGCCAAGGTTCTTGGAAAAGAAAGAGAAGAAGCCGGGTGGCACTTGGCGCGACCAGATCTTCGATAATTGAATCCCACAGGGAAATCCCCTAACTCGCGTTTACGATTCCCCCATAAATCCTAAATACACGGCGCACAAACCGGCCGTAAATCTCTTCAGCCGATTAATTCGTGTTTCCATTTTCGCATTCAGATTAATCTCTCATTACTACCTGTAATTAACCTGGGCAGCTGCTAGATACCGAGTATGCCGATCCTTCGTTCCAATCTCCGCGGCTCAACGATCGACCTCTCTCTTCTTCGATCCCCCACGAAAGGACTCACGATCTTCCCACGAAATAACTCGCCACTTAGATTTTTTGCAATTTAACCTATCGAGCGATGGTAAACGGAAAAAAGAAAAATCGACCACGAAACTCGTCGTTCCGTTAGCTGGCAGTCGTCCGCTTTATCTTGTCGCGTTCTTGGCGATTACGCGAAGCCAACGCTAATTGTTCTCATCCTGTCCAGTTAATTTTCAAACGGCGTAGGAAGTGCAGGGTGACGCTTATCCTATCGCGAGTCACGCTGGGTAGCTACGTCCGTACCCTTTTCGAGATATGCGAATAAAGGAGGAAAGAAGAGAGCTTGAAACGAGAGCCAGATAGCAAGCTACGCTGAAAGGATAGATAACGGCCTGTATTGTGCACCTCCGCGCATTACCTAATCCGATATCCGCAGGAAAAGTCCGAGTGAACTAGAGTGCTGCATTTCTAGTCACTTTTAAACACGCTTTGGTGTATCGGTGGAGCGTCGTTGTTAGGTTTGCAAGAGCAAGAATGTTTGCGAGAAGAAAAATATTCGAAATTGGTATAATACGATTCCGACAACTTTCGTGATTGTCGTTGTTGGATTTGGAACAGGAAAAATGGTTGAAACTGGCAGATGTGGTTCCGAGAGGCTTTTTGTAATTCTCGTTGTTGCATTTGCAAGAGAAACGATATTGTAAATTGATAAACATTGTTCTGAGAAACCTTCGTAATTGTCCTTGTTAGGTTTGTGATGTTTCTTGGAACAATGTTGAAAATTGCTAAATGTGATTCTGAGAGAATTTTGCAATTTTCGTCGGTGAGTTTGCGAGAGAAAAAATGTTGGAAATTGGTAAATATGGTTCCAAGAAGCTTCTGTAATTGTTGTTGGATTTGGAAAAGGGAAAATGTTTGAAGTTGGCAAATGTGGTTCCGAGAGATTTGTTGTAATTGTCGTTGTTGGGTTGGAAGAGGAAGAACGTTGAAGATTGATGAACGTATTTCTAAGAAGATTTTTGTAATAGCTGATTACTTGAAAATCGCAGTACATTAGATGGTGATCGAATGGTGTCTGAAAATTTGATTGTTGGCAAACGACGAATCATCAGGTTCTGTGATTGACGCAACCTTTGCCGTAAAATATTTTTTCTTGGGAACTGGGTATTATGTGCAAAAGATAATTGGATAATGTACGAAAATTTGATTATTAGAACAGTAGGAATGTTAGGTATGGATTTGCGTGGTTCTAAGAATATTTTCTAGGAATTTTTATTCCTTGAAAATTAATCTATCGAAAGCCAATTATCTGCAATTTATTATTAAATTCTGCCTTTACCGAAGAACGAAAATAAAATGTAAATTCCTCGAGATTCCAATTTTAATTTCTACTGCTTTCTTCCTGGAAGTATAACTCTCACCTTATTAGAATTGCATATATAAAAGATAAGATGATGTTGATATATAAAACATAGCTTGTAACACTGTTCGGTACTCAAGTACTTGGATAAATGTTTTGCAAATGAGACAAGTATACGTTACACGAAGAAACATATACTACATTGGCAACAATGTTCGAATAATAAGAAAGGACATTAATATATCGATAATACCACCCGAGTGAATGCTCCATGTAGAAAACTCTGTAATCTTTTCAACTCTTCCTGAGAGACAGAGCCCGCCCTTCGGCTGTCGCATTGCTGCCTACGTCGAGATTTACTACTCTAAAACAATCGCTCATCAAACAGATACAGAGGAGGTTGCACCACTCATCGTCAGACCAAAGAGACGTTAGTTTATACGGAGGAATGCGATTCTTACCGCAAGAGGTTGAAGTATCTTCGTCTTTTTACAAACAAAAATTCTTTACCAACAACAGAACATAATCTGTAGCGTCCTTCTGCTATGAGAATATTCATTCACCTTACACAATGATCATATCATACAATACGTGTACAGCACAGTTTGCATAATTATTTTTATACTTCAGAATCGACACAAGTCCGATTCGAAATGGCTGATAGTCGAACATTTACGAGATATTCGCGATCGTCCGGCTATTTTCATCGGTCAAGACGAAATTATGAGTACCACGCGTCGCGGTGCACCGATATTCGCGTTACACCGCGGTATTATCTTACGGTTATTGATATTTCGTTGCCGCGATCGTATTACTGAATTCGTTGCGCCTGTGCAACAGCCGGATCGTCGACCAGCCTCTGTCTGCGTCCTACGCACATATGCAGGCGTTTTGTTCGCGTTTTTCGTCCGCTACTATGGGATAGATCGCGAGACTATCGTTCAGTTTGTCGAGCGTTGCGTGACGGCCAGGGATTCAGACTAGGCGATCATCTGGCTAATTTATAAGGAAAACTTCTCGGTAAATCCCTTGGCGAAGCTTAGTTTGAATTTAATGAAAAGAATGATTTTTGCCGAAGATACGATAATTATTCTTGTTCTAATCGTAAGCTGCATCAAAATTTGTTACGTATGTAGAATATGTCGTATCGATATATCGATATAAAGTCGTCTTATTTTACGTTCATTATCAACGAAGAAGGTGGAACGAATATATTATGTTACAATTTAATAAACGTGGAATTAACTTTTGAAAAATTAGATCCACAACCACGCATGACCCTTTCCAAGGTTTCCAATTTATCACCTCTCCCTATCTTATGGATAGGTATACATTACATTTATTTCTGTTCGGTATACAATTTCGAATTCTGTGCGCGATTTAAGCTGCAAACTCGTATTATGTTCTTCCACAACGCGACATATATTTTCCCTACTCTTCGATTCTAGGCGCAATAACACTACTTAAACTCGTCATCGAACAAATCTCATTCCTTAAACAACATCTTTTTTCTCTCTCTCCTCTATTCGATTAATATCAAACATTCAAAAATATTAAATATGTGGCGTTCATCCTGCAGAACTCTATAATCTCAAATATCCAACATTCATCAGCCACGGCCTTTTTGCGGCGCAAGCAAACCTTGACCCTCTCAAAAGTAACACGCGAAACCTACGCATCGAAGAAAAGTGAAATTTCAACGCTTTATTACAAGAGCTGTGTTGGAAGTTGCGAGATCCAGTTTCCTCAGCGACGAGTCATTGCAGCTGCACAGTTCGCGGCTCTAAGTGGCGCGAGTGTGGACTGAAACTCCCGGTGCGTGCTCTCGCGAGCGCAGAAGACGTTACTATACACCGTGAGAGAGTAACCTGTCAGATACGCCGTTTTATCCGTGGTGAAAGAAAGAACAAATACCGATGGTGGAGAGCGAACAAAAACGGGGGTAGAGGGATCTTCGATCCATCAAAGTCAACGCGCGACACCTTTCTACCCCCGTGTCTCTGTTAACCCTTCCTTTCGCCCGACGTCACTCTGACCGATAGAGGAAACCGATTTTCACGGTGAAGCTTCACGGCGAAAGTTTTACGAG